>NC_046164.1:71290039-71590039 GCF_011064425.1 Rattus rattus
TCTGTGTGTGTGTATGTGTGTGTATGTGTCTGTGTGTGTTGTATGTGTGTATACATGTGTGTATGTGTGTGTGTGTGTGTGTGTGTGTGTGAGACAGCAGGAGGAAACCATGGCAAGTCACCTTACATTTTCCTACTTGCCTCCTCCAGCCTAGCAGTGCTCAGATTGCTGGGTTGGACCCTGTTCCTCTTGGGGAGCCAGAGTGATCTTCAGGGTCCTTAGGGAGCTACCCCATGGGAAGCCACGTCCTCACAACCACATGGCTGCCATGGGCCGGCTCCTCCTCCTGCTGCCCAGTGGCTGTCACTCTGTCTGCAGATGGATAGGAGCACAGAGGCGGGCGCTGCTGATGGGGCGATACACCGCAGGTCATCTGTTTGGTCTTAATTTAGAAAACCTTCACGAGATTATTACGAGGCATTTTTCCCCCGTGGTGCCTGATGGTATCGGGTGGACTCAGAGCTCAGCTTTCCCGGTTTATCTCCTTCAGAGTGCATTAATACGCAGGCCCAACGGCCCTGGTGAACCACAAAAACAAATAGAAATGGTCTTTGTGGCGTCTCTCGTTAAAAATAGTGTCCATTTATCATCCCGCCAATGGTGCCGGGCTGTGCCTGAGGTCTGCGATGGCTGGTCAGCTACTTGGGCTCAAGCCTGCCTCTCTGTTACTTTTTGGTCTCCTGCCTCCCTTTCTGTCCTGCTCCTCTGAAACAGAGGCTGTCAGTCTCTTGCTAGCAGCTAGGACTGTGGGGCCGGTAGATTACTCCCCGCTGGCAGTCAAGGCCTGGGGTGGGAGCCTGGGCCTCTGGAGGGAACGTCAGCTCAGGGCTCTGGTTTTCTTGCATTGCTGTGGTCCCTCCTTGGTCACCTCTTGCTCCAGGGACTCTCAGGCCTGGAGTGATACTGAGCCCACACCTAGAAGAAGAAATAGGTGAGAGAGTGCCTCAGGCTGGGTCACATGTTTATCACAAACAGTACCCACTTATCCAGTCCTTCAGGTTCAGTAGCAGATGTGGGAGGCACCCTGCAGGGGACTGAAGGTGCTAAGGCTGGGCACCATTTTGTCCCATGGGGGTCAGAATAGCATGGTGGCGCTCACTGCAAGGGCTTGCCTATTTATCTTACCTCCTAACAAGGCCTGGAACCTACCATCTCCATGTGCATAATAGATTCTGGTGCCAGAGCCTCTGAGAATCCGAGCTTAGGAGACACCAATGCAAGGCAGGCTGCTCAAACACTCAATGTCTGGTAGGATCTTTGCGACTCTGGTAACGGAGAAAAGGAGAAGAGGAGAAAGTTAGACTGGCTGTGTAGAAACTAGGAAACACCGGAGAGGAGGCAGAAGCAGACCATGATAACCGAGTGCCGTCACGAGAGCCCTCTACTGCAAGCTGCTGAAGAATGTCCCCACAAGACTTTAAAGGAGGGACACAGAGAGAACAAGAGCCAAGAGGAGGGGGAGGACGCAGCAGCAAATGAGAACCAGAGGAACTCAGGCAGCCCTCCTTATGTCAAACCAAGTGGACGAAGAACAAAGAGGAAAAAAAAAAGCCCAAGGGTCAGAGGAGACCATCAGACCTTGTTCAAAAAAAAAGACCCTGGTTCAAAGGAACACAGGATCAAGGGGGTACAGCGAGGGCTGGTGCCACGGCTCATCAAGGGGCTTCCTGACAAGTCTGAGGGGCGGAGTTGCCTCGTTCGGATCTACACAGTGGACAGAGGAGCTGGCTGTTACAGTTGTCCTCTGACCACCACATGTGTGCCAGGGCATGCACACACATGTATGTGTGTTCACAATACAGTTAGTAAATCAGTGAAGATGTACATATATGCATACACCTTAGATAGCACAGTCTTTAACATTTGTAACTATTACTGAGAGAACCTTATAATAAACTATGTATTTGGAACTTGGTTTTATGAGACAGGGAGGCAGGTTTTCTCTGTGTAGCCTCGGAACTCACAATGTAGATCAGGCTGGCCTCAAACTCACAGAGATCCCCTCGCCTCTCACAATTTCTTTCTTTCTTTTAATGTTGTGGTTGTATAGCTTGGTGTTCTTATGGGACTCCAAACACTCTTTTTTTTTAAAGATTATATTTTTATTTATTTATTATATATGAGTACACTGTAGCTGTCTTCAGACACACCAGAAGAGGGCATAGGATCCCATTACAGATGGTTGTGAGCCACCATGTGGTTGCTAGGAATTGAACTCAGGACCTCAGGAAGAGCAGTCAATGTTCTTAACCACTGAGTCAACCCGCATAATCTCTCCAACCCGCACAATTTCTTATAAAATGAAAATTAAACATATAAGAATATATAGAGGGATTGGGGATTTAGCTCAGTGGTAGAGCGCTTGCCTAGCAAGTGCAAGGTCCTGGGTTCGGTCCTCAGCTCCGGAAAAAAAAAAAAAAAAAGAATATATAGAGCTACTTGGATTTGAATGCTATAGTAAATTAGCCCAATTAGAGCTATTATCTATCACCTGGCCCAACCCACAGAGAATACAGATTTATGCAACTTTTTATTCACAGGACTGGGCCTCACACTGTTACATCACTAGGAGAGGAGGCGAGCTGACCCCACAGCCAGTTCAGACTTGAGGGCCGAGGATGCTTTGCATATACTCCTGGACAGACTGGTTTAGCGTCTTCGGTGTCTGTGAGAGCCAGGGCAGAAGTGGCTGGATTGAAGAGAAGAGGGAGGAATGGAGCTGTCTGCAGCCAAACACCAGATTATGGAAGCAGAAAGCCATATGGCCACAAAGGACAATATAATAAGTAATTAACACAACACTGCAACAATCATACAGAGAAATAAATAACAAAAGGTTGTGGAAAATCGAGACGTCAGGGAAGGAAAAACTCTCCAGCACTAAATAACTCTTGAGTTAGGAGAAAAATCACAAAGAAGTTATTATAAAATTTTTTAAACACTTTATGCTAGGAATTGTAGGGTATACCTACACTAGTGCCCACAGCAATATCTATAAAGATATTAAAAGCCAAAGGGGGCTGAAGTGCTCAGTTGTTAAGAGCACTTGATGCTCTGGAGGACCTGGGTTTGGTTACCAGCACCCACATGGTGGATCACAACCATCCATAACTCATTTGGATGGTCCTCTGAGGACACCAGTCATGTGCATGGTGCACATACATACACAGGAGAAACATGCATACACAGGGGAAACATGCATATACAGGGGAAGCATGCATACACAGGGGAAGCATGCATACACAGGGGAAGCATGCATACACAGGGGAAGCATGCATACACAGGGGAAGCATGCATACACAGGGGAAACATGCATACACAGGGGAAACATGCACACACAGGGGAAACATGCATACACAGGGGAAACATGCATACACAGGGGAAGCATGCACACACAGGGGAAGCATGCATACACATAGGAATAAAATAAACAAATCTTTTAAAATTTTAATGAACTCAAGAGATTTTTACAAATCAGAGCTCATATGGGCTAATAATAAGAGAGAAAGAATCCTGCAAGCTTCAGGGAAACGGGGACAACTTCAGCAAACAGAGGGAAGTCTGTGCAGCCTCTGTGTTCCTTTCTTGTTACTGTGACCGGACACCTAACAAGCAGGAACTTGAAGAAGGGTGGGCTTCTTTGGCGTGTGGCTTCAGAAGATACACATCATGACAGGCAAGGCATGGCAGCAGGCTGTACCCGCTGTGAGGTGGGCGTGTGGCAGAGGAACTAGGATCTCCCGGAGCTGGAGTTACTGGGGCAGGTGAGTTGCTCGAGGTGGGTTCTGGGAACCGAACTCCGGTCCTCTGCAAGAGCAGAACAGGCTTTAACCACTGGGCCGTCTCTCCAGTCACACTATTTTCTAAAAGCAAATCCGAGAAGCTGGACAGCTGGTACACACAATTACGTAATCCCAGCACTGAGTGACTGACACAGGAGAGCCGAGAGTTCTAGGCTACCCTGTGCTGTCTAGTGAGGCCATGTCACAACAGAAAGCATCTGCGAGCTGTTGTCTGACAAGGGATTAATATCTATAGTATTTAGAGAAGACCACTCAGTGGAAAGAAAGAGTAATGTGATTGTAAACCGTGTGTAGGGGCTAGCGTACTGACTCAGTAGGTAGACACACTTGCCACTGAGCCCAGCGACCTGACTTCGACCCCCAGGACCCACACGGTGTGAGGAGAGCACCAGCTTCAGCAAGGTGTGCTCTGACCTCCACGCTTGTTCGTGGCATGTGCGTACCCACGTACACATACATGTGCATCGTGCACATACTAGATAAGTAAACAAGTAAATGTGTAAAGAGAGTTTTGAATGCGTGAAAGATCTGGGCATAATTTCTCAAATAAGATGCATGAGTAGCCAGCAGATGCATGCTAAATCCTCAAAATTCCTCATCACCAGGGAGCTGCAAATTGAAACAGCAAGGGTGGTCACCCACCCTTAGAACGACCTGTATGAAGAGAACTGGAGTTATTCAAATCGGTACAGCTACCATGTAAATGACATGGAGTCTCCCTTGTGCCTTAGTTACCTTTCTGTTGCTGTGACAAGGCACCATGGCCGGGACAACTTTTAGAAGAAAGCATCCCTCACAGGGACTTACATTTCAGAGAGTGCAGGAAGCCATGGCCGTAGAGCAGTAGCTGAGAGATTACATTCTTTCTTTTTAAAACAGATTTGTTTATTTATTATATATGAGTACACTGTAGCTGTCTTCAGACACACCAGAAGAGGGCATCAGATCCCATTACAGATGGTTGTGAGCCACCATGTGGTTGCTGGGAATTGAACTCAGGACCTCTGGAAGAGCAGTCAGTGCTCTTAACCGCTGAGCCATTTCTCCAGCCTGAGAGCTTACATTTTTGATCCATAGGCAGGAGACAGAGAGAGTTCACTGGGAATGGCCTGGACTTTTGGAACCTCAAAGCCCACCCCTAGTGACATACCTCTGAAGTGGAAACTTAAGGGTTCTTTGGAAAGTGGGATGGATGGTGTTTTGCTGGGGCAAACACGTGAAGGAACGTTTAGCTGAAGTGGACACAGGTGAGAGACTAAGGAAGACTGGTGAAGGAGTGTTTGGCTGAAGCAGGATGTTTTGCTAAAGCAAGCGTGTGAAAGGACACGTGATGAAGGATTCTTTGCTAAGGACATGTACATATTGGTCCTCCTTACATTGCATACTTGAGCTCCATTTGTCTGGACTCCATAGAGAGAAACACACCAAAACCCTTCTGGTGGTGTGCTGCAGTTTCTTGCTGCTTCCTTGGACTTGGGTTGATCAGCAGAGCAACATCAGCTGCTGTAGATGCCCATGTTGCGGTAAGACCCATGGAGGACATGTGGCGTTTGGAGGGTATAAATAGGACTCGACAGACAGTGATGGAGGTGAAGCTAGGCTTACTTACAGAGCAAGCTGTGCAACTTTGTGGGTCTGCACCTTTGCTGATCTTCAATTCCCTGAGAGAGACACAGTTGAGAACTCCTCCTGGCCGCCCTCTGGGTCCTTCCTGCTGACCTGTGCAGAGGCTGAGGCCTGGCTGTCTCTGCTAGGTAGTGCCACCACTGCTAATTTGTGTTTGCTCTCCCGACTGCTGCTGTATCCATGAAGCGCTTGTGAGTGGATGGAGTTGGCCCTGCTGACCTGTGAACTGAACTGTTGATTTCCAGACAACACAGATGGGAGTTGCTACAAAGAATCTTTCTAAGCAGGTTCACTTTCCCCCATATCCTTTCTTTCCCACTATCTCTGGTGGGTGGTGGGCAAAAGGGCAGTTAAAGCATTTAATAGCCATCATTAAAAGTAGGTTTTGAAAAAAATTAAAGTTACACACCTCCTCCAACAAGACCACACCTCCCAATCCTTCCCAAACAGTTTCACCAACTGGGGACCAAGTAGTCCAATACATGAGCTTATAAGGCCACCTTGAAAACCCACCACGCCTTGAAAAATAAAAATAAAACTACCACATGACCCAGCCAGCTCAGTTCTAGGTTTTATGTCCAGATGGAATGAAGTCAGTGACACTTCCAATCCCACACTCATTGCAGGACTGTTCACAGCATCCAGGACATGGACTCACCCTAAACGTTTATTAGTAGATAAACGGACAAAAAGGTAACATACAGACACTACATAGCCTTTAAAATTTTTTTATTTACTGTGCATTGGTATTTTGCCTACATGTATGTCTGTGAGGGAGTCAGATCCACCAGAACTTGAGTTACAGACACTCGTGAGCTGCCTGTGAGTGCTGGGAATTGAACGGAGATCTCTTGGAAGAACAGCCAATGATTCTGACCACTGAGCCATTTCTCCAGCTCCTCACTACACTGTTTTTAAAGGAAAAATTCTGTGTATGCTCTTTGGGACAGTGTGGATGACCCTGGGGACATCATGTGGAAATGAATGGGCCAGATGCACAGAGACAAATGATTCGCCACCTTATACAGGAAATCTAAAACAGTTGAACTCACAAAGACAGGACGTAGGAAGGGGTGACCAGGGCTGGGCCTTCAGTGAGGGGAAGATGCTGGATAAACGATAGAAGATTCCAGTCAGGTAGAAAGAAGTTCAAGCTACCAATGCACAACAGGGCAGCAATAGAAGACAGCAACGCATTCTTTAAAAATGGCAGAGTATGGGCTGGAGAGATGTCTCAGCCGTTAAAGGCTAGGCTTACAACCAAAAATATAAAAATGGCAGAGTGGCTGGGAGTGAGGGTGCACACTGTCAATCCCAGCACCAGGGAGACAGAGGCAGGTAAATCTATGTACGTTTGAGGTCAGAATGATCTACACAGTGAATTCTGGGACAGCCAGGAATACATAGAGAGACCCTGTATAAAAAATCCACTCCCCCCCACAAAAAAGAGAAGAGAACGAAGAGAAATGGCATAGTGGATCTTCAATGTCAGTACACGAGGAGGATGTGTATGTTAATTAGCTATTAATGCTTCAGATTAGGCTTTGCCTTGTTTTTGAGACACATCCTCATGTACCTCAGGCTAGCCTCAAACTCACTCTGTAGCTGAGGCTAACCCTGACCTTCCTCCTGCCTCTGTTTCCTGAGTGCTGTGATTGCATGTGAACACATCGTGCCCCATTTCCTGTGAGCTTAAACCCAGAGCTTTGAGCACGTTGAGCATTCAGACAAAGCACTCTTATCGACCAACCTACACCCAACCCCTCGAACTATGTGGTGTATGATAAATTCGCAACATTTATGGCCCGTTAAAAATCAACCGATTTAATTTTCAATGCTGCTTATGTATTTGTTTTTGTTCGTGTACATGTATGTGTGGGCACACACACCATCAAGTGTATGTACAAGGCCAGAGTCATTCTCTCTTCACACCATGTGGGTCCTGGGATCAAATTCAGTTCATTAGGCTTGGCAGCAAGTGTCTTCACCTGCTGTGGTGGCTTGAATAACAGTAGCCCACATAGGCCCACAAGGAATGGCTCTATTAGGAGGTGTGTCCTTGTTGGAGTAGGTGTTGAAGGAAGTGTGTCACTGGGGGTGGGCTTTCAGACTCACTGTCTCTTCCTGCTGCGTACAGATCCAGAGGTAGAACTCTCAGCTGTCTCTCCAGCACCATGTCTGCCTGCACACTGCCATGCTTCCTGCCATGATGATAATGGACTGAACCTCTGAACTGTAAGCCAGCCCCAACTAAATGTTGTCTTTGTAAGAGTTCCATGGTCAACAGTCCAGTGCCGTGAGACACTCCCAACCCCACTGGTGAGCAGACCATGCCTTAGACAAGCCCCAAGTCTGGCACCACAGGGCCCTGGCAGGGAACTAGTCTGAGACGACCTCTGCCTGGTGCCACGCAGGCCCTGTGTAGGGCATAGCATTCCTGGGACTGACTGCTCCCGAGATGGCTTCAGACACCCAGAGGCCTGGGCACCACTAAAATGAACAAGTGAGTGGTGGAGAGACGGAAGAGAAAGAGAAGCAGAAGGATGAGGGCACAGTGAAGAGAGGCAGACTTGCAGAGTTGAGGTAGTGAGGAACAGCCAGACGTGAGTGGCTGGCGATGCCACCTAAGGCCATGGTGAGGTTCTGGCCTGTGCTGCCACCCAGGGCCATGTCTGTGTTTGTGGCCTTGCAGCAGTGGGGGTCTGTTATTATCAAGGGCCAGGTAGACATCCCTGACCTGAGCTGCTGCCTGAGACCATGCTGACGCCTGGTGGGCTGTGCAGAGCTCACCCGACCCTTTCCCTAGGCATTGTGGGAGAGCTGCCCTAAAGGTGTGAGAGCAAGAGAGATGGCCCCGCCCTCAACAGCTGTACTTGGGAGAGTGGGACTCACTCAGCACCTTGCCCAGGAAGCACAGTAGAGCTGGCCCTGGTTAAGGGAGTTGTAGGTGATCCAGCCCTGAGGGTGTGAGCATGGAAAAGCTAGCCCTGTCACTCATCTGAAGAGTTATCCTCCCCTCACCTCATCACAGAGCAGTAGGGCTGGCTTTGCTCCTTGCTAGTTCAGCATTGGGTGAGCTAGCTGGGGTCGTACTGAAGGAGAGCCTGCCCTGGTGGTGTGGGTGCAGGAGAGCTAGCGGGCTGGCCAGACCCAGATGCAGGGCTTCGAGTTGGTCCATCCCAACATCCACCCAATCTATGAACTGCTGGAGAGTGTGAAGGAGCCAGTCCTACAGATTCAAAGCTGCAGGATCTCTACAACAATAGGATGTCCAAGAGGAGTCCTGGTGAGGGTTGTTAGTGTAGCAGAAACCCCAGGCCTTGAACCAGACCAATGACTCATTGCCATGAGACATTTGCAAGTAAAGAAGTGTGGACAAAAGGGAATACCGTGCTGTGGGACACACTGACACACTACAGCTTCCACGAGATTTTTGTGTGTTTGTTTCTTTTGGGGAGGAGGTTGCAAGGGTAGGGGTGGATATAAGGGGATAGGGACGTGAGTGGGTTTGGGGTGCATGATGTGAAGCACACAGAGTCAATAAAAAGTAAACCATAAAAAAGAGTTGCTGTGGTCATGATGTCTCTTCACAGCAATAGGAAACCTAACTAGGACACCTGCCGAGCCATCTTGCCGACCTTAAAAAGTAACTAACTTAAAAAATTGAAAAACCAAGTAGGGCCATGTCTGCTCTCTTTCAACAAAGACAGACCTTAGGGACACGCTGGTTTGTACTAGGTTGAATGGTGGTGGAAGCCACACGAGGGACCAGAGACAGCACGTAAGTCTGCATGATTTTTCTCCAGTCTGTGGCTCTGGGGTCAGCTAGGGCTGAAGTAAGAAATCTGAAAAGCTCAAGACCATCCTGTAGAGTGGTCACACAGGCAGGGACTTGTGCCACAGCCTTGCTGAGCCATGGTCACATGACCAACTTACCCTGGAGACTCTGGTAAGTTAACTATGGCTGCTTGCAGAGGGGAATGCTCTCTCTCCCTGGGAGGGTGGTGTCCTTTTCTGGGTCCTCCTGGAAGTCCTTGTGCTCAAACACACAAGCAAATGGGGACGTTTGCTTGGGAGCAAAGATGATCTGTTACACAGTCATGGAAACTATAACAAACACTGGACAATTCCCCCACTTCCTGGGAAAGAGAAGACAGAATCCCTACCTCAGGCCACATGCAAAGGGAAGCCCAAATGTAAGGGAGTCAGAGACCTGAGTCCTGGGTAATGGCGAAACTGCAGGTTGGAAGGACAAGGTGCTGGGGAATCTCTGTGACCTTGGAAGAAAGGATTTCTCAAACAAGACCCAAGAGAACAAATCATAAGGTGAAGAATGGATGGATTTGATGGTATCAAAATGAAGGATTCTGCTCGATAAAGAATTCAATAGACCATGTTAACAAATGGGCAGTGGGCTAACAGATGGTATTCTCAACATCTGAAACTCACGAGGGATTGATAGAATATACAAGAACCCACCACCAATCACCTGGAGAATGACAAAGCTCCGGAAAGAAAAATGGGCAGGAGCTGGGAGCTGGTGACTCCCCAGGAGAACCCCAATACCCAAGTGGCATGGAGTCTCTTGGGATCTCCAGTGGTCAGAGGATCCGGACGGAAGGATATAGACTCTGCAAGTGTCAGATGAGCACAAATTAGAACACTGTACGGTTCCAAGATGCAGGCAGGAGATGTCATCTAGCCCTCGAGGACACTTTATGCAAAGCCACCTGGTGGTAGGTAGTGGGGTTTCAGGTGCCCACTGAAGAGCCAGCAGCAGTGACAGGTGATGTCGGGCCGGGGGGGGGGGGCGGTCCCCTCTGAGCCAGGCTGTGTGCTGTGTTCCATACTCACAGATGCAGGGAGAAGGCAAAGGAAAGATGTCTGGGGGTGGAACGCATAGCAGGAACTCAATGGGATCCACGTGAGTATCACACTGGCAGGGACCCGGAGAAACATCCAAGATGCCAGCCAAGTGTGGTAACGCTAGTGTCTGAGACAGGGGCATGGGGTTGACTGGTGGCTGTGGCCTTCAGTGATGCCCCAAACATGTTCAAGAGAAGCTGACCCTGGCACCATGAGCTTGGGAGGCTGAACTCAAGCTGTTGTCAGAGCCCATGTCTGGGTGGGAGAGGTAGGCTTTATGCAGGGCACAGAGGCTGCCACCGCCTTCATGAATCTGAGTACACAGCAAGCTCTGGCCACTTTGGCCTTGAGGTTCGTCTTCAAAATCATGCGGCATCTAAACTCCCTGCCCCACCCTTGCCTTACATCTCCCTTCTTCATTTGGTCAGGCTCCCTGACTCCCTCACTTCTTTGACTATCCCTGCGTCCCCCCACCCACCCCCGAGGATTTCCTGCAGGCCTTCTCTAGGGTCTCCATGATCCTCAGGTCCCTGGTCCACACAGAGCACACACTCCAGCCTCCTTGTTCAGGGCAACTCCAATAGCACATGGACTATAGCTTTGTCCAAGGTCCTAAGACTCACCCAGCATACCTTGCTCACTGATGGGTTGAAGGTTAAATTCCAAGGCTGAGAAAGCGTCTCTGTGTGTCAGTGCAGCCTGGTCCTTGGATCAGAAGCCACAAGTTGAGGTCTGGCCCTGCAGCAGAAGCCAGCTCCTGCCCTTTGGTCTCTGCCTCAAGGGCTAACCTGAAGGACAGTGGAGAAAAAAAAGAGCTGGGGACAGGACTTCGGGGGTGTCCACTCTGCAATAAGTTCTTCCCAGGCAGAAGGAACCACAAGTCCAACGGAGTTGCTCATGCTGGATTAATGGCATAGTGTTTGGACTGAGCCTGACTGGAATACTGGTGACAGGAAAGTGTGGTAGGAGCCAGACGTGGTGGCGTACACCTTTAACCACAGCATTCGGAAGACAGAAGCAGGTAGACCTCTGTGAGTTCAAGGCCAACTTGGACTACATAGTGAGTTCCAGGGCTATGTAGAGACCCTGCCTCAAAAACAAAAACAAAATCAATCAAATACACACACACACACACACACACACACACCCATACCCATACCCATACCATACAGAGAGAGAGAGAGAGAGAGAGAGAGAGAGAGAGAGAGAGAGAGAGAGAGAGAGAGAACACGGTAAGAGCTGTGTTTGTGTGCTGGAACCTGACAGAACTTTCCAGAATGGACTCAGATGATGAAGAGGGGCTTGGTGGCAGTTGGGTGGACCCTCGGCTCAGGGTACACTCACAGTGACTTCCTCACAAGACTGAAGCAGCAGACATCTGAAGGCGAGTGGGAACATGGAAGCTCTTGCCACGGAGGACACATGACAGATGTCCTTGCTCCTGAACTGCTTCACTGGTTGTGGCTTGTGCTCCCATCCTCATGCTCCTTTCCCATGGGAGCATCCCCAATGGTGGGCCTGGTTCCTATCAAGGGCAGGTCACAGAGGGCCATAGACCCATATGGTCCTATCGTGATCTCTACACCTCTGCCATCATGTTGAAGCAGCTGGCCTGGTTGAGAGGCCACTTGGTTCTGAGCCTACTGGGAGACACTGGGAAGGCGGTCTAGGCTGCTGCTTTCCCAGTCAGCAGGGCAACATTTGATGTCAGGGGGCCCAAGTCAGAGCCCTGTCTCCAGTATGGTCTGCGTTGACCTAACCGGACACCGTGCTTCCTTCTTAAAGAGACAGAGACATGGCTTTTGTCTTTTACTTCCAAAGACTATCTTGGCATACCCGAGACACTGATCCTTTGATAAGGGCAGACATGGCGGGTCTGGCACCTGCTGGGAGGCACACCTCATGAGAGCTCCAGTGCCCTGGTCAACTGTCGCTTAGCCGACGTAGCACTGAGACAATGGTGTCCATCATCCCAGTCCCCTCTGACCAACACAGGGTCAGAGAGTGGTGGAGTCTGGGCTGGACTATCTCAATGAGATGTTGCCGTTCCCTCTCCTTCCTGTAGGACGCAGGTGACTTGCACCAAGGGCAAGCTGTCTTTGAAGGGCAGATGCCCCACCCCCATGCATGTGGGTGTCAGTGTCACCACATACCAGCACCAAAAGGCTGAGTCTCCAGAGAGACGGATTGCAAATCCCAGTTTCACCACAAGATAGACGTGTGCCTTACCTGGGCCGCAGTTGCTCACAGTGGTCACGATCTACCTGGACCTTTTGTCTTTTGGTCTTTGAGGTGTCTGCCCCTCTCCCAGGGTGCAGTTTGCTGAGTGAGAGGTGTGGATCCTTTGGTGAAGGAGTGGAATCAGGCCAGAAGAAGTCTCTTCCTCTTGTGATGGTTAGGGTTTGAACTGTCTCCCACAGGCTCCTTTGGGCGTTTGGTCCCTCGCTGGTGCTCCAGTTGGAAGGTTGAGGAGCCTTTGATCGAAGGAAATAGGTCACTGGGGACAGGATTTGAAGGTATTGTCTACTTCTTATAGGTCTGAGCTCTATGCTTCCTGGTGAGTGTCATGTATGAAGACATTGCTACAGACAAACCCTTTCCAACCACCATGCCTGGCCTCAGTAGACTACAGCCTAGAAACTGCAACTTGAGGTGAATCCTTCCTCCCCTGACTTTCCATCTGTCAGGAACAACTTTGCAGCAATGAGAAAGTAATCGATGCACCCTGGGACCCACCTCTCTGCAGCCTACAGCCCGTAGCCTACATTTGACCATGGCTTAGAGCTGGGCAGTAGCCTAGGCCACCCACTGTTGGCTTGTTCTAGTAATGCAGTTGGAGCAACATCCTTGGCAGCCCCTGGGTTGTGATTGACTGGCTTATCCAGGGTGTCTCTCCCGTGGCAGCTCCCTGTTTACGTTCATTGCAGACTTGCTCCCACTCGTGTGACGGACAAAGAGTATCCTGGCCTCTTTGAATCATGGGCGGGGCTCCAGCAGCTATGCCACTCCCAGGAAGTGGCTTCTCCTGTCGCCATTTTGGATCGTAGTGATTCTGAGAAGTGACCAGTTACGGCCTTTCAGTGCTCATTGGGTGTTCCTAGGGCATAGCCTGGGTGAATGCGTTCTCTGAAGCCAATGCCAGCCTCCAAAAGGAGCCTCTGCCAGCTTCTGTTTTCTATGGCCAAGCATCACAGAGGCCACCTGGAGAGTGCATGTGTGTCTGTCCCGCTTGCCTGTTTGGCTGTGGTGAAGGTGCCTCTTCCTGCTGACTGCTATTCGAGCTGTGGTGATGTGCATGGCTGAGGCTTGGCAATGGTACTGGTTCTGTAAATTCTGACTTCTCCGTCCTGCACACTGAGTACCACATCACAGGCTCCGAGGTGGTGATGGCTGTGAGCCTTGTGTCATGGTGTCTTCTCTCCCACCTCACTGGCTCATGGAGTAGGCCACTGCAGTGGACAGTGTAGGGTCACAGGCAATAGCATGTAGCTGCTTTCTTGCCCCTTTCTCCCTTCCTTGGTAGACTGAGGAGGTGGCATTGTTCTCCCCTGAGCTGCCTTCAACCTACCTTGGTTGGTCACAGTAACAATGCATGGGACTAGCACAAAACTCAAGCAGGCTGGAATGGGAACATGTCTGGAGAGAATTCAACACTCATAATTTATTTTGGTCATTTTCTTCTGCTTCTCTTGGGGGAAGGAGGGCAGGATGATGTCTTGACTGGAGGCCATGTGCTGTAAGGGGCATGATGTCTGCCCCCATGGAGGTGTGCTGCCACCCTGTCATATTGGCCTCAGGCTCTGGCTCTGAGCTGCCTTCCCAGCCCTGTGGTCCTCCTCCGGCCCCTGAAGACTTCCAATGCCTCTAGTCAGATGTGTGTTCTCCCTGCTTAGCCCCTAGCATAAGGCTGTGGGGCTGGGGTCCCCAGAGCAGGGACAGATGTCTCCTCAGACCCAGAACCGACAGCTGTGCCCCAGAGGTCCTTGCCGGGGTGACTGCCCTCCTGCCTGGTCTGGCGCTCGGTGTCTAAGGGTTTGATTTGGCTTCAGTTCCTCAGGCAGAAGCGGCTGGAGCCCCATTCACACTCTATCATCGGAGGATGACAGCGGGAACAGTGGGAGTTCATTACAGGGGCCATGAATTGTTGGAGGTAATTTAGATTACAATTTAAAGTTTAATTTAAAAATCTATCAACAAATGTGAAAGTACTCGAGGAACATTTTAAAATGCACTTTAATCTCACCAGCACAAATAGCTTTTCGGGCCTCTAAACATCATCACCTGGAAAAACAGTAAAACTTTACTGCATCTTTAATTAAATTACAAACACAAAGGATAATTAACTTTTTTATTTTTATTTTATTCGTGCCATTGTTTCTCCTCTGAGTCAATATCTTCCAGCTGCAGGAGCGGCTGTTATGAGGAAGTTTACAGCCTCGAGGCCCTGATGTGATGGCTGTGGGGATGGATTACCCTGCTGCACAGGGTGGGGGCCAAGCCCTTGCAGGAAGCCAAGGCTGTGCCCTGAATGATCTCTCGATGCCCCCTCCCCAATAGCACATCTAATCACAGGTGCCAGTGAAACCATGGTCTGACCCCCCGCGTGTTCACGTGCATATTCGTTTTCCTGTCTAGAAACACAGGGAAAGCCTGTGGTGACAGGAGGCATCTTGGGGCCATGTGGAAATAAATCCCTCTTGTGTGTTGTACATTTAGTCTACCCCAAGCCAGGTGATTAGCCTATGTCCAAACGATCCTCACGGTGACTCTTTTTTTTTTTTTTTTTTTTGGTTCTTTTTTTTGGAGCTGGGGACCGAACCGAGGGCCTTGCGCTTCCTAGGCAAGCGCTCTACCACTGAGCTAAATCCCCAACCCCCTCACGGTGACTCTTAGAGATGCTGCCCCTTATCAGACCTGGGGAACTAAGGTGGTCCGAGGTTGGGCAAATCAGCAATGGTTTCAAAGACGCCACACTGATGAGAACACTCACTTCGGACTTGAGTGGGAATTGCCCTCTCCTGACACTGGCTTGAGTGTAGACGTCATTCCTCCATGCTGGCCGAGCAGTGTGGCTGAGCATCCCATCGTGCAGGCTGAAGGGTATGGACTGTGTTCGTCTGTGCTGGCTGAGGTATGAGCTCACCCCTTACCCTGAATGGGCTTGGGAAGTGTTGTGATGAGGGTCACACAGTGGTCTTTGGGCACCCTCATGGGCATGCGTGGTGCTGAGCAGGGCCCAGATTGGCCACCAGGGGGCCCCCTACAGACGTGGCGCTGTGGGAGCCACTGGCTAAGACGAGCTTAGATAGACAGCGATGAGGAATCTTGGTGGGCACACAAGGCAGAGTGGCAGGAAAGCAGGGCACAGGACATCAGTTGGAGCTCGATGAGGTAGGGTGCCCGTGAGGATAGAAGCTCCTGGACTAGCATTTCCTCGAGGGGCACCCTGTGCCTCACAGCTGCTGCCCTTTCCTTCCTGGAGCTATGCTGGGGACTCCCCTGCTGTGTCTGAGCTTTGCAGGTGCTGCAGTCAGGGCTGGTGGTAACAAGAGGGTCCCGGTCTGCCCCAAAATAGTAATCCAGGTTTTCCTAGAAGCCCTGTCTTTAGAGCCTATGTCCCCAAACTGGTCCCTAGGTCCCCAGACATTGCTACAGGACCTCACCTCTTGCCCCACATGCTTCTGTGAGGCTTCTACATTGGGTTCCCTTCTGCATATGTCCACACACTCGATCACACTTGTGCATGCACACTCACAGGAACTGCAGTGTTCAGACCACCACCCGCCTCTTTGATGGTTATCCACCCCCACCCCTGGCCCTGGCAGGGGGAGACAGAGGGGTGCTGGCCACATGGGTGTGCAGTTTTAGTGTGTTGGCTGCTTAATTATTGGTTAATCTAGCAATTTAGCATGCTTCATTTAATTCTAATTAGGAAAATTAATAGGCAGGCAATGGCGGCTTCAACAGACTGGCACAAAACAAAACCACTTGGGGACCCTTTCCGTCCGGGGTGGTGTCCAGGGGCTTGGCATGTCTGGAGGTGTGGGAGGGGGTGGGCAGATTTGTGGGTGCCTGAAGGTCACAATGCAGTAGAGTGTCCTGAGTGGGTAGAAGTGCTGGGGAATGGAGCTGTGATCATAGGGGTAGGAGCAGGTATGCCTCGGTGGCTTCTAGTACCCAAGAGTGGCTAAGGGGAAGGCTCGCTGTACCCCCTTGGGCAGCCTTCAGCCCCCCAGTTCCCTGTGCTGCCTCCCCATGCTGCCTGGTGTGTTTGTCTCTGCTCATCAGGCCGGCTCCCTGACAAGGGCCCGACATTGGACAAGGCTGTTCCTCTAATTAAGGTGCTAATTGAATTAAATGGCTGCGGTAATGAGCAGATGAGCGGCATAAAAAGTAAAGAGTCAGATAGGCCAATTAACAAGAGCGAGCACAATTATAACACTGGCTACGCGCCCCGGCTCCAGCATTGTTAATTGTTACCGGGGGATTTATGGTAATTGGCCCCACAACAGGCAGCAGCCAAACCTGCCCAGGGCCGGTAATTAAAAAATGATATTCTACACCAATGCCGGATGGGCTAATTAGGCCTTGATTTACATAAAGGCCTGAGAGGAGGCCGAAGCCATCTTACCTGGCTGGCTGTGGGGGCCAGTCTGGCCAGCCTCAAAGGCAGCCAGACAAGGCAGTGGGAGCCCCCTGCAGGCCATGTGGTGGCACAACCAGTGCTGGCCTCTGGGACTTCCAGGTCACCATCACCACCACCTCCCAAGCCAGAAGGACACAGCATAGTAAGACCAGAGCAAACCCAGGATCCCCTTATCCACCCCTCAGCACAGACTAAATGTTTAACTCTTTTCCTCCCTTCCATCCTGCAGGGAAACTCTTTAAACAGGAAGGTAAACAACTGAAAATACCTTCAGGAAGTCCCAGAAACTGACCAGATTCAGGCAGCCCCTCTCTACCAGAGTAAGGAAGCTGAGCTGCAGAGAAGACTCTGGGACCAGACCAGCTGCCCAGAAGAAGCAGAAACTGGCCGAGCTGCCTGGAAGAGGTTTAGACCAACTGAGGCACCTGGAACGGACTCTCTCCGACCTTCTGAGCTGCCTGCAGGCTGGGCAGTGTGCTGCAGGTTCCCAGCTTGGTGGTTCCATGCTGAGGTTGGCTTTGATGATGTATTCATCTTTGAGTCATTTCTGCACTTGTAAGTAGTCCCTCACCTGTATTCCTGTAAGTAAGAAAGCCCATTGGTTCATCAAATCAGGCTTTAATGGTATTCGGACCATGGCCTGTCACTGGTTCCCCGTCTGGGGTGAGTAGACCTGTAGTTTGTGTCTTCTCAGGAAAGGTTTAGTCATACAACACCTTGTCCGGCAAACAGGCTATCCCATTATTCACTGTGTAAGCTCTGCCCACCATCTGGGGAGTAGGGGTCCACAAAGGCCCTTTAGCCTGGAACCTAAACACTCTGTGGTCATGGCCTCCTTGAGGGCTAAGGCTTCCTCTCCTCTTCACCTTCTTGCTTGAGTATCTCCAGGGAGTTCCTCTGCACCTTGGTAGATGCCAAGGTCCTGGAGCACAAGGTCCATTGTCCTGAGCTGAGCCCAGTCTGTTCCTGACTCCAACCTCAGCAGCCCAGACCCGACTCTGAAGAGTGGATGGCCCCTCACCACACCCCTTAGTCACAAGGACCAGAGAGGCACATATACCCACCACCAGAGTGACAATGAAGGAGGTAGCCAGGACAGAGACTCAGAAAGTGGCTGACTGGGCCTCCCCTGGAAGGCAGAGAAGCACATGGTATTCACTCGTCTATCCTATGGCTTTCCCACTGCCGACTCTGGGTTCTTTTTTTTTTTTTTTTTTTTTTTTTTTTTTTTTCGGAGCTGGGGACCGACCGACTCTGGGTTCTTGATAGGACTGGTTCTATTTTAGCAAACCAGACCTGTCATCCACCTCCCCCCTCCCCCAGCACCCTCGTCACCGAGGTGCCATTATCTCTCAGTAACAGGGTTCCTTACCTCCCCTGATCCCCTACCCTGGGTCCTGTGGCGGCACCCCCATCCCTGCAGCGTCCTCTCGCCCCTCCAGTCCCCTCTCAGCCCTAGGCCTCTGCCGACTCCTCCAGCAGATTTACCGTAACATTCACACTCTGAACAGAAAACTCTGCCTCATTTACAAATGTAATTTCAATTGAGGGTGGCTCTCCAACCTCCTTCCACTTGAGTCCCAATTGAGCCCCTTCCCGTGCTGATGGCATGATTAGACAGTGTGCGCGCCGCGGCAGATTAGTCAAGCGCGGCCCCGTAAATTGGGAAGGATGTTTTATCAGGACACGTCATGGTGCCGCAGGCAGCTATGGGGTGCTCTGGGCTGTCCCCTCAAATCACGGTTATGGAATAATTTAGCCCTCGATTCTCTGCGATTACTGCCGCCACTGATCATGCTGTCACGTTGCGACTGAGCACTTCATCCTGCGTTTATTCATGCCAGATCTGTTTTGCTTTCGTAATGAGCACATATTACCCCGGCACAAAGAGGATGAAGGCGGCCGTGTGATAGATAGGCGCGAGATTAAATGGGATCTTTATGACTTCTGAAGCCATCAGTTCTGACTGTGCGATAAGACGAGTCGACTTGGGTCCTGATTTGCTCTTTATTGGAGCCAATATTAGCATGTGCTCACCGGTGCAGCGCTGATCAGACCCATTTAAGGTGGAGCCGCGGGCTGCAGTGTGGGATGCTGCTGCAGCGGCTTCCAGCCCCCGGGAGGGCGCGTATAGCCACGCCCAGGGGCTCATCCCCCTTTGGACGGCAGGACGCAGGGGGTCCTGAGGGGCCTAATGGACCTGCCTTCCGATCTCACCATCCTCCAAGACTATCCTTTTTCTTGGGTGCCTTAGTAGCCATCTTGCTCCAACCTCATCTCCAGTCCCAAGGGAGGTTGGTCCCTTGGAACCCAAGGGCCAACTGGCTGGCTGTGGGACAGGTGACAGACCAGTGTAGCCTAGCGCAGACTCAGTTGTAAGCATGAAGTATCCTTCTATCTGGAGTTATGCATGGGGCCTGTTTACAGGCAAGGCCCCAAGGCCCCAGGGCACTGGTACGTCTCCAGTTCTCCCTGCAGAGGCCCATCTGGAGTTATGCATGGGGCCTGTTTACAGGCAAGGCCCCAAGGCCCCAGGGCACTGGTACGTCTCCAGTTCTCCCTGCAGAGGCCTTCCTATCCTTCGTTGTTCTCTTTTCTCCTTCCCCCTTGCATCTGACCCCTGGCACATCTTTCTCATACCTACTCCACTGTTCAGGATATTGGGGTGCTGTGTGTGTCTTGTCTTTGCCCCACGTCTTTGAAGTCCCTGCCTGGGGCAGGATGGGATGGAATAGTGCAGAGTCCTCTGGGTCAGGGATAGCCAGAAGGGCCTGGATATGGCTGGGACCCCAGCCCACACAGCACCTGAGTAAATATACCCAGCTATACCCAGTGCCTCCTTCTGGACCTTCTTCTTTCTCAGGAGCCGGCTGGCATAGTGGGCTCAGGGGTAGACTGCACTATTGCCCTTGACAGAGTAGATGGGACCTGCACCCTTTCTTGCCTGAGATGACCCTGATCTCACTTTGTCAGGCTGTTATTTTGCAGGCTCTGGTCACCTGCCTCTCACTCATTTTTAACCTCTCTGCCAAGAGTGTTGGCACAGAGGGAAATAGGGATAGTGGTCATTGTAGCCAAAGGGCTGGGCAGCTCATTCACATCCTGTCTAAACCAGCCCTGGCTCTTTGTCAGAGCAGCCTAGACTCACTGCTTCCCTAGGGTCCATGACTGCTGATCTTGGGAGAGGCCCTGGGACAGGCTGGGTGGGGCCCTGTGGGGTCAGAGAAGATGGAGGCAAGTGAGTCTAGAGGCCATCTCTGGGCTCCGTTCTGTGTGGTGTACTTCAGAGTACTGAGGGGTGTGGCTGCTGTCCACAAAGCGCTTGCAGACTCTGGCCCAGTGCTGCCCTTGGTGGGAGACAAATGCTGGACAAGCCCAAGTGGCACTCAGGAGGCAAAGGCAGGTGGATTTCTGTGAGTTCCATGTTAACCAAGGCTACAGAGTGAGACACCTATGTCGAAATACTAACCAGATGAAAAGCAACATATCAAAGTGGAAGGAGCTAGGGGGAAGGGAGAAGCTGAAAGGAGGAGCTGGGGAGGGGGGAGGAGCTGATGAGGAAGGAAGAGCTGGAATGGGGAGGGGAGGGTGGATTGGAGCTGAGGATGAGGAAATCTGGGGATGAGGAGATCTGGGGATGAGGGAGAGCTGGGGATGAGGGGAAGCTAGGGATGAGGAGATCTCAGGGATGAAGGAGATCTGGGGATGAGGAGATCTGGGGATGAGGAGATCTGGGGATGAGGGAGATCTGGGGATGAGGAGATCTGGGGATGAGGAGATCTGGGGATGAGGGAGATCTGGGGATGAGGAGATCTGGGGATGAGGAGATCTGGGGATGAGGAGATCTGGGGATGAGGAGATCTGGGGATGAGGGAGATCTGGGGTTGGGGGAAGCTAGGGATGAAGGGAGGGCTGGGGATGAGGGAAATGGACAGGAGCTGGAGTGGGGTGTCCTTGAAGTTGTCCTGACAGCCTAGGTGGGGATTCAGGAGTGAGAAGTTTGTTTTGAGGAGCCTCTGGGATTGTTGGAGGGCATGCAAGTGTGTACATGCGTGTGTGAATGTTTGTACATGCGTGTGTGAATGTTTGTACATGCATGTGTGAATAGGCGAGCATTTTTTATTTGACGGTGCGCGTGTGGATATGTCCCTGCCTGTGAGAAATGAGCGTGTACAGCTGTGAGTGTCTGAGTGTGCACTGGGACCCCACCCAGTGCCTGCCTTTCTGTGGCTGGGACCTGGCTGCACTATGCCCTCTGTGCTGGGGCACAGAGGTCCCATGCCCATTCACAGGTGGGGTTGTGGAGGCCCAGCCCTCACCGTGTGGTGGGGCTCTCTCCTTCTGGGCCGCTGGAGTGGCAGCTCATTACTCTCCCACCATCTCCCTCAATAGGAGACTGTAAATATCTCTACCTGTTAATTTAAAAAAGGAGCTGGCCGCTTATGGACACCCCAAGAATGGCATTTATGGGCCTGAAGGTAAGTGATTATTGACAGTAGACAAAGGGACAAGGATGAGAGCGTCCATTCCGCAGGACTGGGTGATAAGGACGGCCCCTTTCTCATGCTAATTCAGATCTGCCCCACGCCGGAGCTGAAGCGGCCCTTTTCTTCTCTTCTTAAATGTCACTGCTGAGCCTAGCGATCCTCCTCCTCTGGACGGGGTTGGGGGTGGGAGCTTCTGCTGTTGGAACCCCAGGGTTGGGGGGTCTCAGCGCTTTCCAGGCTCGTAAGGCAAAGACCCTTTTATATATCACCTGGGGCTCCCACCCACAGGGCGAGCTTCAGGAGGAGGACTGTTAGGGCTGGGCCTGAGTTTTCCTTCATTGTGAGTTTATGAATCACCCTTACTATTCTAGGGTGGACAGCGCAGGGACAGAGGTGCGGCTGGTGCTCTGGGCCACCCACTAGGGAAAGATCAGGAAGTCTTGTTACCCTAGGCACAGCTTTCCAAACTCTGGGCGCATGCCTCCCTGGGAGCCACATTGCCTGCTCTGGAGGATTTAAGGTGAAGAAGAGAGTTGCCACGGCCAATCGCTTCTCTAGAAGCGGGGGCGTTGTCAGAGGCTTCCCCAGCCTGCAGTCTTTCCTTGTGCCTGAGCCATTGACTCTGGGTAGGTTGCCTCTCTCTCGCTGGGTACTGTTCTTTTAAGTGGCACTGATGGATCTAGCAATCCTTGGAGAAATGCCAAGTGTCCGGAAGGTGCCTAGGGTGTGCCCAGGGTAGCCTTGGGACTCACCCATTGCCAGCTGTTAAGATCGAGTCTTCTGTGGGCTTTTGTTCTGTGACCTGGGTGGACGGGGCTGGATGGGCTGTGCTGGGATGGAGAGGCAGGACCCAAGGGCAGAGTGGAGACCTGCTCTGGATGACAGGGAGTGAAGGAGGAACAAGTCCAGAGGTGGGAAGTCCTTGAGGCGGGACTAAAGATTGTGAGGTCCTTTCTGACTCCGAGGAGAGCCCACCTGGCAAGTAGCTAGGTGCAGGCTGCAGTGTCCTACCCCACGGATTGGGCAGGGCCGATGCTCCCTGTTTCCCCACTAGCCTTCACAGGTGACCCTGAGCCTAGCCTACTGCAGAGCCAGTGGGAGGTCACTCAGCCGCCTCCCTCCCACATGGGTGGCCTGGGCTCCCTGGATCCTGTGAGGTCTCTGTGTCTGTGACATGGGCTGAGTGAAAGATACCTTGCAGGTGTTTTAGGTTTGCCCCTCCTTCCTCTCACCGTGGGCTGAGAAGTGCTGCTGCTCTCTAGGCTGAGGGGTCAAGAGCTCTACCACACTTCCACTCATCCAGCCAGAAAGCAGTGTGCGGCCCACAAGAGCCACATTCTGCATGGGGGTAAAGGGGCTGGGACTAGGTTTTATGGCAGGAACCCTCTGGCATGGAGGTAGAATTCTGCGTGTTGAGTAGCTGGGCAGGTACACAGCAGAGTCCTCCAAAGTGACTTCCTGTCACTGGGCCCCTCAGGCTGGGTGAAGGAGGGAGGCTCCAAGTTGCCAAGTACTTAAGCGGTCTAGGCATGCAGAAGCTCTGGAAGAAGTAATAGTTGTGCTTTTCCTGGGTTCTGGTCCTAATCTCCATGCCCTCGTATCTCCCAGACATGGTTCAGAAGACAAGAAGCTGGCAGACACCTCACCGTGAAGCAGGGTGTGGGGCCCGGATGTCCAGGGAGATCCACCAGGCTGCATGGAGCAGTTCAGCTACCTCAGGAGGTGGGCCCTTCTCTGAGTCAGAAAGGACAGGACAAATCTTCGCCCCAGCCTCGAGAATTTCCCACCTCTGGGCTTCCAGCAAAACCTCCTGGTTTCTCCACTGGCTTCTGCCCTGTTGTGGAAGCTGGCAAAGTCAAGATGGAGTCAGTCTCAAACATATGAGCAAATGCTGGGAGCTGTGCAGGGAGGGTTCTAGGCACTCAAGGCCTGTTTCTTCTTGGTCTGACCTCACCATCCTCAATTCCATCTCTTTGGTGAGAGACTGGAGTCAGGCCGCTAGAGAGGGCCCCTCACTTCCTGAATACTCTCTCCTGATTTCTAGACGTTGGTTCTCCACAGCAGGACCCCCCCCGGCATTTTCAAATGTCTTGCTAATGGTGGCAAATCTCTCTGATTGTCATGTAGATGTCACTGCCCCACCCCTAAGGGCCACTAACACACACTGTGGCTCCAGCTTGGTTTTCCCATCCAACTCCTGCTCCCAACCTGTCTGAACTAGAGGCATCTAAGGTCATCAGAGGTCACCCAGACTCTTCAAACAGCCAATGAGGAGCCTAATGAGGTCAGATTCCCGCTGTCCCCAGCTGGTCTTTAAGGCCCGTGTGAGAGCAATTTGGGTCTGAGAACGACACTGCCGTTTTAAGGTGAGTTTCCCCCCTGCAAGGGTTGTAGTTCTAGCTGTCTGGGTCTCCAGAAGGAAATTCATCCTGGCGCTCAGGGCCTGGCCCCTGGAGGCCTGAGAGTGGTGGAGCACTGCACTTGTTTTAATTCCCATCCGAGCTTGGCGGTGCTCAGGAGCAAAGGGGAGCACCGCAAGAGAGCGCAGCGGCAGGCAGCTAGAAAATTGAAAGACAAGCTGTGAAGTGCAGTGGCCTCGCGTTCCGTCCGTTTCCTCTCTAGCAACTTCCCAGGAAATGGACGGTGGTTGCCTCCGATGCTGGGATGATGGATGGCCGCCACACAGGCCTGCCCAGGAAAGCGCCCATCGCCAACCATGAGGTTGGGAGGTGGCAGGGGTGGGGTGGGATGTGCAAAAGCGGGGGGTGGGGAGGGAGATCGCAGCTGAAGCCGGGACGGTGCTGTGTGGAGTAGCGCTTCTTTGGCTTGCCCAACCCTACTCATTCTCAGCTTTCCTAGTCAGCACAATGGGTCTGTGCTAACACTGCCCACAGGTGCCATGAGTTCCGGGAGATGCTGCCGCATGGGTGTGTGTGTGTGTGTGTGTGTGTGTGTGTGTGTGTGTGTGTGTGTGTGTGTGTGTTGGGGGGCTGTGGGTGCAGGCACTATCCCCTGCTCCCCAGGGCGGCTGGCTGCTGGAACACAGCTCAGGGCCTACCCCAATTGAGATTTCCACCTTAAGGTGCAAGGAGCCCTCTGCGGCCCGAGTCCCGCCGCCCCCTCCACCCCAGTGACAAATACTAATGTCTAAATCAGCAGCCCGCCCGGCCGGCCCGCCGCCTGCTCATGTTCTTTGCTGAAATGTCACCTGTTCCTATCTAACGATTTGCATAATGCAAAGCTTCTCACTCGTAAAATACAGATTAAGAGGGGAAGCCAGAGTCATTCCGGAACCAGGGAGCCATTTCAAAGGAACGGGGGAGGCACCGTGCTCTTAACCCTGTCCCTGCCAGCCTGCTGCTTGGGGGTGAGCTGGCTGTGCTTACAAGACACAGTAGTAGGATTTCCCTAATCCCAAGAAAGGGTTGGCAGGTGGCGACTTTTTCCGGCCTTTCCCCTTAGACTGTAGAGTTGGCTTTTCTGGAGCCCCCATGGAGAAGAATTATAAGGTCAGGTCCCTCCAGCCCCCAAACACACACCTGGGTTGCTTCTCTGGCAGCCCCTCTCTGGGAGTCTATGGCTGTGGTAACAATCTAAGCTGTCATGGGATTCTCCACCCCTTCCAAAATTTGGTTTAGACTGTGTTCTTAGCAATGCTGGCACAAATGCCCCCAGGGAAGGCTGCTAGGCAGACTCTAGTGTTCTTAGAATTCATCCAGAGTTGGGGCAGGATCAGGACAGGGGGCTTCAATCCCCAAAAGCAGCTTAGAGGCTCTCAGTGGAGAGGGTGAGCCACTGTGCCCGCCCTCGCCCTTCAGAAACGGGGCACTGGGCTTATCTCCTAGAGATCTTGGCACACCTTCCGAGTTGCAGAGCCAGGCTGGACACGGACCTCAGATCCAAAGACCTCCTCTCTAGGGAGCCCCTTCTCCATTACCTCCCAGTCCAGAGTCCTGGCCCAAGGATTGGGCTGGGACAGGATGTAGGGAAGGGTTACACACAGGAAGATCTGCCCAAGCTTGGGACTCTCGAAAGTGGGGCCACTGGAGACAGCTAGAGCGAGGTGGTCAGAAGGCTGACTCCTTGATCTAGTTTTCTTTCTGTTGCTGTGATGAAATACGGACCAAAAGCAACTTGGAGGTAAGGGGAAATCCCTGGAGAAGAAATAAAGGCAAAGCAGGGTTACTAGTCCTCACCCTTGGTCTTTCCAGCTGCTACAAGATTATAGGTTATATATATTTAGATTATAGGTTACAGTTCATAACCGATGACAGCCAAGGCAGACACTGAAGCAGAGACGACGGACAGACAGACGAGTGCTGCTCACTGACTTGTTCTCCATGACTTGCTCAGCCTGCTTTATGTAACCGACCGGCCTCCAGGCCCATCTATGGAGGCATTTTCTCAAGCCCCCTCCTTCCCAGGTGACTTAATTTTGCTGATTTGGCAAAACCAACAGCACATCTTTCTACTGGAGGCTCTCTCACTAGATACCTCCTCTAGCTTGGACATTCCATCATCTGGAGACCCCCCTAAACCTGGAGACCCCCATATCCCTGGAGATTCCCATATCTGGACTCCCCTCCTGGGGACTTCTCCTGGACACGTCCCCACTCAGAGTCTCGCCATTTAGAGGCTCCACCACATGAAGAGTCCTCTTTTCTGGAGACTCCCATAGTTGGAACCCCACCTTCGGTTCAGGCTTCCTACACCACTACCACCCCGCCCCCGTTTCACTGTGCCCCTTCCCTCGAGGAGCCTGATGTATCTGCTGTTGGGCTGTGCTCCCCTTTCCTGGAGGGTCACTAGGCCCGCAGTTCTTCCCCTGGGCATTCTCTCTAGCTCTTCCCCAGTTGTCACTGCAGACAGGATCCTGGGCACGGCATTTCTGTCACCTCACAGGATCCCACCCAGGCTGGTGTTTGAGGCGCTCACACTTTATAGAAAGGGCAACTGAGGCAAGGACTAATTGTATGGCGCACAGGCTGGCAGTCTAGAAAGTCCCACTCTTGCGTAAGGATGGTTGGCAGACACTGTGGGGACATAGAGTCGGCGCCTCCGCAGAGGTGTCCTGCCTCTCTCTGCAGTTCTGGACAGTTTCAGTGCCTTCTCTTCTTAGGGGATCTGTGGCAGAAAGCATCTGATGTCCACACTCACTCACCTTTGCCCTCTATAGACACCCCACCTCTGCAGATACTCCCCTGCTGCAGGAGTGCGACCCCGGCCATCCTCCCCTGCAGTGTCTCTTCCTTTGCAGATGCTCCTCCCAGTAAAGTTATTCTTCCCCTGCAGAGGACCGGTTCTCCACTCACCTAAGGGGGGGGGGAGGTGGAGGGGATCTAAAGTCTTTCTGTCCTACTGTCCCTCCAACTCAGGTGCCTCAGTTATGCTCCAAAATGATGACTGGGTTATAGTTTCTGTCCCCTAGGAAGCTCTTGCTTTTCTTGGGTTTTATAGCTCATACCTTTAATCGCATTTGGAAAGCTGAGACAAGAAGGTTACTGTGAGTTTGAGGCCAGCCTGGGCTACAGAATAAGACCCTGTCTCAAAAGAAGAAAAAGAAAACTGTCTCCATTCTGCCTCCCATCTGCTTCTTTCCCTCCTGGCTGCAGGCGGGGCTTTCTCCATGGAGGACACTTCATGCCAATGAGCCCTTAGTTGGGTCATAGACGCCCTGCCCTGGCTGCAGACAGCTGGTTAATGGCCAAGAGCCTCCAGCCACAGAGCCAGAGCTCCCCCCTTCCCTTAGCCATGCCCCACTGTGAGCTGACACCTTAGACTCTCAGGGGTAGGCAATTATCCCCTCCCCAGGCTGTCCTCCGTTGCTCACAGCCAGGGAATAAAGGTCTGGACCTGAGTACTGCACCTTCCTGGTCATGACTCCTTTACCTGATCTCCCTGTGACCAGTCTTGCTGGCCAAGGGATTGTGGAATTGTGTGTATGTTGCAGGTGGCCATGTCCCAGAACAAGCATGTGAGGACAGGGTTCTTAGGATAACCCTAGGGTATGAGAAGCCACTGGCGGGGAAGCTTCCTCTGTAGCCTGCCTGCTTGCTGCTGATGCTAAGGGCTGTCCCTGTAGGACAGGCATGGCTACCCAGATCACTAACGTTCTGCGTATTTCTCCGATCCTTCGTTGATTCATCGAGGATTCAGTGGGTACCTGCGGTACCATGGAGCTGACAGCAGGCATTCTGTGGGCTCCAACCCACTACCCAACTTATACACAGGAGCTCAAGACAGGGATGATCTAAGGAGCAGCCAGAGGTGGCCCCTGTCAGCGGGGACAGGAATGCAATTGTGACTCACAGCATGTGGAGGGGTTTCCTTAATCTTTTTTAGGGACTTCAACTGGGATAAAAGTGGATCCCTGAAGGTTTGCCTCAGGAAAGGATTTCTGGAGAAGGCAGTGCAAAGCCAAGCTGGAGTTTATTAAAAGGTTTGGTTTGTTTGCTTTGTTTTGAGATGGTGTTTCTCTGTGTAGCTCTGGCTGCCCTGAAACTCAGGCTGTAGACCAGGCTGACCTTGAACTCACGGAGATCTGCTTGCCTCTGCCTCCTGGGTACTGGCATCAAAGGTGTGTGCCACCACTGCCTGGCTTATTAAAAGATCTTTAATATAGAATTTAAACTTAGAATTTGGGCATGAGGGTTGAGAGGATGAGAGGTGTCTGGGATGAAAGTAAGAAGCACCAGAGGTCATGGTGTGGGCTTCTCAGTGAGAGTCACAGTTAACTGTTTTAGGATTAGCCTGTATAGAGGCTAAGAACCACTGTATAGAGGATGAGGGGATCTTGCCCCTCTGGCCTTCAAGGCCACCTTCCCATGCACACACACACACACACACACACACACACACACACACACACACACGCACACGCATGCACCTACACATAATTGAAAGTGACAGGTCTTTAAAAGAGTTTGGAGGAGACCCTTATGCAAGCAGAGGGGCATGCCTGAGGGTGTTGGTCCTGTTGTGGTTGTATTTGCAGCTGCCTGGGACCTGCTTTGCTAGGTCTCCAGCACAGTGATTCCTCAGAGTGACTCCTTCTCCTCTATCCCACTTTCCACATTTCTGTCTGTACAGGTTCTCAGACCCTTTCCACCTCCCAGAGTCTCACCGTCCCTCAGCTCCGCCTTCCCTTCCCCCAGGGTACCATGCTCTTCCCCCCTCCCCCCCAACCATGCTCGGCTGGTGACTGTGGACCTCACCATGGCTATATCAGGAGTCACTGCTCACAGCCCTGAGAGGGTAGGGTAGCTGCACTCTTGCCTCCAGCTCTTCTCCTTCCTCACCGCCTCTGATCCTGCTCTTACCTGTGGCTTCACTTTCTCGCCTGGTCCACAGAAGCTTTCCTTTGCCTTAGTCCTTGGGCCTCTGGACTGGTGTGAGGCCCAGCGCAGTGTGAGGACCTTTGTTTCTATGGACTAACATGCAGGAGAAATTTTTCTCCCCTGGGCTATCTCCGAAAACCCCAGTTCAATTCTCCCCAGCTCTAGGCAGGGGTGCCCAGAGCTGGTTCAGAAGGTACCACACTTGTTTAGGGACAGTGTGGTCTCCAACTTGTTCTGGTAGTGTCCCCGTGGGCAGCCTGGGGGTGCTGCTCTGAAAAGGCCAGGCCTGCCAGCCATCCCTCCAGCTGCTGATAAAACCGAGCTAATGGCTTTTCGCTAATGAGAAAAGCTGACTGATTATGACAAATCGCGAGGAGCAGCAGGCTAAGCGGTGACACGCATGCCCCTCCCCAACAGGAGGGGCCAGTGCCTGTCCCCCAGCCTGGGATTGGGCCTCAGGTGGGTGGGTGCCAGGTGGCCCGATTGCCTGCCTCCCATCCATCCCCTTACTGCTCACCCTGAATGCTGTTCAGCTCTCTTCCTGGTGGGCACGGGGGCTATCCAACCAGCCATGAAGGGACACTTTGTGTGACACTTTGGCCATGCATCTGGGCCAGAGGTATCTACATTTTTCTAGGTTCTAGGCACAAGTTGGCTTGTCCTGAGGCTGAGAACTGGGAGCTTGGGCTTCCCAGGCAGTGGGGAAAACAGGGGAGGGAGGATGGGGTCCTTATCTCTAGTGCCCACTTCAGCCTGGAGCGGGGATAGGACTGATAGCATCTTGGGGCCCTGCTCTCCATGTGAGACCCACCTAGCTAGAGCAGAGACAGTTGTCTGTGTTGAGCTTATACTGTATATATGTAAGCCTGGCCTGAGACCTAGGTTGTAGCCAGCAACATGGAGTGGATAGTTAGTCCAGATACTGCCCTGGTCCTGGCCCTTGCTCCACAGGTCACTACTGGGTCTTGGATCCTTCTCTGCTGGGAAGCCTAGATGTCCTGCAGTTCCCTTCTGGACAATCCCCCGCCGAGCTTTCTAGACTCTTCTGCTCTACTGGCCCCTTCCTGAACTCCTGCCCTCCTCTAGCTTCATCTTCTATTCCTGGTCCTGCTCCAGCTCCAGCCTGGATATTTAGAGGAGATCTGCTTTGGGGAGCCCAACGATGTGGGGGTGACATTGAATGCTGAGGGTTGAGGTGGTCACCTGGAGTGTGAGAAGGCAAGATGGGGTTTGCTGTGTGGAACGAACGTCTTATCGGGGCTGCCCCATCATCCATTACTGCTAATTATGCTGGGCCGGTGGAGGCCACACCTCATGTCGAAGCCTGGGAGAGGTGGGCCTCTCTGTCCTTATTGTCCTCTCCCAGGGATGTCTGTGGCCAGTGGGAAGGGCCTGGGGTCTCCCTATCGTCCTGGAGCAGGAGCCAGACGTCGTGGACGCCCCGTGATAGATGGAGCATGGAAATTAGTTCCAGAGTTTAACTGATAACGGGAGCTGGCGACACTCGGTTATGGCAGGCCTAATTGATGAGCTCGTTAAGCCCATTATTAGAGAAATTGATTTCAAATAGGCACTTAGAGCGGGAGGCAGGCAGGGAGGGAGCATCGGAGGCAAAGGAAGTCGCGAAAATACATAATGAGGCAAGTAATTTTATAGGTTTGTTTAATGAAAAGCCGAGACAGCGCACTGGCGGTCGTGTGGGTTTTAAACACTTCACTTTATGTACTAATAAAATTCCCGGTGGAGGATCCGTTCCCGAGGCCCAACCCACTGGCCTCTGCACTGCCCTAATTAATTAATTAACCCAGGCGAGGCGATCAATGAGTTAGTCACGTGGAATTGACACTCTGTGTTGTGTTCGTGGGGCTCTGGGCAGTGTGTCCTCAGCCACCTCGGGACCCCAGCCCGGTTTGGCCCGGAGTTTTTAACACCAGGAGAGACGTATATACAAAGTCATGACGATGATAGTCGCTTCCACAGTAAGGGTCTGGGCCTGTGAGGACCAAGGGGGAAGCTGTACAGGGAGATGCCTCACCGGGCTATAGAGGGGGCATTTACAGTCGCTTAGGGAATGTAGGAGCAGTTATGTGACCTCTGATGTCCAGCCCCTCTGGTAGTTGAGACAGCCTTGACTCTGACCTGATCCCTTGCTCCGTCTATCCTTGGGACCGTGTGGAGCCAGCTTGGAGGTATGTTATCCGGGACACAGAGTCCCACGTGTACACGTGGGGTACACATACTTAGAGGTGCTGAAATGGAAATACACAGGCTCCCACAAGGATTCACATGGAAACGGCTGGACCACCTCTTCTTTTCTGAAGCATGCTTGTGGCCTTGGGGCTCAGTGCTTCCAACTCCATTCACTGCCGTGGCTGCTCCTCTCAGCTCTCTATGCCTCTTCACGCCCCACTTGGTTCAGCCTTAGGGTTCTGCGCATGCGCTGACTATGCACTTACTCCTCCAACTACGCTTTCCTGAACCGTGGGCTGGTTACCCAAAGGCCTCTCAGCTTTTCTTACACATTCCCAGGCTTCTCACGGCCAACATGGCTGAGGACAGACGTTAGCTCTGTCCTCATAACTTCCCCCAAGGGCTTTGTCCCTGTATCAGAACCACTCATCCCTCTGGGAGCTCCTTTTCCTCTCTTGCCCCTTCATTCTACAGCAATTTCAGCACTAGGATGTGTTCCCACAGGCCCATCCCTGGCCGCCCTCGCTTCCCTTGTCTCCCACGTAGCAGTTAGTGAGTGATGCTTTTGTGGTGATTTTGTCCCATTGCTGACCATGGTCCATAGTGGGGCCTTTGAGGTCTTACCTTGTCCTCAGTGACCTTCCTTACCTGTTCCTTCTCCTCTCAGGTTTTTACTTCACTGCCTTTTCCCAGAATGCCACAGTAGCTCCCTGTGTCCCCACGGTTTCCGGCATCACGCTGTAGCCCCGCCCACTCTCCATCAATCACAACTACAGCAACTGCTTTCATCCAGGTTGCAGGTGTCCTGTGCTAGGTTATTCCTGTTCCCAGATGCAAGCACCAGAGAGTAGGGACATGTGTGATTTCTCCAGAGGAGAAGTGACTCTGGGCAATGCTCAGTAGTGGCTGGATCTGTGTGAGTCACTGAATTCATACAGGCCGGGTCACATAAGCAGCTCTGCCCACAGAGGTGTCACCAGCGACAACCCAACAGTCTTACGTTTCCAAGTCTCTGCAGGAAGGCTGGGAGCAGGCGAGCTTCCCAATCAGGTGGGCAGGAGGCTGACACGGAGTGGGAAATGTTTGTGGTGGCCAGATAACCAACAGAGTGAACATGGTCTGGAGACATGGCTTTCCTTCCGGGGAGACAATGAAGGAGGTGGTGGCGAGGTGTGGGTCCACACTAAGGTGTGGTCCACACCCAGCAGGGAGGAGTAGGTCTTGGGTGCTGCCCCTCTGGACTGCTGTCAGACTCTCCATTGGCTGAGCTCCACTCAAAGGCGGTTGTTGGGGGTACTTGAGGGTTGGGCTTGATACTTAACATAGCAGAAGTTTAGGGGTACAGACAGCCCCGAGAGAGCAGGGTCACAGCCCAGCTCCGGCATTGTCCTTGCCCTGCCCAGCCTTGACTTCAGGTAACAAACCGTGTGTAAGTGGCTCCCGAGAAAATGTTCCTGCAGACTGACTGCCGTAACCTGCTCCTCTTCTAGAGCAAACCCTGCAAAAGAACAAAAACCAACGCCATCACGTGTCGCATCGAAGAGCAAACAGCTAAGCAAGAAAACCTTTGGTGACATGGGCTGTGATGTTGGAGCCGTGTGGCTTCCAGATGCCTTTTGTGACTGTACCCATCATGGTTCCCATGGTCTCTGCTCTGCCTTTAGGCCACACCTCCACGGTGTTCATCCTCTGAGGAAGACGAGGGAGCATGGGCAGCTCGCCCTCTGCTGGGTCCGAGTGAACTTGAAGAGCCACTCCCAGGAGCCTGAGTGGGAGCAAGAGCCCAGCTCTTTCTCTCTTCTGGGTGTGGGACGCTGATCATAATTATGGATCAGCTCAGAGAGTGGAGCAGGCATGGGGCCTGTGCCAGGAAGACCAGTTTGGGGCTATGGCACAGGGTGACATCTCCTCTGACAGATACATCCTGGACAGCTTGAGGGGACATGCCATCCAGTCCACATCCCATCTCAGTTACGGAACCTGCTGAGTTTTTGCTTCACACCCCAAATGAAAGGCCAAGGACGATTTGGCTCATAACCATCAAACCTAGTGCCTTAGTTCCAACCTGACTGGCCTTTACCCGCATCTGCCCTGAGTTTATAGGAGGGAGAGAAGGGAGGTATAAGGGACAGCAAGCCTAGCTTTGGACATGCTCATGCTTTCAATGCCTGTTTTGTCCGTAGGATTTTATGGATACCATGACCAAGGCAAGTCTTACAAGGGACGACATTTGATTGGGGCTGGCTTCCAGGTTCAGAGGTTCAGTCCAGTATCATCAAGGTGGGAACATGGCAGCATCCAGGCAGGCATGTTGCAGGCAGAGAGCTGAGAGTTCTACACCTTCATCTGAAGGCTGCTAGCAGAAGACTGGCTTCCAGGCAGCTAGGATGAGGGTCTCAAAGCCCACACCCACAGTGACACACCTACTCCAACAGGGCCATACCTTCTAATAGTCCAAATGGTGCCATTCCTGGGCAAAGCACATACAAACCATCACATCTACCTATGCAAACTCTACTGGGATAAGAAAAGCATATGTCGGCCTAAAATATTGGGCTGGTGGGAAGGCTCAGCGTGAGGGCCTGAGTTTTCACCCCCCGCACCCACGTGGAAAGCTGCTCACGGCGGCACACGTGGGTAGAGAGAGATCCTGAGAACGCCTTGGTGTCGCTCAACAATGAGCTGACAGTTCAACGAGAGACTCTGCCTCAAGGCAGCAAAGTGTTGACTGATAGAGAAACACCCGCTGTCCTGCTTTGGCCTCTGCAGTAACGTGACACATACTCCAGTGGATGCTCCTGTGATGCTCTGTCCTCTCCTCAGACACTTGTGGGACAAAAGACAAAAGTGTTTTTCATACTCCTGCCCAGCTCCTAGACTCCCATATTCTAGAACCTTCCCCAGCAGTGTAGGGAGTTCCTGCCCCAGGTCCCTCCCTCATCCACGGCCCACATAGCTCCAATACATACACTGAGGCATCTTGGACTCAGCTCCTCAAAGGCCACATTGCCCCATCCCCACCCTGCCTATGTCTACCTCAGAATCTCCTCAACCCATTGAGTTGGGTGGGCATAGCCCCCTCGGGCCCCCCAATCTGTCTCCCCATTGCTTCAGTTTGAGGTGTTGTGATGCCCGGGGCTCACAGCCACTCTTGGTTTGTTTCTGAATATGGAAAAGTCTCCAGTCCCAGATCTCTGCAGGGAGGGCTGAGAAAGCATCTCTGATGTTAGGACTCAGATCTTCAATGGCCCCAAAGTTTCATTGGTTAAAGATTGGTTCCCAGCCTCTGGCACTGTTGGAAATTGGCAGGAACCACTTGAGAAGTGGGGTCTATTGGGAAGAAATTAGGTCTTTGCTGGATGTTCTTAAAGGGGCTACTGGGACCCCAGAGCCTATTTTCTCTCCTACTTTTTGCTTCTTGCCTGTTCTGAGATAAACAGACACTTCTGTCAAGTGGTCTTGCTATAAGGTGTTGTACCTCTCACTGTCCTATCACAAACCGACAGGGCCAAGCACTCATAGTCTGAATCCTCTTCAGCCATGCACTAAATAAACTTTTAAGTTAAATTACCTTGGGTGTCTAGTATGGTGGCAGAAAGCTGACACCTGGCCAAGGCCCAAGCTCCTACCTTATCAACCCACCTCCCTGTGCATTCACGCCTCCAGTCAGTTCTCTAGCTCACAGCTCCGGTGCTCCATGAGTACTCCATCCCTGGTCATCTATTCTCTAGTCCAGTCCCAGCCAACTGCAGATAATCCTTGTTCATGCACACACCTGCCCACATAGCAAGTCTCCTTAAATCTTTGTTCACTTGTCCACTAAACCACACTTGTCACTTTGTCCCATCTGTCCACTAAACGACAATCCACTCACCAATCTTCCCACCTTCCTGTCTGCCCACTACCCGAGTATCCACTCACCTACTTTCACACTAATTTATCCTCTCCACTCCTCCAGTTAACTATCCATACATCCATCTATGACCCATTCATGCTTCTAACCACCTCAGCATCCATACATGCGTCCATCCATTCAACCATCCAAACATCTCTATACCACTCATCTGTATTAACTATTTAACATCCATGCATCCATATAATGTCATAGCAGATGTACCGTTCATCTGCTGTCTATCCATCCATATACCTAATCAGTCATGTATCATCCAGCTACGCGCCATCCATCCATCTGCCTGTCCACCCGCCCATCCATCCATCCACCCATCCACCCATCCACCCGTCCATCCGTCCATCCACCCATCCATCCATCCACCTACCCACCCACCCATCCACCTACCCACCCACCCATCCACCCACCCACCCATCCATCTGCCTGTCCATTCATCCATCCATCCATCCATCCATCCATCCATCCACCCATCCATCCATCCATCCATCCATCCACCTACCCACCCACCCATCCACCCATCCATCCATCCATCCATCCATCCATCCATCCATTCACCCCCACCTACCCACCCCCACCCACCCACCCATCCATCCATCCATCCATCCACCCACCCACCATCCACCCATCCATCCATCCATCCATCCATCCATCCATCCATCCATCCAATCATCCAAATACCTAGTCATTCAGCCATGTGCCATCCATCTATCCATCTAAATATCTAAGTATCCATTCATCTAACCATTCATCCACTAATCCATTCATCTAAATATTCAACTACTCATCCATATATTTGGCCATACATCCAGGCTATATCCATCTTTCTAGTTATCCCTATATTGGTTCATCCATTTACCATATAACCACCCATCTATTCACTCATCCACTCATTCACAGTTCAGTCATTCATCAGCCTTTTTTCCTGTCCATGAATCCACCAATTTTCCATCCATCCATCCATCCATCCATCCATCCATCCATCCATCCATCCATCCGTTCATCCATCCATCCTTTGAACCACTTGTGTGAGTCAGGTTTCTGTCAGTGTGAGGTCACTGTAGTAAAATACAGGTGATGGTCAACTTACGAAAAAGAACAGGCTTATTTGAACTCACAGTTTTGGAGGTTTTAGTCCCTGATCGGTTGATGCTGTTGCTTTGGGCCTGCAGTTGCACACTGAGGAGTAGAGTTGTGGCAAAACTGCTTACCTCATATTTGTGGAATGAAAAAGAGAAAGGGACCAGGATTCCATCGTCCCTTTGAAGGAACATCCTCAGTGAAAACTTCTTACTAAGTCCTACCTCTTAAAGGTTCTACCGAGTAGGGACTAAACCTTTAACACATAGGGGAGCATTCTATATCCAAACCACAGCTCTACGCTTCTACCATCTACCAACCCCTACCCTGCCCGAGATAGCCAGTCATTGGTGACTCCCTTGTTCTCTTGTCTAACCATTATCACCAACCCTCCATGTCTCAGCTTCCAATCTTCAGGCACAGGGTCTGCCCAGTTAAAGCCAGACATTCTCCATAGCTAATGTGGTCCATCCTTGCTGTGCTGCAGGCTCAGGATGGGCGAGTGGCTGAGACGTCCCGGCAGTGTCCACTGGACACACAGATGGGCTTGTTAGTGGAACGAACTGTCAGAATAACAAGGGGGAAAGCTCGATTTGTAAACACTGGTCAATATGAATTAGCGCCATCAGGATGGATTTGGGACTAAATTGGACAATCACACCGGCTGCACCCAGAGCCCAGCAACCATAGGTAAATTAGGTCGTCATTAAATTATCATGGAGGAAAAGCGCACAATCGGCAGCCGCGCTGGTAGAAAGATGACAGTTATTTACAAAAAACCCTACTGTTTGCAAATTCGTACAGAATTATTTGTTCCAAGAGGAGGTTTATGGAGCTATCTGCACATTATCTCCGCCCGAGATCCTCAGCCCTGCATATTAACTAATGTCTGTGGTTTAATTGGAAATAGAACAGGCCAAATTGTAAATCGCTCTTCCGCCATCTGTCTCTGTCTCCACGCTTGTCCTCAAGAGAGGAGGACATAGAATAAGCAGATGGATGGCTGGACAGACTTGTCTCTCCACTCAGCAGAGTCTAGACCTGACCCTCGCTTGCTGCCATCTTCTCACGCTGGCCGGAGTCACAGCCGCTTGTGCTGGGAGCATTCCAAGTACCACATAAATTGGCTGTAAGTGGGAAATGGGCAGTAGGCGCTTACAGAGTGTCAGAAGGCTGTTTTACGGATGAGGAGGTTTAATAAACAGGTCGTCTTTGATAGGACTGGCTACCAAAGAAAAGAGGGCGGGAAGCGAGTAGGAAGAAACGGTAGTCATGGGACTGCAGCCAGGTCACCATATTAGATAGCCGGTCCCTGCATCAGATGGTCTAGGAGCAGGCAGAGTCCTGGAAATGCCCGGGGGGCACCAACAGCCACAGAGAGTGTCTGGTAGAGTGCAGCCTATGGTTCTAGTGTGTTGTCCTTAGTGGGTGCACTGAACTGCCTGTGACCAGCTCTTCTTGGCACGGGCTTGTGTGTGTGGACTCAGTGGAGACCAGCAACCAGGTCTTTGGGTAGCCAACGCTTGAGCTGACTTGGGGGTAGGGGCAGAGCTGTTTTTCACCAAGCAGTTTTTTAAAACTTGGTTTACTTATTTTGGTGTGTCAGGTGGTGCACGTGTGGGAGTGCAGGTGCAGCTATGGCTCATGTCCGGGGTAGCTGGGGCTCAAGGGACAGTTCTGTCATTTCCAGTTATGCCAGCTGCTGCCACCACCACCCTGTTTCCTGGATTTGCAGGGGAATGACAGACCATGCTCTCAGTTGTCATCCTCCAGAGTCGGAGCTCCTTGAGGAGCCTTGGGGTAGTTGGGGATCGGGGGAGGGATGTTTCTTTTCTTCCCATCAGCTGGGTTGATTCAGAGAACGACCTCACTTAGAAGTAGCTATGGGCCTGTGGTTTCTACTGAGACCCCTGGGCAGGCTGCTCAGGGCCACAGCTAACCCCGTCTCCAGCCTGGAGGGGCAGCCGTGAGTGCCTTTGAGGGGAATCCCGTTACAATACCGCTGGTCCCTGCGAGAGCTGTTACCTGTGCTTGTGACTCTGTATCACTGTCTGTCTTGTCTCCATCTTAAGCCAGCTCAGCCTCCTGTACCAGCAGCTGTGCCCGACACCTGTTCTGTAAGCAGAGGCCCTTCCTGGGCCCCCACCCTACAAAATCACTTCCTCTTGCTAAAAAGCGAGATTTCTCCCCCATTATTTGTGCAGCTTTTAATCCATAGGAAGTCAATTTTCCACTCATATATTAGTTTATTTTATATTTTCAAATTGATTCTACTATACATTGATTTCCTGTTGTGGGCATTGTGTCCTGAGCGCGGATTATGCGTTTAGGAGAAGCGGATACTCACGGCTCATAAAGGTTCTTCCACGCCGGAGAGCTCTTATCTTGAAAAGGGAGAGTCCAATTTTATTGAAACAGCTAAAATCCCACTTAATTGAATTTTTTCCCTCTAAGATGTACAAGCCTAGAGACTTTTGCTTTCCAATTCAACTCAGGCTCTGCGGTGTTTAAATTTCCGAACCTATAAAGACCTTTATGAAAAAAGACCGTAGGAATATTGTGTTTCTGAGCCAGCTCGGACGGCTGGCGGAGGGGGAGTGTCAGCCTGCCGTGGAACATCTTGTGACCGAGAGGCTTTCACACCTATTTTCTGCACCCTGCTTAATACCATGCTTATGTCTTGACAGTGCTGCACCCGAGAGACAGGGAGGGACCTGGAGCCCCCGGCAGGGTAGAAGCAGAGGGGCCATATTCTCCTTGTCTTCCCATCAGGCCAACAAGACGCCTTCTGACCTTTTCCACTTAGTTGGAAGTTGAGGATACTTGGCCCTACTAGCTCTCTGCAGGGACGCTTAGCAAGCCTCCCCCTCATTCCCTCCTTGTCCCAGGAATCCCCTCCCCCCCCCCTCTGGGCCCAGACTGTTCAGGCTGAGCTGGACTTTGATTACAGGTTCTTGATTTGCAGTCCCCTACTTTGTTCCAACCCCGGCTTCCTGCTGGGAGGACAAGGCCAGTGGCCACTGTGCTCAAGATTTCAGAACTGCAGACCAAGCTCGTTGGAGGGTGCCTTCAAACCCAGTTCTGCTGCAGCCCAGGCTGTATGCAGGGTAGGGTGGCAGTGGTGTGTTTAGATCTGGGTGGGACCTTCATTGCACCTGGCTGAACTTGGGCCTCTGAGCTGCCAGCCGCAGGTCAGCATGTGGGAGTTACTCTGACGGAATAGGATGTACTGTTGTACTTCTAGACTCCCTTAATATACACACCTTCTGTTGGGGGCACCTGAAGGTATGGGGACTCTGTGCTGGGGACATCTGTTAAGGAGAGAGAATTCTGGGCTTGGCCACCTGTGGTCACACATGCCACTCAGGACTCAGGCTTCCACATCCTGTCTCCTACTCATGTGGCCTCACAGGCCTTCAGGGCCTAATTCCAAGCTTGTGTCACAACATCCCTTCCCATCCTCTCCTGACTTCCCAGACCCTTTCCTGTGTCAGTCCAACCTAGGGCCTAAGCTGGGAATAGCTGGTGGGGCCTGGATGCAGGGATGGGTCCCCTGGCTTTGAGGTGCATTTTAACGTGCGTCCTGAAGTTTCTTGTTCCACCCCGCATTCCAGTCCGTAAACACACTGAGGCAGGTAGCCTGCGTCTAAGGGTGGTCCCATCGTTTGAGACAGGTGGGAAGCCAGACCTGCCCTACTTCTGGAGATACGCTACCCTTCCGCCCATCAGTTTGGCGGCGGTCCTGAGATAGGGGTCTAGCCTGGCTCTGGGTATTGCAATAGCCATCTTACCGTGTGGAGCTCCAGGTAAGGGGCCTCGCCTGTTCAGAGTCCACCTGGCTGTCAGCGGTGTCTTGTTTGGGGTGGGCACTGGCGCTCTGTGCCTGCGGGGCTATCTCTTTGAGGGAGCTCAGGGGAAGTGCCTGTCCCCAGCCAGCCTGGTGGGCTGCCTAAGGCCTCTTCACACACAGTTTCCATGACGGCAGCTAATGTGCTCCGTAACTGGAGATGCTCTGTACCTGCGAAGTGGCTAATGGAGAGAAACAAAGGGCAAGCGAAGAGTCTGAGGCCCTGGGCCTGCCCACTCCTCAGTCCCCGTGGTCACTGAGGAAAGCTCGCTGGAGCTTCCAGAGAGATCTTAGGTGATTCTGCAGGGCTTGGGGCAGCAGGAAGTAGGGTGGGAAGCGGCTGCTGGTTCCTGTGGGGTGTCTGCCTACTTCTGTTTCTGGGGTGGTGGGGGATTTGGAAGGGCTGTTTCTCCATGGGTCACCCTGTGTAGAGTCTCTTCTTCAGTAGGGCTCTGTGGTCCGCTTACCTGTTCACTCACCAGGTACTTCCAAAGTAGCTGCTGTGACTTCTTTCAAAATGTCCCAGTATCATGGGGTTTTAGGGACTGACACCTACTGGGCTGGAGGGACTCAGAAGAGGGGTAGCCAGCTCAGCTATTGCTGGACTTGAGGTCAGGGCCTCCTAAGGGAGGCAGTATTGGCTCCATTTCCAGGGGATCTGGGCTTGGCTTGCATTGTCCAGCTTAGCTGCTTCAAGACTGTCAGGCTGGAGAGTGGTGGACAGAGGGTTCCCTGAAGAACAGGCTTCTCTGTCCTCCTGGGGTACTTCACAGGGAAAGGGGCTACTGAGGAGTGTCCTGCTGAAGGGCTTGCCTCTGACTAGGCCCATGCCTGGTAAGCTCTCAGGGAGTGCCAGGTAGGCAGGGTCTCTGGAGATCTTGGGACCGGGCATGGGTTCCGGATCAAGTCCTCCTGCCTTCTACCACGGCCTAGAATCTCTGGAACACGGAGTGAGGGAGAGTATGAGGTGAGCCCAGCTTTTCTCTAGTTGATGCATGACCTAGCAGACCCTAGCACCCATTGAGAGTTTAGTGTTAAGTCTCCTAGAAGCAGAGACCTGGGACCCAGTGGCTCCGGCTCCTGTAGTAATGGAAGTCCCAGTCTGGTTCAAAGCACCGTTCTGGTGTGTACCCGCATCATCCTGTTGTAACCTCTGACTCCTGGGTCTTTGGGGGTTTTGTCTCAGTAGGCTGTGCCAGCCTGGGCTTACGTCGTTCCCCACTGCCACCCTGTGCCGGGGGACAGTGTGTCAAGCTCGAGTCTGAGAGCAGATGCTCCTTCAGAAGAAATAAGCTACCACAGGGAATTAAGCTTGGCTTCCTAGTGGGTGCCAGGGCAGCGTTCTGTGAATCCTTGTCCCCAGGGCTGGGGTGTGCAGTGTGTGGTGTATCTGGCAGATGGCGGGAGGCCATGGAACCTCTACCCCACCTTCACCCCTCCCTCCGCCCAGGTCCTCTCCCTTCCTGTGCCTGACAAGGGAGGACTACCCACGGTCACAGCACATTTTAATAGTGGAATGTAATTCCTGGGCAGCAGAAAAATGAAAGTGAGCAGTCTATGAATTATTGCAAGTGCACTCAATCTCCCAGCCGAGCCGAGCCCTGGGCCGCCGAGCCCTTTCTTCTTGTGTTTAAGTTAGCGTGGAAGATGAAATAGTCACAGGAACGCACTGGCCACTCGAACCTGTTATTGCTAGCTGTGTGTCTCCTATAAATACTGTTCTGATTTATAAGCTTGCTCTGCTTTATAAATGGAAAAGCCAGAAATGCCTTCAGGAGCAACTTTCTGGAGCCCGAGATGTCCCTGAAGGCTCACTCGTGGCCGTGAATTCCAACCTTGTGGGGAGGGAACTATGGAGTGAGTGCTTTCTGGGGGTGGAGGGCTGAAGTTTGTTTCCCTCGCTGTTCGCTGTTCGTCTGAACCTGACGGGAGCTCCCGGGGTGCAGGGCATTGTGTAGCACCTGAGAGCTGGGAGCCGTCTTGACAGTGAGCTCCAGCAAATGACAGTGCTCACCAATGTGTCTTCTGTCCTTCTTAGACAGAAGAGGACGTTCAGCAACCTGTGGTCTGATGGGCGGTGACACCCCCCCCCACCCGCAGCCTAAAATTTTTATTTTTAAAAAGTACGGAGGAGAGGGGTGTGGTATGGCATGCTCTCAGGGGCTGGAGTCATCTCGTGACTACCTGACACGGGTTTCTAGGAACTGAACATCGTATGCATTTCCTGCAATTTTCACATGCGAGCGAGAGCAGTGTGTGAGTCACCTCCATCCCCTTCCCGGCTCAAGTGCCACAGGCACCCCTGACTGCCATCTGGGACCATACTGGTCCTCAATCCAACAACTTACCTCAGAGAGCACGCCGGGGTCAGGTGGCCATTGGGTGGGTCTGTCCTGAGAAGAGGGTAGAGCAATTGCAGCCTCCCCCTAGTCTATTCAGACATAGGAGATGCCTCTTTAGTGGCTGGCATTAGGCAGTGCCCAGTGTGGTTGGGATACCCTCTCGAGTAAACTGGGCTGCGCCCCAAAGCCAGAGTGTGCAAGCGTCATTCGAGGACGACCTCTGAGTGGGCATTGTGGCCACACAGGAATTGTAAGTGGTGGTATCCAGAATGGCCGAAACCTCCAGCCCCTCCTGAACCGTTCTTCCGGGACATTAAGGGCTCACAGGAAAATATGTTTGGGGTTAAAGGGAAGATGGACTGGGAAGGAAGCACTCTCATTTGATTTGCTCTGTGTTCTGAGTCATTCAGGGAACTTGGGCTCCTTAATGAAAGCCAGCTCTGGGTGATGAACCAGAAAGCCACCAGCTATCAGGCCAACCAGTAACTCCTCAGCTACAGACACCACGGTTTCCAGGACGAGTTACAGAGTAGCGTTCGTACATCCTTCAAGGGCCTGTAGTGCCACAACCAGTCAGCAGCCCCAGGTTAGAAGCACAGCCCTGGAGACAGCCTTTACCGAAGTGGGGCTGACCTTGTTCAGGATGCCAGGAAGTCTACAGCTGCCCTGCCAGGAGGGGCGGGCTCTACCGTACTGCTCCTGACCCTGGCAGGGCTGCTATCCTCATGCTGATTGAACAGAAAACATTCACACAGCCATGGAGGTATGATTTGGCTTCAAGGCTGGTCAGGGGACAAGGTTCGGTGCATTGGAACAGGCTCTGATGACTGTAAGAGTCAGGTTACTGCCTCTAACCATGTAGGCAATGGAGATCACGGAGCTCCATGGGATGTCAGGTCCACACAGCCCAGGGAAGGACGAGAGTCAAGTCCTTCCCCACAACATGAAGATAGACCACACTGGGGATGCTCACCAGAGGCACTCTCTGCACACAGAACTAGCCTGAGGAACTCTGGAGGCTGAGGGCCGGGATCTAATTCACCTGGCCTCCCCTCAGCTCATGAAGGAAGCTGGCAATCCCTAGTTTGTAGAAACATCACCCAACATCTCCATGGAGATCCATGTCCAATTGTTCTCTTTCTAGGAAGACCCATTTGGATATCACCAGGTCTTACATCCACGAAGATCTTCTCTCTGAACATGGATCTTGGAGGTGAATCACAGGTGACATTTTATTTTTTGTTCTTCAAGATAGGGTCTTATTATACAGCCCTTCTAACTTAGGGTCTTTCTGCCTCTGTAGCTAGATTGCTGGGGGTTACAGGTGTGCACCAATAACTCTTATTTTCAAAAATTTAAAGTGCTTTTCACTCCCAGCCAACTATGAACTATTTCCAGGAAGTGTACAAAACCGCCTTCCTGCCTGTGTGTTCCCTGTCTTGTTAACAAGCTCCTTCAGCACGGTGAACAGCACAGCTGAGGTGCAGTTTCTGCTAATGTCTCCCTCTGATCCCTGTGCCTTGCAGAAGGTTCCTGACAGGTGACATGTATGTGAGTTCAGGGCAGGATTCAACAGAAGAGAGGCTCATCCTCTGGGAGCATAGCATGGGCAAGGGTGTGGTTTCTGTGAATTCAGCTCTGCCTTCACCCATAATGACACTGTCCCAGGTGGCCAGTGCCTTGGAAACTCAGCAGCGTCCCAGGGTGCACCCTGCCCTGAACTCAGACACATCTCACCTGTCAGAAGGACAGTGGAATGGGGATCAGTGTGTCAACTTAGCCTGTGAAAATGTGTGTGTGTGTGTGTGTGTGTGTGTGTGGTGTTTGGGTTTTCTGACTGCCATTCTTGGCAGCTTATAGTACCCCTTTATCCCAGCCTCATGTGGACACTGTGAGTGGAAAGAATGACCAGTTTGTCTAACTTGTGAGGATGCAGACTGGTGTGGAGGCAGGCAGGTGAGTAGTGGACAGGTGGGAGTGGATACAGGTGGGGAGGCAGGCAGGTGAGTAGTGGACAGGTGGGAGTGGGTGCAGGTGGGGAGGCAGGCAGGTGAGTAGTGGACAGGTGGGAGTGGAGACAGGTGGGGAGGCTGGCAGGTGAGTAGTGGACAGGTGGGAGTGGGTGCAGGTGGGGAGGCAGGCGGGTGAGTAGTGGACAGGTGGGAGTGGAGACAGGTGGGGAGTACACAGGTAAGGATGCCTTGGACTCATATCACATCATCCTCAGAGGGCCTTGCGTCAGGTTGGATCTGTCATGACTTGTATAGCAGCTCTTGAGGACTGTCCACCTCTGTGACTTCCCTTCTAAAGCCGCACGAACAATATTCTCATATCAAGAACAAGCTAAGGCCTCAGGGAACCTGCCTTAGTCAGGATTTCTACTGTTGTGATAAAACACTAAGATCAGAAGCAAGTTGGGAAGGAAAGGGTTTATTTCAGTAAAATTCCTAGGTCACACTCCATCACTGAGGGAAGGCAGTGTGGCTGCAAGTCAGTGTCCTGCTGGCCTGAGATGGGGTTTACTTGTCTTAGGAGACTTTGTCTGTCGGAGGGCTTCACTTGCACCTTCATCCTGAGGGTCTGACAGAATCCCCCATTATGGCTAAACGCCACGTGAAGCATCTCTTTTCACTTTAGCAGTCTCCCAGGTCACTAGTTTGCACGTGTGTAGGGTGAGACAAGTCTGAAGCACAGGGTTAGCTGGTCTGCAGACACTCCTAGCTGGTGATTGGCTGGAGAGTTCCAGCGCTACCTTGGTCACTCCAGAGCTCCAGCTGACACTGTGGCTCTGGGGTCAGCTAGGGAATGGTCTGTGCTACACTGGACCTACCAGTGCCCTGTGATGAACTGTCATGATTGTTGGACCCTGGTAAGTCCCGGGCAATGAGGAGGGCTGTCAGCCTTCCCAGCAATCTGTAGCCTCTTCTGTTCACAGCTCTTGAGGAGGGACGAAAGGTCTTCAAAGGCTGGAGAGAAATCAAAGTGGGAAGCTGGTGGGCATATAACTTCAGATATACAAATATAATACAAAACGTCTGTCTATTCAATGAAATAGTATACAGCCCTCAGAAGAAAAAAATGTATGTATACTGAAACAAGCCAGGCACAGAGGGCCATGTGCAACCTGACTCTACGGATATGCGAAAGGGGACTGTGGGTGGGGGGGCAGGCAGGCTACTCACTGGTGGGAGAGGAAGAATGATCAGATTTGTCAAGACTGGTGCGTGCTAAATATCACAGAAAGTTAAAGCGAACATGGTTAGTTACAGGCTGTATGAATTTCACTTCAGTCAGAAAAATGAAATAAAATAAATCCAACTGTTGATCAGGAGGAAGTGAGGGGACAGAGGGAAGAAGGGGTCACACAGAGGTCATTTGCAGTCTCTGTCCTGTGGGTTTGCAGAGGTGCAGGTCGGAGCAGAGGCTATTTGAAGGATTCTTCTCATCTCAGGGTCTCAGACAAAGGCCCTGCTGCTCTGAAGGGCAGGGTAATGTACTTGTGGGAACGAGGGGGAGAGGACAACGTGGCTAGGGGCTGTGGCAAAGCTCATGGAGGGGCAATGCCTAGGCCTGGTTACCATCTGTGGAGGTAGGTCGTTGTCATTGTCCTTGCTTTAGAGATGTCCCATCTTGCATAGCAGCAAGTAAATGACAAAGGAGTCTTCAGGCCTGCCAAGTGTGAGCCATGATCCCGCCGCAGCGCAAGGAATCCTGGGATTCTTCCGGATTGCTGGCAGCCATTCTCTTCCAGCACTAGGCAGGGTGGGAATGAGCGAGCGAGCGAGTGAGTGGATGAGTGAATGAATGAATGAATGAGCAAAGGGCAGATCTAGCCCTCCATGGTCTTGGTGGCAAAGGACAGCACAGGTGGGTGGGTCAGCAGGTGGCTGTGCAAGGCACCATGGTTTCCCTGAGTTCTGAGCCCCGCCTGATTCCCGCCCTCTTTGGGGAACAGCCTGTTAGGATAATGGCCCTGCACTGAAGCCTTCCTGGGCCCCTCGCGGCATGGCCCTCCCCAGGGCCCGCCACCAGCCGACACCAAGTAATGGAGCTCTGACGGGGAATAACTCCAGGCTGAGCTAATCGAAGCTGAAAAGGTGGAATCAGCGTGCGTCCCACCCTTTCGCCAGCTTCATCAATCCAGCTAACTGGGTTTGAGCTCCCGCCCGAGCTATGTTCTGCAAAGGGAAATTAATGTGTAGGACATCTGAGGCCTGGCGGCCGGGCAGCAGTGAGCGCTTAGGCAGGGTGGCCTCTGAGGCCGCTGCGCCCACTGCCCCATGGTCTGGGGAGGGTAGTCGGTTCCCCTCCCCACTGCCAATTCAATTACCAGTAGAACCGATGCATATTCAGCCGGACACCGGGGTGGAAGGGAGGGCCCCAGACAAAGGAATCTGTATTTACCCAATAATAAGTTCCATTTGGAGGAGGTTTGAAAACAATTCCCCGTCACATTTGTCCCTGTCAGATCACATTATTCACAAATGAAGTTCACAAAGTATCAATTCAATTTCAATGAGGCCCGGCTTGCAGGGCTCGGCTGAATTTAGCCCATCCCGCGTGGGGGGGTTGCGGGTGCCCGGCAGTCAGAGGTAATCAAAGGCAGGCGCTACGGTAACACTTTCCATTTCACCCCCTTTGTGCACATCTGTTCCTGGATAATCCCATTTTCTACACTTCCAAATCATTGAAGATGGCGGGAGGCGGGCTTGCCTCCGGGGTGCAGTGCCCACCCCCCGGGGCTGAGACAGGGCCCTCAAGGCAGCGTCCCAGTTCCAACATCCTGCTATTGCAATTCAGGCCCAGCTCCGAGATTCCTCTGCCAGTGCCCACACAGTAGGGTCTCGGGCACCTAGGAGACTCCAAGAAGGACATTCCTGACCCACCAGTGCCATCCCAGTACCTCATACCTTTCTTCACCTAGGCACTGACACCGGTCTGCTTGTCCCTTTCAGTGTCCCTTCCTTTCCAGACAAAGGAGAGAAGGGATGGACGTTCCTCAGACTCATGGGTCAGCCCAGATTCCCAGGACCCAGGCTCCAGTATCCCCCACCTTGGACCTCTAAGCCATGTACAGAGACTTGAAGAGGCCCTAGAAAGGGTGGGGCTGGGACAGGGTGGGAGTGACTCTCTGAGGCCAGGCCCAGTCGCTAGCCCCTTGCAGGGCATGTTCTGGTGCTTTCCAGACATGGTAGTGTCTGGCTGTGTGAACCCTCACCTTTGTTCATCTCTTCCCCTTCTCTTCCATCCCCCCCACCCTCCCCGCACCCCCTACCTAACCCCAACTGCTCATAGCCAATGGGTTTGCATGTTCCTGTGCTGGGCCTGTTTCTTGAAAAGGCCTCACTAGCCAAGAACTCACAGTGCCACCCATGACTCTGGGCACACAGCTGGCACAAGTCTGGTCAACCTTGGCTCCAAAGACTCAAACGTCAAGTCAGAGACTGCCTTCCTTAGCCTTCTGAGTGCCTCAGTGTGTCACCTGAGGCAGCCACTCACCACACCATTCTGGGCCTCAGTTTCTGGGTAAAGAGAATATATAAGTTCTCCTAGTGTTGTGTGTGGGCCCTTCTGAGCTGTTGTGGCAGGGATAGCCCATGATTCAGAAGTAAAAGAATTTACCAGACTGGGCTGGACATGGTGGCACACACCTTTAGTCTTATTACTCAGGAGGCAGAGGCAGGAAGATCTCTGTGAGTTCAAGGCCACCCTGCTCTACATAGCAAGTTCCAGGCCAGCCAGAGATTTATAGTGAAATTACCAGATCCGAATTGATATAAAAGCTTTAATAAAGCAGGCCAGTGAGATGGCTCAGTGGGTAAAGGTGCTTTCTGACAAACCCGGAAGGCTGAGTTTGATCTTCAGAACCTGCCTGGTTCTGACCTACACAAAGTCATGCACATAGACAGGGACACACAAACTCACGCAACCATAGATAAAATGTAATTTTAAAAAGTTTTAATAGGATAGGCACTACAGACAAACATGATGGGGAACTTCTCAGAGACAGAGGGAATCATGTCCCTGAGAGGGGAAGGAACCCTTTCACAGAGAAGTTACCTGGCAGCTCTTTCTGAGCCACTCGAGGGGATGCTGGTCAAGAATGCAGCCACCCCCATCTGGTGGCACATGCCTTTAATTTGGGAGGGGAAGGCAGGCAGACGTCTGTGAGTTCAAGGCCAGCCTGGTCTACATAGTGAGTTTCAGACCACACAGGGTTACATAGTGAGACCCTCTCTCAAACAGGTACACACACACCACCCAATCAATCAATCAGAGAGAGACGAAAAGAAGGCAGCCCTCCACCTTCAGGTAGTAATTAATTCATGTAATGCCCTGAGATGGGGCATCTGAGGTGGGGCTCCCAGGGATGTTAGGAGACAGGCTCAGTTGTTTGGCTGAGTTCACAGATCACTCAGTCAGGCCCCAATCGTCCAGTTGCTCTGTTTGCCTTCTACTTTGGGCTCTTTATGTTTTTGTTTCCCTTTCTTTATATGAGCCTCACAAAAGACTTCGGATGGGAAACAAGCCCCTAGAGCAGTGGGCTGCAACCTTGGTGGATGCAGAACCTCAGTGGGTGTTGGGAGGGGCTTGGCCCCTCTCCTCAGCAGCCTCTCTAGTATGGCAACCCAGCGCCCATGGCATGCAGTGTAGACCAGAGACGCCACACGCCCAGGCCAATACGTTGCAGGAAAGGAGAGACAATGTACACTGGATTTATCAGCACATGGCTTGAGGTGATGGAGGGGCTGACACCCTGCGCAGATGCATAAACCCTTGGCTGTCCTTACCTGCCAACGTGACAGACCTAATCACTAGTTGGGATACATCCATGCCTTTGGAGTTGACTGGAGCGTGCACACGCTTGTACAAGTGTGCACACGCATGTGTTAACACACATGTACATGCTTACGTGTGCATGTGTGCCTATGTAGACATGCAGGTAAGACTTAGCAGTGTACAGGCTCGCCTGGTGCACACAAATGGGCACATGCCCTGCGGCCGTGCATGCATGTGTGCACACACATGCGTGGTTTGGCTTTCCTGTCCTCAAGCAAGCACACACAAAAATGTCTGTGATGACTTCCCTTGGCGTTTGGGAGCTCAAGGACCTGTGGGTGGTGTGTTTTGCTTCTTGCAGTGAGCAGAATTAACTGCCTGCTGGGAAAAGAATGGCCTCACACTCCTGGAAATTGCAGCTGAGGGCCATTGCTGATTGATCTACACTCTGTCCAGGGGCCCTAAGAATCCTGCTGGGGCAGGGACAGGCTCCCTACCTATGTGATGAAAAGCTTGGTGGATTTGTCGGTGACTCTGGCCACTGAGACGGGAGACCTGTCTTTTATAACGGTTTCTTCAGTAAAAGCTAAACTGTCTCTGTTGTCTACATTTGGTCCCATTTCGCTGTGAGCCATTAGGAGGGTCCTAAGCCCGGGAGGAGTCCTTGGTAGGAGCTGTGATATCTCAGCTCGGCATCTGTGGTCATGTGACTGTGGCTACTGGCCTGCACTGGCTTGCCACCTGCTCTTGGACCACATCTCTCCACTGTAGAGGGTCCGGGCAAGTCTAACCTGGTTAAATAGACATGTGGTCCTCCATCTGGAACGATGCAGGAAGCTGGAGTCTACAGTTGGGAGTCTCTGAGAGAGAAGAGACATAGGGATGAGGGAAAGGGACCTCTGCAGGCCTCGGCCTGTGTTAGTTCCACCAGCACTAACCGGTGCACGACTCCAACTTCAACTTCCTGTCTGTCGCTGGCCCTTCCCTGCTGGCATGGCGGCGAGGCTAGAGCGGCTTGACTGGAGCTGAAGGGTCCACACAGCCTTGGCCAGATAATAACTGTCTTGGGCTCTTTGATATATTGATCCCAGCACCAAACATGTTGTGGAATGAGGCAATCAAATTGGGATTTAAAGTTTTGAGGGGTGAAGCTACCATAAAGGAGAGACGTCTCGGCAGTTCCACTTGTTCACAGGTCAGTGTTGTACTGAGCAGAACTTGCAGAAAAGCCTCAACCAGATGAGGTTTCCTTTCATCTGAGGGCTGAGTGGGAATACGTAAGAGCTTTGTAAAATAGAATAACTCTGTTTTTTCCTCTCTTGCCCATGCTCCCAGAATGACAGCTCTGAGACTAATTATTTATTAATAAATGCCTAGGCCACAATCTTTGGCTCATTCCCTGACTCGTACCATATTTAACCCATTCAAACTATCTCGGTCTACACTTGGTTTGTTACCTCTCCCTCCGCCCCAGCCTGCTTCTCCCTTAGTGTCTTCCTCAGCGATGTGTCCCCCACCCCCATCCAACACCCCCATCTCTCTCAAATCTCTCCCTGCGTCTCCTTTTACTTTCTCTCTATTTCCCTGAATCCTCTCTCTTCCTTCAGTGTCCCACCTCCTAGCTCCTACCTCAGCTCCTACCTCCTAGGCCATTGACTTTTTTTATTGATAGGTGATGTTTATAAGAGAGTCTCTCTACAGATCTTCTATGGTTATTTCTTTTCTATTCATTAAAGGGTGTGCTTTCAAACCCTGGTGAGCTCAAAAAACCTGTGGAATAGCTACCCAGGCCACTAAGCTCTTCTGGGCTCTCTGTGGGCCTCTAATGGGCCAACATAGAAGCTGGCAATGCTTCCCCACTCCCGCTGAGCAAAGGCCTTCATGCATACGCCTAACTCCTGTGTTCACACCTACACTTCCGGCACATGTCTGTCCATCTCTCTCTCACACACTTGTTGCCATGGGTCAGGCAGGGCTGCTGTTACAGCAGGCTCCACCTCAGGCCTGGGTATCTGGATAGGTCCCTTGCATTTTCAGAAATGGCAAGCATGCTCTGTCTGACCGTCGCTTGGACAATGCCATGAACCACTTGCTTCTGGGCACGGAATGGCTGTTGTCATGTTACTCAAAGCAGTTGTGATCATCCCCACAAGACTGGGTCTTCCCTTACAGGAAGTGGTGGGGAGGAGCGTTAGACCCTTATCCAAGAGTCCATCCCTTTCCTGCTCTTAGGAGATGCTAGGCTATAGGGGGTAGAAGGTTGGCAGAGTGTGGGAGACCCCATCTCTAAGATTTGTTACAGTAGTAGGACTTCTCAGTGATATAGCCATTTACCCATGTTTCTATAAGCAAGTCCAGTAGAGTCATTGGTTTACCAAGCTGGACTTGAATGGAATTTGTCCATCACTGGTGTCCTACTAGGGCTGAATAGATGCTTGTTCATGCCCACTCCAGGAAAATTTAATGCAGTACTGCAGAAGAAGGGTTGTCTCCTCCCCTCTTTCAGACAAGGCAGTTCCTGGGCTGCCTGGAGAAGTCCCAGAGTCCCCAGGCGTCACGAGCACTGAGCAGACAATCACCTCTCGGTCAAAGCTTTTCTCCTGTATACTGGTATACATTTGGGTAACCAGAGCCTGTTTCTGGACCTGGGAGGTAGGAGATGACTTCAGTACCCACTCTGGTCTAACTGGGAGGCAACTATGACTCTACTAGGCCTTTGCTCAGAGGGAGTGGGGCAGCGTTGCCAGCTTCTATGTTGGGCCAAGAGACGTGAATGATGTTAAAAGGCTTGTTCAACATTATATATCTGTGGGCAGCACAGAGATCACCAGCCATGGGCTGTGGTGATTCTGCAAGAGGGTTGGCGAAGGCATGCCCGGAGGCTTCTTGGAGGAGGTTGTTCAGAGTCCTAGACCTTTTGCATTGGCCCCTGGCCATGTGTAGAAGGAGAGCTGTTCCTGAGACAGGGCTGGAAGTCTTCAGGGAGATCAGGGTGCATTCTGGGGATTCTGAGAGGCAACACTACAATGCTCACTTCACTGGCTCATGACACAGAGGCAAGGGGGCGCTTTTCCTGGGCTCCAGTGCCAGAGGGTGTCAAAGTGTTAAGGAGAAGTGAGGCTGTCAGTGTCTCCAGGCCAAGGAACACCCAGAACCCCAGAGCTGACCGGGTGCCAGCCAACCAGGTGTGTGGCGAGCTATGTGGCTGTTGTGCGACTGCTGGACACTGCTAACATAGAGATGTATCGAATTCAGCTTAGCAACCTAGGCATGAATGCCCCGGCCTTTAAAGAGAAACTTATCTGTAATTAAAATCATGCACAAGTTTTAGAAAGAGGCTGTTTACAACTGGAAAGAGAGCTGATTGTGAAAACGAATAGGTTTCCTCTGGGGCTGGTAGTGTTTAATTCAGAAATAAATCCCCTCTAAGCGGGGTGGGGGGGTTTCTTCACTGGGCTCTTTTTCCCCAGTGCTTTTGGGGGGCTGGTGTGGGGTCGCACATCGGCAGTTGACGATGACCTTATCAAGGTTCCATCACAGACACAAGGGCTGGCTGTGGGCTCCCGGGTGGCTGGAGAAATTTGCCGCGAACCCTGCTCTTCCGCTTGTGAGCCATAAATTAGCCCAGTTAAAATCAGCAGAACGCGTGTATTCAAAGTTTATGTTTCTCGTAAGCAGATGGTGGCTTCGGCATGTGCAGAGCAGGTGGCATCAATCACCAGGTCCTGAGTTAGGGGACGGTAGCTCTGATCGGAGCGGAAGAGCCGCCTCCTGGGCTGTGGGGCAGCGGGAAAGTGATTTACGCCGGTCAGGGGCTGGCTGCCCCCAGCTGCTGTGATTTAGCGGGCAGTGGTGGCCACTTCGGCCTGATAATTGGGAGACTGTCCAATGGGTGGCTTGGGGCCACCCCTCCACCACCTCTATCTGCATAATCCTCTGTGGTTATTCCCACCGAGCATGGCATGCGGTCGGAGCTGAATAGCCTTTCTGGGTATTGATTGTAATTAAGAACCAACTTGAGCTGAGATAAGGATTTTCTGGGTGGGATGCTGGCAGCATGGTGGCTCTGGAAGACCTTGCTCCTTTTGGAGTCTGGATTCATCTGGAATGGTTCACGCTGTGACAACTAGGACAGTACTCCGGCTGAGACCCCAGCCTGCCTTGATGAGCCAATCAGCAACGGAGCACCCTGCGTACATCACCCTGTGAGTGCTCCATGCCCGCAGGGCTCACCCCCACCTGGCCACACTACATGGTCCACCATAGGCCACTGTGTGGGCTCCAGTGGCACCCTTCATAGAGTGGGAGAAGGGCCCTTCTGTTCAGGTTACTCATTCTCTGCCACGGGGGCTCTGCTGACAGAGCGTCCTCAGGTCACAGTCCCCTGTCTTAGTTCTTCAGAAGCTTGCCCTTCTGTGAGAGACACAGTGGACGTGTCCTGTTGTCTGTTAATATCCTGTGACCAGGGATCTGGGTGCAGCTGGACTTTGGCTACTTTGTGGGTTCTTTTTTCTTCCACCTTTTTAACACCCAAACACTAGATAGGAGGGGGAAAGGGTAGAGAGGAAGGGGTGACATTATCATCAGACTACTGCTGATTGGGGCATCGACTTCCCAGGGGCAGTTTGATCTTTGTCATCAGGATATCTAATTCCTCCTACCTCTCGTTTCTTCTTTATACACAAACTACTTAACAAACAAGCCCACCACCACCACCCCCTCAGCTCTGGGGCCCTACCATTTATATCCTCTCTGAAGAGTCCCAGGTTTCTAAACATCGCACAATCTCAGAAACCCTGCAGCCAGCAGAATCACAGCCCTGCTAGAGCACGGGGCAAAGCACAGTCAGCTGCTGTGGACAGTCTGAAGCAGCCACATGCCCCACACCTGGGATTAAACAAAAACACATTGTTCTGTCTTTCCTTTTTAATTAATCAGTTATTGGCGTGTAATATATTAGGGTTCATTATAACATTTTTCTTTCTTTTCTTTTGGGAGGCAAGGTTTCTTGGAACTCATTCTGTAGGCTGGCCTTGAACTACAAGATCCTCTTGCCTCTGCCTCTCAAGTGCTGGGATTAAAGGCATGCGCCACCATCCCTTGGCATAACCTTTTTCAAACAAAAGTTGATTTTTTTTCCCCCTTATTCTTCTTTCCCATTCCCCTTACCTCAAGCCTTCCCATTCCATAGCCTCCTTTCTGCTTTCTGGTCACATGTGCCTTTTGTCCCTGCCCAAACATCTCTTGTTTCTCTCTCATGGTCTTCTATGTAGTTTCATGGTCTATATCTACTCTTGCCACACCATTTATATATACACACACACAGTAAAGCTAAACTTGGCCCTGTAGGGAGAGATGCTCTCAGGGCTGCATGAAGACAGTTGTCCACAACACAGGTGAGTTAGCAAAGTTAGCCCACTCAAACTCAACAAAGCTAGCAGCCCGGAGCTTTCATTCACCAGGGCCACCATGACAGTACCTAAGAGACAACTTGTTGTGAGACAACGTGGAGAGACATTCGTGTTCACAGGCTGCAGTGTGCTGAGTGGGAGGCATGCTCCTCAGGCTCCCGGAACGCTTTGTCCCAGGTGGTGGTGCTGTTCTGGGAGGTTGTAGAACCTTTAGGAGGCGGAGCCTGGCTGGAGGAGAGTCCCTGGTGGGGGCGGGGCTTTTGAGTTATATATAGCTCAGATCCCAGTCCAGCAAAAGCTATTTACCAATGAAGCTCGGCTGCTGCACCTCCTTTGCCATGGAACTGCTGGCTGAAATAACCCTTCATCCACTGGATATTCTATTAGCAGACATTTGGTCACCATGATGAGGAAAATGGTTAATACAGACTACAAGGCAATGTTTGTTTGTTTGCTTGGTGGTGAACTTGGGGTTTCTGTTGCTGTGATGAAACACCATGACCAAAAGTAACTTGAGCAGAAAAGGTTTATTGCGTCTTACAGTGTGTAAATTGGTCACTGAGGGAAGCCTCGCAGCAGCAACTTAGAGCAAGGAACAGGAGCTGAGGCCATCGGGGAATACTGCTCACCTGAGGTTCTCGAGAAGAGGGGGTTGCCTGTCAGACAAGGCTCTACTCCTGTTCTGGTTGCCCAAGCTGGCAACATGGACGACAGTAGCCATGGTACACCTCCATGGAAGGACAGAGCAACCTCTGCTCTTGGCTTCAGTGACCAGAGCTCTCTGCTGAGGGATCAGTTGAGTGCAGCTGAAAGTCAGAATGCCCATCTTCCGAGTCAGGAGCTGATGTACGTGGGGGTGGGGGTGGGGTGGGGGGGCAGGCACTAGAGATGCACAAACTGGGAATACAGAAGCCATAGCAGAGAGCAGGACAGGAAGGAGGCCAGCCTTGAGGCTAGAAACCAAGGATGGCTCAAGGAACATCCGGTGGAAGTGGTTGGGCAGAGCATTTTGTGCTGGGGTCCTGCCCAAGCTCAGAGCCCCACCCCAGCCCAGAGCTCTACCCAATGGAAAGCTGAACTCAGAGCTTCTAGACTCAATAGAAACCACCAGCCCCATGAAAAATAGAATCTCTTTCCCAAGAAGACAGACACCAGCCCCCGGGCAGGTGTGGGAGTGGGAAGCGTAGGTATCTCTGGGTGGAGGGGAGATGGCATAGATCTATCTTGCCAGAAAGTAGGTACCTATAGAAGGCAGTGTGTGGAAAGGATGGTGAATTTGACCTGGTTACAGGCAGCAGATGCCAAGTCTACATTCTTTGATGCTTTTCTACCAAACAGTAGTGTCCTGTGGCCTTAGTGATGAATTTCAAACTAGAGAAGGCCAAGAGGAATGGTTCCCTGAGGAGGGTGTGGCCAAAGGGAAGGAGGATAACATTCCCTGGTGCGGCCTCAGCAGAGTGAGCTACACCTCTCTCCTGGTCCCACCTCTGCCATGCTCCCTACTGTGTGTGGTTGAGCTCCAGCTCTCTGTGGTCCTCTTTACCACACTGGAGAAAGCTCAGCCCAAATGGGTTCCACTGAGGTCTTAAAGGTGACCCACTCGGCTATGAAGCCAGCCCTATGATGCCAAGAAGAGAGAGGCAGCCATCTATAGAGCCCTGCCTTAGGTGCAGAATAAAGGGTTTGACTGTCAGTCATCTGGTTTGAAGTAGGTAGGTATATGGTGTTTGCTATGCTGTAGCAGATAACAGATGGACAGTCCTGCTCCTTAAACTTTGGGAACCTTGAGGATGACACAGCTAACACTCCCAGTTGGCCTCTTGGCAGCCTCGTGTGTATGCAGGAGACACTGTGACATTAGGAACTGGGCTACCTGCTCCTGGAAGAGGCCTCTCACCTCAGCTTGTCATCTCTGGTTTTACTGCTGAGCCCATAATCCTCCAGGCCACCCTCAGCCATTTCACCTCCGAGAGACTCTTGCCACCCCTTCACTCCAGCTTCTATGTGCCTGGTTGCTATGGCCTCAAGCCTGGGGACTGATTGCCCTGGAAAAGGACCAGTGAGTCCCCTGGGGCAGTTAGAGCATTCAGCTTTGGGTCTAGGCCACCATGGGGTAGGGCACAGAGCTTGGCTTTGTCAGAAATAATTTGAGATGCTCAAGCCTGCTCCAAGGGTGTCTGGGTGAGTGAAGAGTTCATCAAATCAGAGACTTGGCCAAGTACTGTCCTCCCGAGGATGTTTCCCACCCAGACATCTATGATGATGACACACCATCTCCCTGTCAGCTGGGGGACACAGGAGGCAACCCCCTGTGCAAACCAGGGCACTTGTGACCCTAGCACGTGTCCATAGGTCTGGGTGATGGCTCTTCCTCACATGCCTGCAGATACCTGGTCCTGAGCTCTCAAGCCCTTGGCCTGCCTCACACCGTGCTGCCCCGCAGCAAGCCAGAGCCAGGGTGTGGGTTTGGAATGCTTCCTGCTGGGCTTCCTTAGGGACATGAGGGCCAGTGTCTGGAAACAGGCAGCCCACAATAGGGGCTCCGTGCGGCCTCAGTCCTCAGAAAAACAAGTCCCAGGTCTGGTGCTCAACCCAGGTTAACTTCTAATTTAAACTCTAACCAAAGCCCGATGGACTTTTGACATACAAATATTAAAAATTAAATTTCCCGAGTTCATTATCTGATAATTAGAACTAAATAACATCTTAACTGAGAGGCTGGCCCCACGCAGGTCCAGTCAGTTCCACTTAAGATTCCATTAGACCAGTGTCGGTGCAGTAAGTAATGGACCATAAAATTTAATTTGGAAATGATCTTGCGCTGTGATGGAGCGATAGCGCTCACAAAGGAGGCGGGCGGCCGTGGCTGCGGGCTCTGCGGCAAGACGGCAAATTCAAAAGGAGCCGAGGCTATTGCCCCAGAGAACATGTGTTCCAGCTTTCTTTTCCTTTCTCGGGCCCTACAGTATTTAAAAGTCAGAATTGACCAGTGTAGCTCCGTGTAATTACAAAGATCCCCTTATCAGAGTCTCTGCTGGCGCCTGGAAGAAAAGGCCTGATCCATGGGCTGTCTTGGCTTCATTTACATGCATGGTAACCCGGTGGCCTCTGGTAATCACTTAGGACTCTCCTGCACTTGGGCGGTTCTTTCTGTCCTGTCGCAAGCCACCAACCTGCCGCAGTCATTGGTGTGTATGTGAGGGGGGTGGGGCGATCTAGGATGCCTGCACCGGCCTCTGAGGCTGGTAGAGACTAAGTATCCGCAAGGTGCCCCGTCCTTAGGCCTGTTGGCTTCATCCCTAACGACAGGGGATGATTCTGGGGATGTGTGGGAGCATCTGAGGACAGGTAGCAATGTAGCCCTTGCTTCTGGCCACAGCTCTCTGTGCTGCTCAAACCCTGCAGCCAAAGGTCCCAGCCTCACCAGAGGGTCCTGCTCCAATTATGGAGGAAGAATGTCTCACTAGAGTCTCAGCAGCACGATCTCTGGGGACCATATGGAGCAGGCTGGTTCTGCTAGCCCTAGTCCCAGCCCAGAGACCCTTGGTAAGCTACTAAGTGGCCAAGCTTCCAGTCCCCTCTGCGAAATCGGGAGGAGCCAGTTTACTGGGCGGCCTACTACTGTTTGCCGAAGCCCCTCCCCCTTCCTGGGGGCGGGGCATCAGGGCAGTAGGTTGCTGCCCTGACCCTGCTAGGTCTACCTGGAGGTGCCAGGAGAGCTGCCCTTCCGAGAGAGCCACCTCACAGCCGGTTTCCTTTCAGCTACACTGACTGTTTGCTGGGTCCTTCCTCTGCTTGGCAGACTGGACTCTGCTGAAACCCTCACCTGGAAGCAATCCCTGTGGATGGTGGCCCGCCTTTAAACCTGGGAAGAACTCCATGCTGGCTACGCCTACTGTGCACACTTTCAGCGGCCAGCGGTCACCTGGGCTCCTCTGATCCAGAACAGGACACACACTGAAGACATGCCCCACCCTGAACCTAACATTGATCAGGAATGGCCACGGATGCGTGTGTGATCTGCTGTGGATACGTATGTAGCGCTGGAAGAGAGGAGGGCGGCTGAGTGAGGGGCCTCCGCTTCGCTCCCACCAGTCCTCCCACCTCTGGGCTCAACAGAAGCCCCCACTCTCCCATCCTCTGGGCTCCAGGAAGCGTCTAAAATTAATTCCTGTTCCCCGGCGCTAGTGACCCCCGATGTACTCGGCCTCCACGGTGCTCGTGAGCAGCCGGCTCTGCGTCTTATCTCCAGAGCGGCCTCATTTGTTACTTCTCGCTGAATACACCCACTCCCATTATTTCTGTAATTCTTGGCAATAACAGCCCTTCCCCTAATGAAACCTGCATTATTGGAAGGTTGCTGTTCTGACCCGGCGGGGATTAGCCGTGTACTCTGTTATTGCTACATATGTAATTGTATAATTGATTTTAAAATTTACTTTTGTGTCCCCACATCATAAAGTAAGCAGCCCATTAGTGAGAGAAATATAATTAATATATCTCTGCGGGCTCCCACCCCAGGAGAGGCCAGTGGGCTATGGGTACAAGACTATGGGGGCAAGAATGCATGCACAGGACCACCTGGAGCTGTGTTTTACCCTCTCATCCCCCTCCAGCAGAATGGGGTCCTGATGCTCGCTTTGTGGGTGGAGCCTACTGAGGACTTTGGAGCTGGGTGCAGAAGGTAAGGGCTGGGTGGGAAGGGGAGGCCATCTTAGTTGCCTCTAAGGCTGCATGCTGCCCCAGACACCCTGCCCCTTAGGAAGGCATTCTCACTGCAGCATTGTTCTGCCCTCCTCTGCCTTTACGTCTTCAGGGTGCCCAGACACTCCGGGTTCCTCTCTGTCCCTGGCCCTACCTGGCCCAAAATTCTGTGGAGAAAACCCACATGCCTCTGGCAGCAGAATTCAGATTCTGTCAGAGTCAGTAAGGTAGACCCTTGCCTGTCCCAGGACCCCAAGCCAGGCAGTACCCTTGGGGTGGCCCTGGACACAATGCTATAGGCAGTTAGCATTGGCCCAGAGTCTGCAGAAAAGGCGGGCACTGTGTGTGTGTGTGTGTGTGTGTGTGTGTGTGTGTGTGTGTGTGTGTGTGTGTACTTCCTGTCACCCAAACACACCTGTGACTCCTAAATTAATTTCTCCTCTTTTTATGTCAGCCTCCTGGCATCAGCTTATGAACCCTGTTTACTCTCCATGTGTTCTCCTGTTTGGTTCTGGCCCATTTTGGAGGTGTCAGAAGCTTTTGCCTGACCCCTTTTGGCCCGCCCTGTTTCCTAAAGAATGTACCCTTGTTGAATGTGCACGGCCATGACTTCCACACCATCTCACAGCTATGTGATGCTCTCAGACCAGTGTCCTCAGGATCAACCTGCACATGCACCACAGTACACATCAGATTCCCTTCCCTTTCAAGTCAAGTACTGCTCCATTGCATAGACATCCATGTTGTGTTTCTCAGTTAACCCATCCGCGATGCTTTGTAGCTTCACCCGTGGCTATCATGGCAAGCCCCACTGTCTGTTGGCCCCTGAGGTAGGTGACTAGTGTATGCAGACACACACTACGCTGACAGGCTAGGCCACTGGTTATGACAAGAAACAGAGATAGAGTGAGGGGCTGCCCAAGCATTGGACTGCATCTCCCTCAGCCCCAGGATGGGCTCCTGGTGAGTGGTGAGTGGGCCCGGTTGGGAAGATGAGGGCTGTTGCTGTGTTGCCCTTGCTGCACCTAGGTCACAGGTAGTCAGAGCTGATGGCCTCCTGTACAGTGGCCTGAGGAAGGTCGGAGCCTTACCTGCTCAGTGAACCCAGAGCAGCTTCTGTGGACAACAGACATGGAAGAGTAGACAGTAGAGGCCAAACGCGGTGGCATATACAGAGGGAGAGCAGGCTGCTCTCTGTGAGTTCAAGGCCAGCCAGGTCTACACAGTGAGTTCCACATCAGCCGGAGATACACAGTGAGACCCTATCTCAAGTAAAGAAAAGCAGACGGTTAGGTTTCATTTACTTCTGTGTAGCAACTGTGCTCATTCACCCTGGTCACCTGAGTGTTCCCACCTGGCTGGCCCAACCCCAGGTATGTCCACGCTGTTGATGCGAAAGGTGGGGATTGGTTTTGAACTCATCCTTCTGGTGTGGCAGGCCCTACCATCCTGAGCGTCCCACACAACGGGATCTCTGAAGCAAAGCCAAGATTTGGGGGGCAGTTTTACCCCATGGAGGGGGAAGGACAGACTCTGAGAGGCCATTGCTAAGGCATTGTGGGAAACAAGGTGACATGTCATGTTCACAAAGGCTGTGATGGGATTTCAGGTAACAGGTGTCCCGAGACCCTGGATGAGCTGTGGGGAACCAGACATGGAGCTGGCAGCTCTCAGGGGCCCTGCCATTGGCCCCCCAACACTATCATCTGATAACCTGAGGCCTTTAGAACCTTCTGCCCTACCAGCTGGCTCCTACTCCCAAATCCCACAAGGTTATGGGTCGGCTTGGCCAGGGCTGGGACTGGGGGAGAGCCACTGGGTACCCCGTTGCTTCCGATTGCCCAGCGCCGTTCTCGGCAGAGCCAGCCTGGACTGCACCTGTCACCTGCAGGATGCAGACTACTTAAAGAGCGATAAGTCACACATTGCAGCACTTTTGAGGAGGGCTACTGAAGAGTGCACTTCCCCTGCACGGGTGACTCCGTGACAGAATCCGTGTGCCGGAGTCGGCTACTTCATCACAGAGACGGAGAGCCGCGGTGGAGATTGTTCTGCTTAAAAAATGTGGCAACTTGCAAATATGTTTTTAGAAGCAAGTTTATTACAAACTGTCCCATTGGGAGAATTATGGGACACCGTGTTCATCCCTCAGGGACTACAGCATGGGATTGTTAAGGGAATTTATTCTAGGGAGCCAGGGAGGGGTGGCTGTGACTAAGGGCTCCCAGCCTGGGTCCCTTCCAGGGACAGCCTCAGCCTTCTAGTCCCTCCACCAGTGACCTATGCAGTATGCCCCTTGAGCCCTTGGTCCCTCGGTTTTCCTCCTAGCTGGTTCCCCCCTGCGAGGGGGAGCTCTGAGAGCAGACTGTGGGATCCGGTGGTAGGCTTGGGCTCTGGAACATGACATCCACAAGTTGGCTCACAGGAAAAGGCCACTCTCCCACAGCACACTGTACTTCAAACGACCCAGGCCCTGGGTGTGAGGCCCACGTTTGTGTTCCTTTCTAGGGAGCTGGAACCTCGCTGCATAGCCTGACTGCCTCCTCTTACAGGTAACAACCACCCACTGCTCCTTCCTTGTTCTCAAGATGGCCCCCAGCAACTGACCACTGTATTGTCAACCGTGAGAGGGCAGGAAGGTGTCCCTTATGAAACAGACTGTGCCCTCTGTCACGGGTGCCGTTCCAGGTCTCCCTTTCTTCCCTCCCATGTCTTTCTTACCACTTGCTTTGGTGGGAGACAGCTGCAGATGCAGTCTATGGAGAAGGTGGGGGGGTAAGGAACAGCGTCCTGGCCGAGAGACAGTGAACACCACGAGCGGCTAGCAACTGGGGAGGGACTCTGCCACAGCTTGAGACGCCTAATCGTGACCGACGTTTGCAGCCATGCAAGGTGATTTCAGGCGATTTGTCATAGACTGCCAAAACAACTATTCCCATCACCAACACACGACACGACCATCGTTAGCACCAGCGCCACCACCAGCACCACTAGTCAACATCACCATCATCCTTATTACCGCCAGCATCTCCACTCCCACCCCTACCTTCATTATCACAAGTACTGTCATGGTCGGCACCACCAACCCCATCATCATCTCTACCATCAGCACCACCATTGCCATGGGCATCACCACCACCAATCATCTCTACCATCAGCGCCGTCACAATCATCACAACCACTATCACCATGACCACCCTCAGCACCATTACCAACCCCACCAATGCCACCACCACCACCGCCGTGTTTCCCATTGGCACCTTTATTATCATCACCACCACATTTGCCGCCATCACCACCATCTCCATCAGCAAGCACTATCACCGTCACCGTTATCACCATCACGGGCATCAACACCAGCTTCATGGCCACCATCACCACCAATGCTCCCATCACCATTGTCATCATCACCCTTATCTCTCCCACCAGCACCATCTACACCATCACCATCACCACCATTATCACCACATTCGTTGTCACGGTCACTGCCATCGCTTTTACCCTTGTGCCTGACATCACTAATGCCATCATAACTCGACTATCGCTCCTGCCATTCCTTTCTGATCTGTGGGACTTTATATGTTTGCTCCATGATAATCAGACAAGCATTGCAAGGTGCCTCGGGTTGCGTGGGCCACCTTGCTGACAGATGGCAGAGCCCAGGCGCGAGGCAAAGTTTCTTCCACTATAGTTGCAAACCGATCCCCTCTCCAAAGTTCACCTTCCCTTGGAGATGGGCCTTTGATGCCCATCTTCCCTGGGAGACACGCAGAGGGAACAGAAGAGAAGCAGCCTCCTCCTGAACACTATGGCTGCTTCTCTGAGACCTGGCCAAAGCTGACCCCACTGCCCTACCTCTTTCCTGTTCTGGTCTCCTTCAAGGAACCTGGGTGTTTTCTCTTGAGTCATAAATGTCCATGGGCCACCTGGGTGTGGGGAGCCTGGCTAGATGTTACAGGATCCCAGCCAAATAATAGTCAGTGTCCAGACTCCAAATGTGATGGTTCACCATGGTCCCAGAGGTCTAAGCGGGGACCTAGAGGAATTGGGACTATCTTGGAAGGCTGCACATGGCTAGAGCAGGTACCCACACTGGCGGCTCAGTTCTGTTCAAGAGCCATGTCCCCTGTACTAGGGAGCTAGCCACCACCAGGTGGCGCTCACCTTGCTCCGTGAGCGGCCTATGCCTGTTCCTGCTTCCTTGGAGACCAGCGTACAGTGGCTCTGGGCCAGCTGGAGCAAAGGCCTGCTTGCTCCGTGAGGCAGCCTGTGCCAGGTCAGAAGCTGCAGCTCTACGAGCAGACCTTGATTCTTGTTGAGGGACTGGCGTATCTACCCATGAATGCTGACCCTGGGTGGAGCTCTGTGCTGGTAGAACATGCCCTCCTGGGCTTTCCCTCTGCCCTGCCCCTCTGCACTGGGTTCTGAGAACACTGGAAGGCTTGAGGTGATCTGCTGTGGTACAAGGGCATGAAGGCAGGTCTGGCTGAGCAGCCCAAGGTTCCATTACCATCCCCTCACTTTACCCGCAGAAACCGGCTGCAGGCCCGCAGGCCCAACGTTGCCTATGAAAGTGGCTAACATGTGTCCCCTTTAACCAGGGCCATTAATTGATAACACTTAATTAATCTGCCCAGGAGAGAGATCAAATGAAGATTGTGTCCCTTGGCAGCCACACGTATTGACTTTGTTATTCCAATTAACCGCCAGGCCAGAAGGGTCTCCAGAGAGAGTTTTAACCTTTGCATCACACCAAGCTCGCTGCTGGGCTGCACTGGTCTCCTACCAGCTGAACGGGCAGGCTTTTCTTTCGGTGCCCACCCAGCCCTCCCACCAGGCAGCAGCCTTGCTCCCACTCAGACTCCACCCGTGTGATCACCTCCAGGCCAGTGCGGCTGCCCGTTCGAGGAACTGCTCACTTGCAATTAACCACCTTATTTGGGGCTTTTTTTTTTTTTTTTTTTTTTTTTTTTCTTCAAAGAGCAATTAGATTTCTGCAGCCTTTGGAGAAAGCAAATGACCCGGAACAAGACACCTTATAAATCAAGCCTTGAGGGTGGGTGAATCCCTCCCGTGGCAGGTGCCTGGCTAGGATGTTGCCCTGAGTGAAGCCTGTGCCCACAGAGGTACTGTCTGTTTTAACAGGAGCCCTCTGCCCCGAGGGCGGGGAGGACTCTTGCCCCAGACAGCCAGGTCCCATCTCACTGTAGGGATTGGAGCATAGATGAGACGGGGAAGCCTGGAAGTCCTTCTTCTTGCCCCCAGCCTCTTCCTATCTCCTCTCCCCACAACCCGCCCTGTGCACACCTTGGGTGCTGTTACTTGTGGATAGCATCTGTCCCAGTAGCAGCACTCCCATAGGATATTCTTCACTGCTGTGCAATAGAAGTCAAGAGCATGGAGGAGAGTAACACTGTGCTCCACAGGACCACAGGGGGCCGAGTCTCCTGTGGCCACGGGCTTCCTGAACACAGCAGGAACATTTGCCAGATGACCTTCAGCTGCCCACCCTCGGGCCAGCCACCAGGTATGAGGATGTTGGTCCAAAAGGCTTGGCCAGAGCAGTCCGTTGCAGGCCCATCACTTCAGACAGCTACTGGCCCTGAGGTTCAGGAGCTGTCGGAATGCTTTCATGTTGGGAGAGGGTGTTGGGAAATTCCCAGGTGTCTGAGCAGAGCAAGTGTCTGGAGAGAAATCTAGCAAGTAAGGCCTAGGGCTGGCCAGGTTGGGTCAGGCCCACCCTTAGGAGAGTGTTTTCCCCAATATGGAACGGTTGTATCCATTCACTGGTGAATGAGAAACAAAACGCAGTCTGCCCATGGAATATTATTCAGCAACGAAAAGGAGTGTAGGAACTTAGGACCGGCACTCTTGAAAACACATAGACAGGTGAAACCAGTTACAAATCTGCACACTGCCTGACTTGGACTGGGGCAGAGGCTGCCTAGCAGGAAAGAGGTTCTGGAGATGGTTATAATACTCTGAGCGTACTTAAATATCTTAATTACACTTATTTTGTGTGCCCATATATGTGTGAATGTGTGTATACCATGGTATGAGTCTCAGAGGACAGCTCATGGTCTTCTCCTTCTAGACTGCTGATCCCAGAGGTTAAACTGAGGTCATTGTCAGGTTTGGCAGCCCGGCCACCTCATCAGCAAACATACTTTAAAAACCGTTACAGAATCAAACAACTTCAAACGACTAATGTTTTCTTCATTTTAACTCACATTTTTTTCTTTTTTGGCTTTTTAAGACAGAGTCTTTCTGTGCATCCCTGGCTGTACTGCAACTTGCTGTGTAGACCAGGCTGGCCTCAAACTCAGAGATCTGCCTGCCGCTGAGTTCTGAGTGCTGGGATTAAAGGTGTGCACTGCCACACTCAGCTTTTAGCTCAAATTTAGAAGGCGGTTTTTAAAAAGAGATAGAAACAGACAAAAGATTTGAGCGGAACTGTGTGTGTGTGTGTTGCATGGATGAAATCTCACACTTCAGGGCACAGAGCTCGGCTCTGAGCCGCAGCCGAGACCTCTGAGCAGGTAAGGTGGCCGAGGATGGCTCATGAATGGCAGTGAGCATGTGCGGAAGGAAGTGCCTGAGTCGCAGATCATCAGGGACACTCCAATTTGTGCATCGGTTTGATGACAGCTACATCCATTGGCTCTCACTGGCCTGCTGGTGGACAGTTTTGGAGGCACAGAAGTTAAGTAAATGCCTGGGTCGTTTCTTTTTTTACTTTTTGCTTACTTTTATTTTATGCATATTTATTTTGTCTGCATGTATGTCTGTGCACCACAATTGTGCAGTACCCAAGAAGGCCAGAAGAGGGCGTCAGATCCCTTGGAATGCAGCTACAGCGGTGGGCTGCCATGTGGGTGCTGAGACTCAAACCTAGGTCCTCTGAAAGAGCAGCAAGTGCTCTTAACTGCTGAGCCGTCTCTCTAGCCCAAGGGCTGCTTCTTAAAAAGTTACATCTACGGGGGCTGGAGAGATGGCTTAGTGGTCAGGAGCACCTGCTGCTCTTCCACTGGTCCTGAGTTTGGTTCCTACCACAGGCAGCTCACAAACACCTCTAACTCCAGCTCCAGACGATGCCTTCCGGCCTTTGCAGGCCCCTGTACTCATGTGGCATACCTACACAGACACACAGACACACAGACAGACAGACAGACAGACAGACACATAAGCATAAAATGATTTTTTAAGTGACATATTCATCTACCACTCGATCCAGTGGTCCTTGGTATCAAAGGGATACCAAGGTGTCATCACTTGGTTTTACCTGTCAGACCTAGATGATCCCAATGTCTGTCCACAGAAGACAGATCACCAGGCTGTGCCGCTCTGAATACTACAAGGGGTAAAGACCAAAGCCAAAGAGGCTAGAGGGCTGCATAAAATCCTAGATGGAGGACCCGACCCCAGAAGCACTGGGAGCTGTGGTCGCTGAGAGGAGGCGGGATGTGGCTGAGGACTTCCGGCTGGTGGAGAGCCTGCCAATCATATGGGGCTCACACTGCAGATCATGCCAGAGCCATATGCTCCAAAGATGGGGATTTGTTGTGTGTAAGCTACATACATAAAACTAGGCTTCCCTCTTTTGAGACGAAATCTCACTGTATAGACCAGGCTGGTCTGGAAACGAAGATCCCCCTGCCTCAGCTTCTCACCTGTGGCGATCACAGTCCAAGCCTCTCCTAACTGGACGGTATTTTAAAAACTGAAGTTACCCTGGGGCTTTTTGTGTCACCATCCGTGACCCTTGTGCATCTGGGGGTGGAACTGCCTGACTCTGCCCTTTCTCTGCCCAGGAAATGACTCCGTCTTGCTGAAGGCCTTGGGCTTGCTTGTTTCTCCTGGTTCCCAGAAGCCATGAGATGAACAGCTACCAAGAAGAGAGTTTTAGCCTGGTGTCAGCAGTAAGTGCTGTAGGGTAGGTGGGTAGGAGGACAGAAGGGTAGTGTTCTCTTATGATAAGCTTGTCCAGGATGCAATGTCAAGAGGGAAGGTCAGACCCTCTGTGTAGACTTTGGCACTGGGGCCCCAGCTCTGAGTGTGGCCACACCCTGCCACTGTCCACTCTAGGACAGTACCTGCTGTTTTCTTTTCCAGTACACCAGGGATCCCATCCCAAGTTGCCTTTGAGCCCCAGCTCTTTTGAAAGCCCTGGTGTGTCTGTCCCACCTTCCTTGGCTGTAGCTTCCTGACTCTGGAGGCCACCACTGCTCCCCAGGGCCCCGCCCCACTCTCTGCCTCTCAGATGGAGTACCTGAGAGTCTTGCAGCCCGAGCTCCCTAAGGTGGCGGCTGAGAGAACGGAAGGCCCTGGTTGACAGAGTTGCTCTACTCAGAGTGCAGCCCCAGGAGGGTCCTCTATACAGGAGCTGCCCTTACACTTAATCCTCTCCCTGACCCAGATGACTACTCACCTCACACCTGGCTTACAGCCCTGCTGGGGCTCTCCTTCGGTCAGCCGGTCCTGCTGTCTGTTGTCCTGTCCAGCCTGCCAGAGTCTAGGAGACAAGATTGCCCCAGACAGAGAACAGACATAAAGTGTGGAAAATTGGAGTGACAGGGTTGTGCTGATAGCTTGTTGAATGAGTGTGTGAGGGGGCTGGGAGAGACATTTACATTTATATAGCGCCTTTCGCTGGACTGGGCGGGGGCACCAGCCACAAGCATGGTGCAGGCTAGGCTGCTTCTCTGGCCTACATGGTCAGCTATGGGGCAGGGCCTCGTAGGGTGGGGTGACTCACAAAGTTCCCCCTAGGCCTGTAACTCCCTAGGCCTCTCTAGAGAGCCTACTGTTATCTACCATCTCATGCTAAGTGATGTTGGTGAAGTCACAGCCCGGTGTAGGGTGTGGCAATCTGAAGGGCCTGTGCTAGTCACATGCTCTGCCCAATTGGATGTGGCTGGCAGCAGAACTGTGTCTGCTCCCTCCCCGACACCCAGACCTGAGTGTGATGTAGCTGAGGAGATAACCTCTAAAAAGGCGATTAAGGACACGGGACCTGTCCCATATGACGGGTGCCCCACGAGAGAGACAGAGACACGAGCACACACTGAAAACACACCATCTTCGAGGCTGAAGGGAGTTCAGCTCTGTCTGAGCTGCAAGGGAGTCAGGTCCTGCTGCCCATGACACTCATGACGCCACATGAGCTCTCTTCTGGTGTCAACCCTGAGAGGTAGAAGAACCAGTGAAACCGTACAGCAGTAGCACTTGAGTAAGGAGTCTGCGGATAACACGGTTACCACCACCCAGAAAGCAAAAGGCACAGAAGACAAAATACTTGAGGTAAACTCAGCAAGAACAATGTAAGGGGAGCGGGAAAGGTGGCCCGGCGACCTGAGCACGTGTTGCTCTTGGGTTCAATTCCCAGCACTCACATGGTGGATCACAACCATATGTAACTCCAGTTCCAGGGCATCCGAGACCCTTCTGACTTCCACAGGCACCAGGTACACATTGTGTCTACATACATGTCAACAAAAGCACGCCAACACATAGAATGAAACAAGTGAATCTAAAAAGAAAGTGACGTGGCATGTGAACCCTGTGGAAGCCAGCCGAGCTGTGGAGCTCCCAGAGGGGGTGAGGAGCAGACGAACAGCAGCTCTCTCCGGACAGGTGACCCAAGAGCACAGAGTCAGACCAGCCAAAGCAGACGGCTCACTTACGAAGGGATATTCCTATATCCTGACAGGATTCCTGTGGAGCGAAATGTTTAAGAAGGTCAGCCAGGAGAAAGTGGCAGGGATTTTTGGGTACCCTCAGGCAAACCCCAAAACCACAGGGCAAGGCCAGCTGGCCCTCTGGAGAACACGGAGCAGGAAGCCGAGCACACATTTGAGAGTCAGGGCAGGCTGCAGGTGGCCTTTCAAAGTAGGCCAAGGTGGGTGACCTAAGTCAAAAGCTAGCTGCCTGGCACTGTGCCACGCCTGCCATTCTTCATTCAAAACTGAGCAACAGACAACGCCTTCCTTCCCAGGAGTCCAAGCTCCCAAGAAATAGGCACAGAGGAAGACTGGCGGTGACCGGAGTCAAGCTTTCTTCCTTCCTCTTTAGATCGGTTTGTATACACATGTGTACCCAGGTAACATTGAGCCCATAAGAGGATAACTGATCCTCTGATGCTGGACATGAAGGCTTCCGTGAGCTCCCTGGTGTGGGTGCTGGGAACTTAATTCCAGTCTTCTGAAAGCCTAGCAAGTGCTCTTCACTGCTAGGCCATCTTCCCATCACACCCGCCCTACCCCACTCCCACTGCAGCCTGGATTAGGTAGGGTCTCACTAAGATGCCTAGGCTGGTCTCAAACTTGTGATCCTCCTACCTCAGCCTCTAGAGCACTAGAATTATAGGCGTGTGTCATCAAGGTTTGCCACAAAGCCACAGTGTGGCTTGACGCGATCCTGTCCCTCCTGCAGGGCAAGAAGGCTTTATCCGTCTTGTAACCTAGTAGAGGAGACATCTGTCAGTGACCCAGTAGGCTGGTCTCCTGGCACCCTGACCACTGAGGGCACAGTGTGTGAGATGGCTAAACACGGGGGCTGAGCCCAGCCTATTGGGTCATTGACATCAACTATCTGGTCTTGCCTCCAGTGCCCCTTATAGGGGCAAAAGGCCAGGCCAGGCCACCTTTGGAAGGAGTATGTTGGGATTCAACTACTACATGTCTAAATTGCTCATAAAACAAGGGGGTCCCTTTAGTGATCCAGGTGAAAACCCCTACTCCTTTACGATCCCTACCCATAGGCACCACACCTCACGCACCCTGGGGTCCTATCACTGGAGGGGAGCCACCCTTCCGATACCCTGTGAACTTCAGAACAGGAGTCTCCCTGACTGTTTTGGGCCAAGTCTAGAACCTTGAGCAGGTACCACCCTTCAGTCCTCCAGGGCCTGGACTGCTATCAGGGCTTTGGGATCTGGAAAGCAGGGTCCTGGCCAAGGAAGAGGCTGGGTGGGGGAGAGGGGGCTCAGTCCTCAGCCTTAGGAGAGCTGTGACTTCTGATTCCACTGTCTTTGCTCAGGACCGGATGGCGACAGAGGACCCTGGCGAGAGTCTCTCACGACCAGTTTCATCAGGTCTGTTCCACCTCTAGGATCCTTCTTCCTGAATAGGGTTGATGAAGGGAGAGGCTCCCCAGCTGGGCCGACAGGGGCACCCCCAGCTCAATGCTTCTGTCTGGCTTCTGGCAGGCACGGCTGTTCCAGAGACGTCTCTGCCCCCTGGGAACTGGCTGGGGCCGGGGGCGCGGCAGGCAGGCAGGCAGGGGCTCCGCAGCCCAGAGAACGCTATTTAAATGCTCCATTGGAGAGGGATTAAAGTTTACGCAAGGTCACCGAGGGTGTGATAATTATAATCACAGGTTTTTGGCTCCACAATGACAGCCATTTGTTATTTCCACTCGGGCAGCTCCCGCGGCCCGGAGCTGGTGACAGGCATGGACTGATTTAGTAACCCAAGCCTGTGCCCCTCCCCTCCCACCACAGCCCCCACTGCAGGGGCTGCTACGGGGCTTATACCCCCAGGGGACGGCCAGGTTTATTATGGGATGTGAGGGTGAACGGTTGGTGGCTACTGAGAGATGGGGAGGAAGCAGGAGTGGGTGAGGACAGGGCCAAGGTTAGGTGACCTGGGTCCACAAGTTGGGGGTGGGGCTGCTGGAGTAGGGGAGACTTCAAGCCTCGGTATGAGCCTGCCAACCCCTGTGCCTCAGTTTTCCCATGTGTAGAGGAGGCTGGATTAACTGACTCTGCTGGGGGTGGCTACATATGGTCTAATTTTTAGCAGTCATATTAATAAGCTCCAGACAAATGGACAGAAGTAGGGTTTTGTTCACTATGTCGATTTCAGCATCAGCCTGAGATGAGTCCACTTCCCCTAGTGAACGCCTGGCCTGGGTCCACCCAAATCCATTGTGGTTGTGCCTCAGTCTTCCTAAAACTAATGAGGAGGCCATGGGCCTTGGCCTCAGGGAAGCAGAGCCAGGGTGCAGCCCACCTCTTGTCTGGCTGTGCCCTGCAGGCAGCAGGTGGATTCCTGCACTCGGGTCCCCAAATCCCAGGCAACATCTCTGCCGGTGTAGCAGGAGGGTCATGGGCTGACACCTGGGCAGATATGTGGCAGCGACCCTGGTGCCTCAGCTTTTCCCTCTAAACTAGGCATGCATTTGCGAGGAGCAGGCTAAGGAGGTGGCTTGCCACAGTCATGCCTCTTACACCCAGGGCAGCCTAGGACCCTGGGAGAGTCTGGCCAAAACCCACAGGCCTCACAGAAGAGGGGAGCCCCAGACACCCCACCTGGGTCCTGCTTGCCTCCTGCCTGTTGCCACCTATGCTTGATACAAATTTTTGTTTGTTTTCTCAGTCAGAGGTGTGAACGCTTTAATATACATTAAATGGTGATAAATGCGGGTCCCAGCAGCTGGCCTGATGTGGCATTTGTCTTAGAGGGAGAGGCATAAAAAATGGAGGCCAAGCCTGAATGGGGAGCCTGCCATTCTAGATTATTCCAGCCTGGGTATATCTGTGGGGACTAGCCATCCCGTTTCATACCTGTCATCCAGATTCACAGTGCTCAGTAAGCCTTCCTGCAGGTCCAGGGTGTGGGCTGGCCAGGCCATGAGTACTGTCTGTGGTCCTAGAACGGTGGCTGTGGCCCTGGGTCATTTGCCAATGCCTCCCCCCTAGTCTACATGTCCGTGCTGGTCACCCCAACACGCACGCACGCAAGCACGCACAGTAGTGGATGTCTCAATTGCTTCCCCTTCTCCCGCACAGCACAAGGGAACCTGCCAGTTCTCCTTAGACCAGATGTCCCTCCAAGAGTAGGACTCCCCTGGGATTGACTCTAGCAATACATCCTTGCCAGCTTCCCTCAGGGACTCTTTCTCCCTCTGACCATTAGGGTGCCTTCTCACCTCTGACCACTGAAAAGCTGCCTCACTGTCTAAGCAGCAGTGGAATGATGGGCACACAGAGTCTGACAGGGGACCGATAGCCTCTCAGAGCCCAGTGCCGTTGGCTGGCACTGTTGCCACCAACTTCTACAGTGTGGATGGCTGTGTGGATGAGGTCACACGAGCTCCACCAATCCCCACAGTTGGAGCTGTACCCTGTCTGGATTTGGGTGTTTAGATGGTCAGGGCAGGGTTAACCTAATTTCACCAGAGCAACGGAGACCAAGCTTGAAGGTGAAGCTGTGATGGGGGCCAAGCTACGACTGTGTGGACAGTGATAAGGGACTGGGTCTGCACAGAGCGGATAAGGGGACTGCAGGTTGGGCCACTGGCCTTCACAAGAGGCCAGGTGCTGGAGAGCAGAGGCTGCGGAGGCCCAGCTGTGCTGAGGTCTCTCTAAACCACGCTCAGGATGCTGTGTTGGCCTCAGATCTCCGAATCCTATCTGCCACACTCTCCAGAGCTTCCGTATGTGCCCTTAGAGTGGGGACTGGTGCTACTTTGAGGAGGTAACCTTGCCATACACACCTTCCTCTTAGCCAGGCCTCGTTTTTTTTCTTAAGCCCTACTTGAGGGAAGAACTGAGGCTCCCATAATAGGAGGTGTCTCTGGAGCCCACGGAATGCAGCAGGCCAGGGTGGTGACAGCAGCTCAGATGCTGGGACCTCAATTATCGCTCGTAGACTGGGAAATGTCAGCAGCGTCTCAGGCACGCCCCCAGCACCAGGCTAAGGCCTGAGGCGGCAGCAGCCCTAGCGAGGAATGATTCGCTGGGAAATCACATAATTGCCCAGTGCCACGCGGTCACCCTTGACCGTCGTGGGGACAGCCATCAGAGCAGTGCCAAATGCAGCGTTCGTTCAGCAGCTCAGAGCACCGCCAACCCCCCCAGGTGACATGTAGCTCTTGGTCTCTCTGCCTGCTTGTGCTGCATTGTGGGAGTGACACAGGGCAGGCAGGGCTCGCCATCTTAGCCCAGCACCCTGGGCTCAGCATAGCCGGTGTGTCCCTAAGTAGAGTGAGTACCTCCAAGACTTCTCCAGAGAAACCAAGGGTGGAGGTGCCAGGAACCAGACCCACAGAGGCTGTGCTGTTCATTTCTCCCACAAAGTTGGAGCAGCTCCCCTATCCTGTCATTGCGGGGCAGGTCCCCCCACTGCCTGATCAAGTATGGTGACTGGACCCGGCCGCTCACGGTCTAGCTCCTGGCAGGCTTTTCTTAACTCCATCTCAGGCACTCAGAGGTGGAGAACTCACTCCAGGAGGAGGCTGCTTCGGGCTGGGGCCATTCGAGACCACCGTGTCCTCACCCTGTGACTTGCAGCAGTCGTGACCCAGCAGAGGCCTGTCACCCAGGTCACACTGTCACACTGAACTCCAAACCCGCTCCTGCTGTCACCGGGTTCAGAGCCTCTGACCTTGAAATGCAGGAGAAGCCCCGAGAGACAGGGAAACGATGTGCTCTGTATAAATTTCATGCTCTTCAAAGTGACATTTGTCTGCTTGGGGCGCTCCCAGATGCTCCGTTAGCCTCCTAGACACGTTCACCCCCCACCCCCGCCCAATCCCTGAAAACGAGAAAAACTCTCATCGCTTGCTCTTGCTTAGAAACTTTTAACATCTCCATCTTTATCACACTTGTTATTTATGTGTTTCTGTTCGGGGACAGATGAGACAAGACAGGCTGAGCTCCTACAGCAGAGGCAGATATCGGGAGGACACGCAGCAGAGACACGTGGGAGGGAGGCACTGGGACACCATAGATGCTCCGTGCTTGGGAATGGGGACCTCATGACACTCCCTTGACTTTCAACTCATCACAACACAAGCATAGCCTCATGCTTGTCCCATCTCCCCCACTGTTGTTGGTGCCAGATGAGGACCCTGAGGTCACCTTAAGAGAGAACACAGAAGCAGGCAGCAGGCTGAGGTCAGATGTTCTTGAGCTGGCTTGATGACCCTTGACTAGGAGAGTGACCATGACAGTGGGCAGAGACCTTGCCATATCCCTAGTCTTGGCACTCCTACATAGCTGTGACAGCTACTCTTCAAGCCCTTGGGGTTGAGGTGGTGGTCCCAGACTCCCGCATAAATTCGAGCTGTTTGTCCCCAGACTCAGGAGCCATGTACTAAAAGCCCTTGGGGACATGTGAGTAGGCTCAGGAGGCCTCTCCATGAATAAGGCTTGGATTGAAAGGTCCATCCCCAAGCTCTGAGGCTCATAAGATACCTCATGCTCAGGGTGGGGGCAGGGAGGCATGTACCCTGAGTTCTAGACCTCTAGGGGATTTGAAGACAGGAGCTATGGATAAGCGAAATTCCTTGGTAATCAAGATACCAAACCAATCGACACTTCATTCCTATTAGACCTGTGGCATATCAAGAGCTCATGCCAAGAGCTGTTGGAAGCTAGAAAGGGGGAGCGTTGGGCCCACCGGGACCCAGGTAGCTCCAGTGAGTCTGATGTGATCAGTAAGTAGACTGGCACCAAGGAGTACCTGCAGCTTGCAATTCAAACCCAGCTGTTGTTTCCACAGTACTGTTTGAGAATGAGGGCCTCATGCCTGCCAGACAAGTGCCCAGCCACTGAGACACAGCCCCAGGCCAAACCAAGTCACTCCCTTCGTGCATTTCCCTGTAACAATTCTGGCTCTGTTCACATTCCCAGGAGATAGTGCACGATGGACACAGCACCTGGCACCATGTGACCTGTGTGACAGCTCTACCCTCAGTGGAGACTTGACCTTTAGCTGTGGAATGTTCCTTAAATTCACACTCGGACTCCATATTATATCCCTGTATAGCCTTGGAGAGGGCCACTGGGAGCCGGGGCTGACCAAGAAACATGAGTTGTCAGGTCTCAGTCTGACAGGGTCCTCACTGAGGATGAGGGCACAGAGACAACAGACACCTGCAAGCCACTGTCACTAAGGTACCAGAGATTTTGTAGATGTGTCCTCAGACGCCAACCACTCAGGGATGTGGTCTCCAAGCACATCCAGGACACAGCTCGCAGCCCTGTGCAAGCAGCCACACACCGTGTAAGCACGTGGTTGGGATGGAAAGACTCATTCAACCCGCCCTGGGGGATCCCTCAGGCTTTTGGCTGGGGGCTCTCCTTGAGCTCTTGTCTTTATGGGCTCTCGCAGGTACCCCAGGACTTTATACCTTTCCTGTGGCTTGCTCAAGATTCCAAGCAGTGGATAATGGGATTGGTGGTCCCTGTTGTTGGAAACTGAAGTAGGATGTCCCTCAGTTTACCTTAATGTCTGATCCCCACAGGGATCCTGCCCCGTTCCCTTGCTACAGACTCCCTGTGAGGAGAGATGCCCGACTGCTTTCCAGTCAGCATCCTAGATCATAACTTCATACTGGACAATCAGAACACAGAAAACTCACCTGTGTGACAGGGGAATGGAAGGCAGCATCAGGGCAGAGGGAGGCCATGAGCCCCTCCCTAAGTTACCTGCAGAGCTTGGGGAGCCTCTCAAATTCTGTTGTAGGTAGGTCCCATCTTGCCTGGAGGATTAGATCTGTCCTATCGGGAGGGAAGGCCCTTGTGTCCCTTCAGAGCAAGGTGACCGTCCTACTAACCTGAAGAATGAAGAGAATCTGAGGTCACAGGTTGTGGTCCCTACGGGGTCCTTGGTGGCTCTTAGTCATGTACAACCCCGAGGTTACAGAGGTTTCCACATGCCTGCCCTGGGGGCAGTGGAGGGAAGCCTAGGTGTAAGTATCTTGGGGAGAGACCAAGGTGGGTCTCTAATGGCAGAAGGCCCCTTCTGCCATTGAAGAACTGCCAACAGAAAGCAGTGAGTGAACATACTGAAGGACACACATCTATAAAATTACCACGCCAGGAAGACACCCTCCGGTATAGACAATGAGGCCCCTCGGACCTCACAATAATCCATGGTCCGCATACAGCAGCCAGACCAACAGTGAAGCACCAGGTCCTGTGAAACAAGACCATTGTCAGCCATGATTTAAGAACCAGAGAAAGGGGCTGGGGATCTAGCTCAGTGGTAGAACACTTGCCTAGCAAGCACAAGGCCCTGGGTTTGGTCCCCGGCTCCGAAAAAAAGAAAAAGAAAAAAGAAAAAAAAAAAAAACCAAAAAACCAGAGAAAACTGCCCCAAGGCAAATGTTGTTGGTGAGGGATGAGGCCTGTCTGTGTCACTTGGCCGTGACAGGTGACTGTGCACCTGGCTGGTGACCTTGCTCAGGTGCTGGGGCAAGCATTCGGAGGGCTGAGAGGTGACAATGCTACAAGGGAAGATTCATAGGGAGGGAGAAGGGAAGAGGTGAGCTTGGATGCTGGTCCTGACAGAACCCTTCTGTGACTACATCTGATGTCATCTCTCAGCTCAAACCATCCCCCTAAAAAACAGGGACAGGGACACCTGCTGGCCCTACAGAAGGCAGCATGAGAGCTGCCCACCCTCCTGCTGCAGGTCAGTGACCAGGCAGGGCCAGCCTCACCTCTTTTCCTCTCCCCACTTGCAGGTGGGCATCTCTGGAGCTGGGCAGCCAGGTTCAGGGCCTTAAGTATGGAGCCAGGTGAGCCGGAGAGTAAGGGGCCAGCCTCAGCGAAAAGGACTGCGGTCACAGAGGAAGACAGGGAACTGCCAACAAGCTCACGACCAGGTAACAGGGCCCTAACTCTCAAAGTTGTGAGAGCAACTTCCTATTCAGTCAGCCAAGTGGACCAATGAGTCTCACAAGCTTCAGGCAAGGTTTGATCCAGCATGGGGGGGGGTATTTGCAAGGTCAGTTCTAGGAGCTGGAATGGGTCCAGAAGGGAAGAAGGGTTCAGGAAGAGAGCTCAGCAGGGTCGTGTTGGATACCGGAACAAATGGTAATTGAGATAAGAAGACACCCCAACAGTGATATGGCTGAACCCCGTGTCTGGCATGTATGAGACCAGGCCACCCCAGCAGATGGGAAAAGAAGTGTGACAACTAGCGACCAGGAAGCCCTGGAGAGGGTGATCCTATAGAGGGATAGGTGGTATGGCTGTGCACTGCTTGAGTCTGGTTTTTCTGGGTGGGTAGTGAGCTGTGCCTAGACTGACACGGTGACTCCCGTGCAGGGGTCCTGAAGGAGCAGGGGCGGTAAGGATGCCTGGTCATGTTCCACTGTAGATCCTCAGATGGCCTGTGGTAGCCCTAGGTGGGAGAAAACACCCCATGTCCCTCAGCCAGCCCTGTGAAGGCCAGGTTTTAGCTCCTTGCATCGGTGGCTTTCTCTGACTAGCCAGGAGCACGCTCCCTGTAGCCAAGATGGCTCACCCTGGCCCCACCCGGCCAGCCCCCCAGGATGGTGCGCGTCATTTAAGGGGGAGGGGCTCTCTGTTCCCTGGTGGTCTGGTAGCAGGGAGCCCCCATGTGGCCTCCCCGCAATGCCGAGGGCCCTTTGAGAGCAGCCGCACCACCAGACTGCTGTAAGTTCATTACCTTCTCCAACGAGATAAGGCCTCTGATTGCTGCATTAGGGGTAGAACTGCAGGGCTATAAATTACAGGACGAGCTCAAGAGTCTGTCTCTCCAGGGCTAGTGGGAGAAGTTAATTATTTTTATGGGCCCAGATAGGGCATGGGCAATCGGAATGCCCCATTCCAGGTTCCTGGCCACATAGGCACCGCCCCCTGCTCTCCCTTTCTCTCCTGGGGCCGGCCCAGACTTCCCCAAGGTGGCACTGCAGCAGTTGGCCAACCCCTCACTCCTCCTGCTGAAGCATCGGTTAATGGGAACTTGGGTTTGCTATTATCCCTGCCCTGGGAGGAGTGGGTTGAGCTCAGTGCTGAGTGGCCAGTGGGGCCATCAGTAACCCTGAAGGATATTCAGCAATCTTTTTTTCCCCCAATTGCCCACCGCAGCCTATATTACAAATACATAAATCATAATGTTTCAACAAAAGCAAAATTTAATTTTCTCCTTTCAGCCGTTATCTGGGCCGGGTGGTATATGGCAGGCTGCGCCCGGCTCATTTATTACACGCGCTGAATGGGTAATGGCAGGCCCGTCGATTGCAGCTAGCTTTGTTAGGCCTCTGAATGTGCCGCGCAGCCGTGGAGGCCCAATCTCCCCGCATCTGTAATAGATACACAGGGTTCTATTATTTCTTGCCAGAGCAAAATTAAATAGTTGTGTGTGTGTGTGCTAGGGTGGGGGCCGGTCGGGGGCGGGGGAGGCAGAGGGCCATCCCCGGGGGAGGCTCGGCGTCCTTGGCCACGCCCCCTAACTAGTGCCACAACCGCCGGGGCTCCTTGCCCACCAGCAACGGCTCAGGGGGTGGGCAGCCAACTTCTCCCGTCTCAGATACAATTAGAGGTGGTCTTAGAAGAGTGGCAGGGGTCCCACCTCCATGGCCGCTTGGCTTCCCACAGGGACAAGCCGTGACAAGCTCACTTCAGAGATCCAGAAACAGAGACTGTATGTAAGGTTGTTGCTGCCCACACGTGCTTAGGACCCCAGAGCTGAGCCCTGACTGAGGCCGCTCTGCATCTTATGCCCATTTTAGCTAACTGGGCTCTTGAGCCATTATGACTGAGGGAGGAGTTTTAAAGAAAGGCACCTCCTCTTATTTCTGCCATTAGCCTAGCATGGAGGGTCCTGTGTGTCCCACTAAGGTGTGCCTTGTCCAAGGACCCTGGAGACTCCTGTCAATGGTACTGAGAATCTGATCTCTTCACCTTCCCAAAGTGTGCAGATGCTGACTTGCTACCTCACAGTGCCATCCCAGCTCCAGAGCCTGGCCTCAGGTAGTGGCTTGTCAGCACAGCAAGAAGGTTGTTCCTTGTCCTGTTTCTTTGGCCTTGTCTCGGACATACTGGGACAAAATGGACTTGAGACAGAGAGACACAGTGGGCTGTCTTTCTCTGACCCCTGATCCTCTCGCTTACCAGGAATACTTCTTCAGATGTCTCAACTCACTTCAGCCCCTAACCTGGGCACTGCAATCAGTAGAGTTCCCGGCAGGGGATGCAGAGGGCCATTTCTGTGTCCCCATCCCCTGGGGGCATAGCTATGCATGCCATTTCTGTGTCCCCAACCACCGGGGGCATAGCTATCTAAGTCATACTTAGAGCTCCATCCTTCACAGCATGGTCAGTGTTCCATTCTCCAGCCTGTGGCTGTCTGTCCATTAAGCTGAGTTTGTGGATGGGGGAACCCTCATACTTCTGTTCTCACAGGAAAAGGTTGAGGACTCAAGTCTCCATTTAAAGGTGTGAGGGAGCTAGCTCTGTAGTTCTGTGTCCCATGTGTCCTGGGACCTTGGCTAGGGGCAATGAGGGAATGAAGAAAAGACATTAATGTGGACACGCAGACAGTGGAACTGGGATCAGGTGGGTTTCTCAGATGCTACCACTAAGGCAAGACCTGGTTGGTACCTTGGGGTATTTAAGTACAGCATGGAGAAGGGGTTTTGGTTGGCTCTTTGGGGTTGAGTGGTCTCAGGCTATGAACATCCAAGAGGAGAAAGCCACACAGCTGTTGTTAGTCTTTGTAGACATTGATTACTATAAACCCTCACTCTTGGACTTCTGAGAAAAGCTCTGCCATTTCTCTTGGTTCTGGCTCATACAGACTCCCCATGGGCCAGCTGGTCTTGGAGTTCTCAACAGGCCATACCTATGTCAAAGTACACGCTCACTCTGGGCTTCCTCTGCTTCCCATACTGCAGAGAATGGAGACCCCCGTGCCAGCTGTTGAGCCCCCAAGGTTAGTTCAGCAGAAGACACCATGGTCTCTAGCCACCTTCTGGACCATCTCAGCCCAGAGCGCAAAATAGAGGCTGACCATGCTTCTACTCTTTCCCAATTTTCCACCTTCGTTCCCAGAGATTCATGAGCGGGTGCCTGAGGTTCTGACTACACTTGGCTATGGGAAGACACCTGGGTCAAATCGAGTCAGAAACCCACTTCTGGCAGATCGTCTGTATCCGCCCCCAGCCTCTGACCCCCATGCCTGAGTCCTTCAACAGAAATTTCCCAACCAGAACTGAATTCTATGCACAGACTAAGGGGAAATGAGGAAATGTGGAGGCCTGAGGCCATGGGATGGGGTGGGGCCAGGCTCAGGACCTGCTTTGAAGGGGAGAGCCCGTGGGTTTGTCAACAGTCAGGGTAGAAGGGACAGGTCAAAGGTGAGTTCATCTTCTGGATGGAGTGAAGGGGCCAGTCCTACAGATCCAAAGCTGCAGGGTCCCCATGACACAAGACAATCACAGGCTATCCTAGAGGTGTCTCAGTGAGGATCCAGTATTGGTATTGTAGCAGAAGCTAGAGGCCTAAGACCAGACCAATGACTCATTACAACCAACATTTGCAAGCAAAAATGTACAAAAAGGTACTCGGTGGGGACACACTGTGTCACACTACAGCTGCCACCATGAGATTTTTCTCCCCTCTGTTGGGGGAGAGGTTGAAAGGGTGGAGGGCAGGTATAAGGAGAGGGAGACATGAGTGGGGTGCATGATTTGAAATTCTCAACGAACCAATAAAAAGTTTGGGTTTTTTTTTTAAAGGTGAGTTCATAATGCCTTGAGAGGCAGGAGCTTCCCTTCTGAAAAGGGATACCAGAGTTTGACTTGAACATGGCAATCATGTAGTCACTGAGTTTGTGATAGATATCTAGAGAGCATGCAGGGCAGGAGACAGAAAAAAGGTATTGCCATGTGTGGATGGTATCCAGGGCTCCACATCAATGAGTGGCATAGACAGAAGAAGGGCTGGGGCTTCACCATGAGGGCTCCACTCTCAAGGAATTGTAGGGACAAGGAGACCCAGCATAGGATTCAGAGGTCATAAGTCATTTGGAGCCAAAGACAATTGTGGCAGGAGGGGAGGGGGCTTCTGGGCTGAGACCTGACCCCTGGACTGTGAACCCAGGAAACCCATGACCTTGGCAATGGTGATACCATTGGAATAGCAGAGAAGAAACAGAACAACTTCAGAAGAAGGGGGACCAAAGGCTAGACTATCAATCTACTGAAGAAATAACAGGAAAAGATGCCCACACCATGAAGACAGGGAGCACATGGCAAGGAAAGTCTTCACACACACATACACACACACACACACACACACACACACACACACACACACTCAAAAAACTCATCCAAGAAGAAATGAAAACAATGAATCATCCTAGAGCTATTAAATCAAATTCAAACTAAAACCTTTCTCAAAATATAACTCCAAGACTAGTTTTTTTTTTCATTAGGTGTAGGCTTAGATTTTTCAAACCTACTTTAATATGGGTTCTTAATGCTTCAACCTCCCTTCTAGCCCATCACCCATCAGAGGTAAGGGAGAAAGATGGATAATAGAACAAGGGGAATGTAAACCTGTTTAGTAGTAGTTCTTTGGGAAAATTCTAATCTTTGTTGTCAGCAGCCCAGTCCACTCAAATCAGCAGAAGCAACTTGATCCAGAAGAAACTGCGAGGCTCCACCAATTGGCATGCACCCACTGAAGCAGCATGAGGCAGGTAGAACACCTCCAGAACTTCTTGGGTGTGTTTCTCTCTACAAAGTCATGACAAGTGAACATCATCGAGGAAAGCAAGGCAAACCAATGCCACAGCATTGTCAGCGAAGACCAGCAAGGTGAAGCCCAATGAAGACCAGCAAGGTGAACCAATGCCAGAGTGTCATCCACCGTCTGTGGGATTATACTTCATACTCTTCCCAAATATCATGTGTTCTCTCAAGTGTTTGCCAAAACAAAATATTGCATGTTCTTTCATCAGACGGCTTCCAGAAAGGCATCACATGTCCGTTCTCAGCAAAACATCATCTCACCTGTCTGCTTCAGCAAAACATCCCCTCCTAAGACAGTTTCTGGAAAAACATCACATGATGCAACTGAGTCTCCGAGGAAACCAGAAATTTCCACTTCATCTAGGGATCACTCAGATCATCTAATGAGGTTATTACAGTGAGTGCATTAATACAAAAGGTAAATAGCACCCAGATTGGGAAGAAAGAGCTAATAGACACTAAATAATCAACACAGAAGACACTCGAAAAGTTTTGTAATGGGAAGCAGGCAGTAGAACTGTTGATAGAGCAAACTTTGAAAGGCTGCTGGCTATACAATCAGTATTTAAAAATCAAGTGTATTTCTGTATATTGGTGCATTAGTTGGCCTTCTCTTTGTTGTAACAAAATGCCTCACAAACAAGGAGAGTTCATTTGGGTTCAGTTAAGAGAGGACAAACATCGTGATGGCAGGATCATGGAGGAAGGGGCTGATCATCTCCTGGCAAACACAGATCTAAGGACCGAGCATAACTTTTAGAAATGTGCTCCCCGCCCCCCGCCCCATGACTCACTTTCTCTAGCTGGGCCCTACCTCTTCATGTTTCCACCACTTCCCATTTAGTGCTGCCAACAGGGAACAATGTTTCCAACATGTGAGTTTAGGGAGGCATTTCATATTGAAGCTATAGTAGTCCTCCTGTTCCCTAAAAGCTCATAGCTATCTCATGATGAAAAAAAAAATACATTAATCCATCTCAGAGTCCTAGAAGTCTCAATGGCTCCGTGGTTCAAAGCCTAAGTTAAAAGATTCCTCCGAGACCCAGTGTAGACTTAACGGTGAACACCTGAAAAACTGAAAATGAAGTCCACACACTTCCCAGGTATGATGGCTTAGGATAAGTATTCCTACCTAAAAGAAAGGAGCAAGAGAACATCAAGAAAGGATCGGGCCAAAGTGAAGTAGAACAAACATTCTGCAGATCCATGGCTGCCACCTGAGACACGTGGTAGGATGTGAGAAGACATGGGCTATGGTCTTTGGCAGCCCTGACCCTATGATCTTGCCATTCCGTCTCACATGGCTTCTTGGGCCAGCTCATCTCTACAACAGTAGCTTACTCAGCGATCCCATGTTCCAGGCATCAACGTCTTGCTGGGGTCTCTACTACATCTTAAACTTCTCCCTCACAATTTCCTTCACTGCCTTCTCAGGAGCTACTTGCAAGGATCCTGACTGTACCATGTGTTGCTTGGCCTCATGGGTCTTCCTTTGAAGTCTGCGGGGGGTGAGGGGAGCCTTCATAACCCTGTAACTCTTGGATTCTGCATGCTTACAAAACCACCCCCACAAGCCAGACATGGTGGCATATGCTTTTAATCTCAGCACTTGGGAGGCAGAGGAAGGAGGATCTCTGAGTTCAAGGCCAGCCTGGACTATAGACCTAGTTCCAGGATATCTGGGACTACACAGAGAACCCCTGTCTCAAAAAAATAGACAAAACAAAATAACAACAAAAAACCATCCCTACAGGGACAATTCCAATCTTTCTGGGTCTCATGGTTGCAGTTGTCTGAGTGTCTGGGCAGCTGAATATAGAGAAATTAATTCTGGAAAGACAACTTGTTGTACGGCGATATCTGAAGAGAGCACTGGGAATTTCAAGAGAAAGTCTTTTGAATAATTTTAGCCTTTCATAGTCTTGAACCTGCAATGGGTGGGTCTGGCCCATCCCTGAGATGCCCTCAACAAATCCTCCCATGAAGTCCTTCTGCACAGCTCTTGGCTTCTTAAAGGTGCTGATCAGCAACACACTTTTTGCAATCCCAACTTTACACAGGCTTTTTGGATCAAATTGCAAGTTGTTTTTTTTTTTCTTCTTTATTAACTTGAGTATTTCTTATTTACATTTCTATTGTTATTGCCTTTCCCGGTTTCCAGGCCAACATCCCCCTAATCCCTCCCCCTCCCCTTCTATATGGGTATTCCCCTCCCCATCCTCCCCCCATTACTGCCCTCCCCCAACAATCACATTCACTGGGGGGTTCAGTCTTAGCAGGACCCAGGCTTCCCCTTCCACTGGTGCTCTTACTAGGATATTCATTGCTACCTATGAGGTTGAGCCCAGGGTCAGTCCATGTATAGTCTTTGGGTAGTGGCTTAGTCCCTGGAAGCTCTGGTTGGTTGGCATTGTTGTTCATATGGGGTCTCGAGCCCCTTCAAGCTCTTCCAGTCCTTTCTCTGATTCCTTCAACGGGGGTCCCGTTCTCAGTTCAGTGGTTTGCTGCTGGCATTCGCATCTGTATTTGCTGTATTCTGGGTATGTCTCTCAGGAGAGATCTATATCCGGCTCCTATCGGCCTGCACTTCTTTGCTTCATCCATCTTGTCTAATTGGGTGGCTGTATATGTATGGGCCACATGTGGGGCAGGCTCTGAATGGGTGTTCCTTCTGCCTCTGTTTTAAACTTTGCCTCCCTATTCCCTGCCAAGGGTATTCTTGTTCCCCTTTTAAAGAAGGAGTGAAGCATTCGCATTTTGATCATCCATCTTGAGTTTCACGTGTTCTATGCATCTAGGGCAATTCAAGCATTTGGGTTAATAGCCACTTATCAATGAGTGCATACATGTGTGTTTTTCTGTGATTGGGTTACCTCACTCAGGATGATATTTTCCAGTTCCAACCATTTGTCTATGAATTTCATAAAGTCATTGTTTTTGATAGTTGAGTAATATTCCATTGTGTAGATGTACCACATTTTCTGTATCCATTCCTCTGTTGAAGGGCATCTGGGTTCTTTCCAGTTTCTGGCTATTATAAATAAGGCTACGTTTTGTTCCCAATTTTCATTATCAACCCGGCCAGAAGCAATTAGCCATAACCAGCCTGAATGGTGGTCTTCTTTGAAATTCCCTCTGCTAGACTGATCAATCCATCACCTTTAAACACAGTCACCAAAAATCTTGGGGCAGGGATAAAATGTAGATAAGATTTTTCTTGCCATAATGTAAGTGGCCTCGAGTCCAGTTTGCAATAATCCTGTCTCCACCTCGAATCTCCTAAGCAGTGTTTACTTCGCACATTCTTGTAGATATTTAAATCTTCTGAGTTCTCACCAGGTTGATCTGTTCACCTCAGTGTGGTGGTTTGAGTAGGAATAGTCCCCATAGATTCATGTGTGTGAATGCTTGACCACAGGAGGTGGCGCTATTAGGAGTGTGGCCTTGGGCTGGAGAGATTGCTCAGCAGTTAAGAGCACTGATTGCTCTTCCAGAGGCCCTGAGTTCAAATCCCAGCAACCACATAGTGGCTCACAACCATCTGTAATGGGATCTGATGCCCTCTTCTGGTGTGTCTGAAGACAGTGACAGTGTACTCACATACATGAAATAAATTTTTTTAAAAAAAGTGTGGCCTTGTTGGAGTAGGTGCGGCCTTGGTGGAGGAATTGTATCACAGTGGAGGGGGGCTTTGAGGTCTCATATGTGCTCAAGCCATGTCCCATGTAGCACAGAATGTAGCACAGTCTCCTTCTGCTGTCTGTGGATCAAGATGTAGAACTTTCAGGTCCATCTCCAGCACCATGTCTCCGTGGATGCTGCCATGTTTCCCCTCCGTGTTGATAATGCACCAAGCCTCTGAAACTGTAAGCCAGTTCCAATGAAATGCTTTCCTTTATGAGCGTCGTGGTGGTCATGGTATCTCTTCACAGCAATAAAACCCTGACTAAGATGCTCTATATTCCTAACCCGCATTTTCAAACTCTTCCAAATTCCCCTCACAAGCCAGGTACAAAGACATCTGCCCCACATGTTCAGGTAGTCACAACAATGTCTCCAGTTCTCCGGTACCAGCTTTCTGTGTTAGCTCGTCACGGCTGTGGTAAGACATCTGACAAAGAAACAGGGTTTATTTTGGTCCACAGGTCCATGGGATCTGGGCTGGGTTTCATTGCTTCTAGACAATAGAGCATTGTGATGCTGGGAGCTTGTGGCAAAGGTGACTCACTTCATAGAGGACAGGAAGCAGAGATTTAGGGAAGGACTGGGCATGAGGCACAGTCTTCAAACGCATGCCCTGTGACTTACTTCTTCCAGCTATGCCCCACCTCCCAGAGTTGTTACCACTTATAAATAGCACCACTAGGTGGGAACAGAGAAATTACTACCTAAGCCTGCGGGAGACGTTCCATATTCAGACCTCTACAGCCAGCAACACAGCTGGCAATTAAAATGTTCAGGTAGTATTAACAATGTCATAAAAATATGAACTATGGATAAGTTGGATAAAATATGCGCAGAACCTGTGCATTGGAAAACCACAAAACGGCGCTTGGAAAAAAATTAGGCTTTAATAAATGGACAGATTAACCACACTCGTGAGTCGAAGACCCGATATTGTTAGGATGCTGGTTTTCCCTTAATTCATGGGCATTTTCAATAAAATAGAATAATCTCAGCAGGCTTGATTTTTTTGGTAGAAATTGATTAAAGCCGGCTCAGGGAACATGGAATAGTAGAAACAACTTGGTAAAGGAGCTGAGGTAGGAATAGTGTTGGCTCGCCATGAAGCTACAGCAGTCAGCGAAGCTGGGTTGGTGAGGTAGAATGAGGACTTGCGTGCATCTGCCTTACCTGTCCTTGCACTCGTTCACCCTTGGCAATTGCACGTGGTAGATTGTGTTTATCGCTGACACCACCTTCCACTGAGTGACAGGAAACTTAGTAAAGGCTTGAGCTTCTACGGGACAGCCTCCTTGTATGACATCTAGCCCAGCAGCAGCTCCGTGAGCCTCAGTGGCTGGCTTCGGAGCTTGCCACCTCATGCTGCCTTCTCTTGCCTCTGCCCATGCCTGGACAACACAGTCTGCAAGCGCCTGGCCATGCATCCGACCATACCAGATGCTTCCTGCTTAACTCTGGCATTAGATAATGGAGGTCACTGTAGCCACTTTTATAAACACACCACAGATAGGCTTGCAGCCTTCACACGTGTAGCTAATAAGTTTTCTCCACAGGGAGGATGCAAAGCTCACCCTATGGACTCACAGAGACTGGGGCCAGCCACACACATCCTATGCCCCAGTAGGTCATCAGCTGGGAACTCAGGCCTATGACCCCTGTGCTGATGCCCTATGATCAAATGCCAGCCTGAATGTTCTCCACCTTCTCACTCTGCTCCTACACCAGCCTCTCCAATCCAGGGCTTACTCAGTTGAACTTGGGGCACTTGGAGACCCTAGATGGAAACCCTGAGCTCAGGGGAAGGGATGTGGCAGCTGGGAAGGGCTACCACAGCTCAAGCAAGACCTGCTTACCTCATGGCCAGGAAGCAGGAGAGGATGAACGGGGCCTGAGTCCCAAATCCGCTTCAAGGACATGCCCCTATAGCTTAAACATGTTATATCAGCCCCTGCTCTTAAAGGTTTTGGCACTCACAATGGCACTATCGGTCAGGGACTAAGCTAAGCCTTCAGTGCATAGACCTTTGAGGGACACCCGAGAGTTCTGCATCAAGCAAGAAGCAGCTCATTTATGGTCCCAGACACTACTCAGGCATGCGCAGAGACTCTCAGGTTCCCAAGCCCAAGGAGGACATTGAGGGGAGCCTTGCATGTCCGTCTGTCTTCTTCCAAGCCCTGGCCTTGAGGAAAGCAACAACTAAAGATCATCTACTGAGTTCTCTACAGGGAAGCCAGGGCCCTCCATAGCCTCAGGGCTCCATGGAAGAGACAGGTCCTCCACTCACCCAACCCTTCAAGGCAATGGTGGCGATTCTGCAGGCAGCCCTCTGTTCCGGGCCACCTGCCCGGACCTCAGGACTGTGTTCCCAAGAGCCCAAGTTCATTTAGCATAATAACTATGATGATGTCACATGTGATATTCCTGCTGCTTCGTGAGGCTGCAGGTGCTCAGCCTGGATCTTTTTGGGACAGAGCCAGAAATCTCAGCCAAGGTGAGTTCCCCAGGGGCGGGCAGCCCTGGGGAGACAAAGGCTGCCCCAGGCAGGAATGGCCATCAAGCACTAAGAAAAGCCAGACTGCTGCCCAAGCTTCTAATTTGTGACTAATTTGTTGCACAATGAGGTTGCAATTTTCTAATTGTGATTGCCATTTTAATTTTACTCATGGCTGTGCACCCAACAATGTATAGTCTAGTAATTAAAATTAATTGTACCTTCACCTGCATATTTCTATTAGGCTGTTAAATTTAGTCTGTAAGCTCAGTGATTTTGTTCCCTGAAAGATGCTAAATTCATTTCCCTGAGCCCGCTCTGCCACACTTGCTGACCCTGGCTCTGCAGCAGCCTTGCCCTCTGAGGAGGGGCAGCCATGTCTGCCCCAGCACTGTAGCTCTGGTGGCTTGGGAGCTGAGGCCCCAGGGCTCTCACTGAGCCCAAAGTCTCATTCATTGCATCACTAACGAGTTATTAGGTCCCCAAGTCATGAGCAGGGATCTCATGAATAACCTTGGAACAAACAAATGGGCTTTTTCACGGAATTAAGCCCATGAATTACTCCTTTGGTTCTTGCTGGAAACCATTTCCCCAACATGGTTTCCCGGTGGCCTTCTGTGGAAAGGCGGAGCTCGAGCAAGGGCTCCCTCTGGAGTCCACATGGCAGGACCTGAGAGACGCAGACTCAAGACTCAACTTGAGAGCCCTTGGCTGCCGTTGCATTGTTTTTAAGCAACCTTCAGATCTCCAAGGAAACTGCCTCCTCTGTGGAGGTGACCCCAGGATCCCCTGCGCTCTGTGGTGGCTGCAGGTATAGATTCTGTGACCCCCCCCCCACTCTGTGATGGGAGCAGACATGGTGGTTCTCATGAAGGAAATAACCAGACAGCAGAGGACCACGGACTCGGGGCCACGAAAGCTTGCCTCAAGCAACATAAGGTGCTTAGGGGTGATCCCTTCAGACCAGCGGCAGTGGCAAAGATCATCGTCAGGCAAGTGGGGGGACAATGGGTTTGTGACTAACCTGGAGAAGGCAGAAAATGCAGACCCAAGTTCTTTAAACTTCTTCCCCAAGGAAAGCAACATGGCAAAAAGACACTGAGCTCAAGAGAGAAGCTTAGAAAGCATGTTAGGCAGAACACACCCACCCCACCACCCTAAGCCCTAAACTAATGTCCTGTGACCAGCTGACCAGAGGCTGAGGAATCCGCTTGAGGAGGCATTGAGTGGAGAGTACCCTGAGCTGTGTTGTTCTTTATGATTCTTTCAAGCATTTCTTGGTCCCCAAATACCCTACACCATCTTGAAGTCTTAGACAGGTAGACAGAATGTGGCCAGAGGTGCTTAGGAGTCAAGGGTAGCACAGGAGACAACTCTGGAGTGTCTACCAGGATCTCTAGGGTATCTTCCCATAGCCTTCCCACCCCAGACAAGTAGCCCCTGGTCTGTGTTCACAGACCTCTCAAGAGAGCTTGGATAGGCTGGGCTCTGAGCCTCCCAGCTCTCCAGGGAAATGCTTGCCCATGGGGACTTTGCTGTTGCTCTGTGCCACCTGACAGGGTGACATGAACTTTATCACTTCCAGGATCCCAGAGGAGAATCAACGTGTTGAAAGGGGCTGGATAGGACACCAGGAGTAGTGTCTCAGGATCTTAGGACCTGTTCATGCTCAGACCATGTCACCCCCATGGTCATCTGGGACAGAAGGGGTAGTGAAGCACAAGGCAAGTATTCAGAAAAGGATCTTTTGTCCTCTTCTCTGGGCAGAAAGTTTCCAATATGGCCAAGCCAAAAATATCCATTCTGTTCTTTCTTGAACCAGACCATAATAGGACCAAGGAGAAAACAGCTATCGCCCTTCTCCATGGAAAAAAAGTGACTTCTTATGGCACAGAAGGAAGTATCCGTCGTCTGTACTTTCTCAGGAACTTGGGAATATGTGCTAGACTACGTTCTACTGCTGCAGTGAAAGACCATGACCAAAAAGCAAGTTGGGGGAGAAAGTTTGTTCAGCTTACACTTCTACATTGCTGTTCATCACCAAAGGAAGTCAGGACAGGAACTCACACAGAAGGATCCTGGAGATAGGAGCTGATGCAGAGGCCATGGAGGATGCTCTTACTGGCTTGCTTCCCCTGGCTTGCTCAGTTTGCTTTCTTATGGAACCCAGGACCACTAGTCCAGGGATGGCACCACCCGCAATGGGCTGGACCCCTAACCCATTGATCACTAATTGAGAAAATTACTTACAGCTGAATCTCATGGAGTCATTTCCTCAGTTGAGGCTCTTTCCTCTCTGACAACTCTAGCTTGTGCCAAGTTTACACACAAAACCAGTCAGTACAGTGCTTTTCCACTTACCCATCCACCCATCCCTCCATCACCCTATTTAAGATTCATCCATCCATCTGTCCATTCACCCACCCCCACCCTCCCACTTATTAGTCCATCTATATGATTACCCATCCATCCACCTGCCCATCATCTAACCATTTATCATTCATTCACCCACCTATCAATTCATTCATTCCTTGTTCATCCCTTCTTTAGTCATTATCTACCCAAACATCGACTCATCCACCATGTGAGCCATCCGCCATCAATCTATCCCCCATCTGCCTGTTCATACATCAGTCATCTATCCAGCCATCCAGTCATCTATACATTCCCCCATATACCCTTCTGTCCATTCATCCATTCATCCATCCGTTATTCAAAATCCATTCATCTATCTCTATCTACTGTCGTATACATCCACCCACCCATCCACTCATCCACTCATCTATCATTCATCTACCCATTCATCCATGTAGCCATCATCCATCCATCAGCCATTCATCCTTCTACTAATCTACCATCCATATATAATTCTTCTATCCATTCATTCTTCTACCCATCTATCATCCATGCATCCATTCATATATCTATCATCCATCCATTCATCTATCCACCCATCTATCCATCATCTATCCATCCTTCTACCTATCTATTCATTCACCCATATGTCATCCATCCATCAGTCCACCCATCTACCATCCATCCATCCATCCATCCATCCATCCATCCATTCATTTACATATCCATTATTCCTTCTCTCCTTCTCTCCATCCTCTCACTAACCCATAATGACTTAGAAGTGTATACAGGACAAATATCATGTGAAGAACAAGGCCTCCAAGCAAGAGCAGGATAGAAGAGCTCCCAGAAACCTTAGAACTTACACATGCTTAGAGGAGATTGGCAGGTAAGACATATTATAATAAAAAAATATGTTCCTGGAGCTACAGAGATGTCTCAGTGGTTAAGGGTGCACACTACTCCTGAAAAGGACCCAAGTTCAATGTTTGGCACATATTTTAGGCAGCTCGAAACTACCTGTAACCCCAGCTCCAAGGGATCTGATGGCTCTGGCTTGTGCAGACCCCTGCAATCATGTACACACACACACACACACACACACACACACACACACACAGAGAGAGAGAGAGAGAGAGAGAGAGAGAGAGAGACAGAGAGACAGAGAGACAGAGAGACAGAGAGACGCACACACACATGCACACACACACACACAGAGAGAGAGAGAGACACACACATGCACACGCACACACACACACTTAAAAATAATAAAAACAGATCTTTTAAAATTCTTAAGACACATAGTACGTTTGGCCAGTGTGCATCGTGGGAGCCCTGGTACAGAAAGGTAATACACCAAAGGAGTGACATTTTAGCAGAGATATGAGGTAGGGGATAAAATAGCAGCATACGCTGGAGTGTCAGGGAAGCAGCCTAGAGACAGGTGACCAGAGAATGCCATATAGTGTGATGTGTCGCATTCTGTACTGCACCTCTAGTTGGTTTGTACCCGGAGTATTAGTAAGGGAGGAACCTTCAGAAGGGAGGTCACAGAGGGCCCGCTCTAACTCCAGGATTAGCAAGGTGAGGCTAACCCAGTGGAATTGGAGACTCAGAGTTGTCCAGAGCCTAGGGTTCTAGTGCAGACCCCTCATGGCTAATACTCTTCCCTCTCCCCCAATGAAAACCCTCCAGGGTGGGCCCAGAAACTCCTGTGGTCAGAGAGCCTGGCACAGATCAGAGGTGTCCTCACTGGCCTCTACCACCAGCCTTTCCTTACGCCTATCTAGCCTTCTACCAAGATGGCTACCCACCAGATACCTTGCCTCCTCTAGGCCCCTCCTTGACCTGGCAGCCATCCCCAGAACAACTGCCCCAACTTATTCTAAGATCATCCACTCCACATTGGGGTAGAGGCTTCACCATCCATCAGGAACTGGATCTAGATTGGCCCTGTGCCCATTGGATCAAGAGGGGCTGTATGCTAACTAGCCTAGCATTAGCTCAAGAGGAGTTGTGCACCCATTAGCCTAGCATTAGATCAGGAGAGGGTGTGTGCCCATTAGCTTAGCATTAGATCAAGAGGGGTTGTATGCCCATTAGTCTAGCATTGGATCAGGAGGGTCTGAGACGATGGGGACCCTCTCTGTCTAAGGATCTGGTAGGTGCAGAATGATAAATGAATGACTTAGTAGGTGTCTATAGCTCCAGTGTACAAACAGGGTCGAAGGATAAGAATACACAGGGACATAAGCTCAAAGAGAGGGATCAAGAGAAGCCTCATTATCCAGACCAGGTGGGAGAAGGGCCTAGGAGAGTTATGGATTCTTGGGAAGTGCATCCTGGGTCAGGACCTTTGGGGCCCAGACATAGGCCAGACTTGCCAATCAGGAGGAGCTAGGGAGCAGAGGAGGGGAACGGGGCATGAGGTGGTGACTGAGGATGGAGTCTATGCAGACACCTATGGAAGAAGGCTCATCTCACCCTGGCATGACTGGTCAGGCCTGGGCTTCTGTGCTGAGAGGGCTGTGGGATGAAGGACAAACTGAGGTGGGGTTATAGCAGGTCTCTGTCACCGGCTTGGGAAGAGAATAGGGGATGGTAATATTGGGAAGCCAGCATGTAAGAGGGGCTGCTGCCCCTTAACATGGGGTGCAGCAGGGCAGCACTGTTCTGAGCATCTGGGGATGTGTCAGCCATTCTGACTTGTGCAGGGCCAACACTTCAGTATTGGGGGTGAGAAGCTGTTACAACCGGACAGGAAAGCCATGTGCCTTACCTCGGCGTTTATACTCATGTGCAGCATAGTCAGAAGACACAGAACCACGAGGACAGGGTGTGGTGGGGACACTGACGCCCATCAGGATGCTAACTAACGGGGTATAATGCTGGCAGTGCGTTAATCTTCCCCAAATTAAAATCCGCAGCACAGCGGTTAAGATTGAGGCCACCGCGGTTCAGCGCAGCATGACCGCCAATTTTGATAAGAGCATTTTAAGAGCAGCGAGACGGAGATAAATTGCCTGCGGCTGCAGCGCACCATCGGGTGAAAGCCTCACAGGCAGCTGTGGACACCGGGTCGCCCCCGCTGGCCAGTGTTCTCTCCAATGATGTCTGGTGACACTCGGTCGGCTTGGGCAGGGGGTGAAGCCCCTACCCAGAGGCTCCCAGTAAGCATGAAGTAAGTAGTAAGCCTGTATGTATTAGGGGGCTATGGAGAGCCCACCCAGCCTTCCAGTAACATACCGAGACCCCATGGTCCCAGTGGAGATTGTTCCCATCCCACTGTGACTACTGTCCACAGTGTTTCTAGTTACTGTGAGTGAGTAAATGCTTACCCATGTAGACATCTGCTGGACACCTGCTGGACACCTGTTTGGATGCCTGCTAGATACCTACTGGACACCTGCTAGACACCTGCTAGACACCTACTGGACACCTGCTAGACACCTGCTGGACACCTGTTTGGATGCCTGCTAGACACCTGCTAGACACCTGCTAGACACCTGCTAGACACCTGCTAGACACCTGCTCGACACCTGCTCGACACCTGCTCGACGCCTGCTGGCTGCCTGCTAGACACCTGTAGGTCCCACACCTTCATGATTTCCTTCACTAAACAGCCTGTGTGAGCACTCTTAGACATGGCCAGGGTCTCACTCAGGCTTGGAAATGACAGACAGGTCCACAGTGAGGTATGCTCAATCTCCCAGGTCTAGGCAGCTAGGAACCTTGGCTCACTTGGTCCCTGCTCACAGAACCCCAGCAAGTGTCCCTCTCCACTACACTATCTGGTCCTTATTTTAAGGCTGGAGTCAAAGACTCTACTCTGTAATGATTTTCTTGCCTACCCTTGACATCTGTACAACCCCTGCTGCCCCTCACTTTCCTGCCCTGTCTTTGGGGCCCTCTCCATTCTCAACCCTCCCAGAAGTAAAGGAGTCTGGGGGTCTGACGAGGAGGAGGGAGGGTGCCCAACAGTGTGAGAGGGTTCAGTAGCACTGGTTGGGAGGAGGGGGATCCTGGATATTGGGACTGTCTTTGGAGACTACAAAAGAGGTAAGCTGATGGATGCCTAGTGGCTAGTGACTTTGCTGACAGCTTCTGCTTTTTTTTTTTTTTACAGAGAGTAGAAACTGGTAAGAAACACCCAACTTTGCAGCAGGTGATGCCTGTCTGATTGTCTCCTTCCCTGAGCAGCCGTGAAATTGATATTTAAAACTAATTGTATGGCACCCTGGAGGCAGCCAGCCGGGTGGTAGTCGGATTGTGGTCATGCTCATTCCAACTTGCCCTGGGCTCTGTTCATGACCCTGGTGGGAGATTAGGGCTGGGGATGAGGGCCTTATCTCTAGTGGCACCCCACCTCCACCTGCCAGCAGAGCTCCACCCCCGCTGCCCATGCCACTGAACCACCCCTTCTCAGACAGTGGCACTCGATTTCATAACATCCAATTACTGTTCCTACTGCTGTCTGGAGCGCAGATCAAATCGTTCAGCTGCAGAGAGGAGTCCCAAACAGGTCAATCTTGGTTGGTTAGACACGGTGTCCAGCTTGAAGCCACATGCCGCCCACTTCAGGAGCCAAAGGCAGCAACCAGGAGAGTCACAACAGCCACGGTACTCTCCCCCATGATGCGGGCTTCTGGCTGGGTTCAAGTCAGGTAAGAGGACAGCACCTGGAAGTACAAGGCACAGAAGGACCATGACCTCTGGGAAGGTGACCAGCAGTGACCTCTATGGCTATCTACAACCCTAGCAGTTAGCACTCAGGTGTTTCTGGGCATCAGCCCAGGCAGATATACCCCAGCTGACTGGGGTGAAGGGTGTTCCCCTAGAATCCATGTCCACCGGAACCTGTGGAAACAGGGTCTTCACAAATATTATCAGTTAAGAGACTACACTGGAGCAGGGCAGCCTCAGCCACTGGCAAGTTCCCCTGGGAGAAAAGACAGCAGAGACACAAAGACATGTGGGAGAGCAGCATGGCCAGCAGAGATAGAAGCAAAGATTGCAGTGATGCCATTACAAGTCAAGGGTGACATCAACCTCCCTCTCCTGTATACACTTACCATTGCCTACCACCCTCACCCTCACCATCATCACGGTCACTACCATTGATATAATCACCATCAATCTGCTTGTCACCATTATTACCACTACTACCACTGCTGGCACTACTGCTGTATCATGACCACGGCCACCATCACATAACCATCATTATCTTTACTGTCACCATCACTCACCATCATTACCCCATCATCATCATTCTCACCACCACCATCATCACCACCGTTATCACCACTATCATCACTGTCGTCACCATTATTACCACCATTTTAACCATCACTGTCACACTCACCATCACTGTCACACTCACCATCACTGTCACAATCACCATCACTGTCACCATCACTGTCACACTCACCATCACTGTCACACTCACCATCACTGTCACACTCACCATCACTGTCACACTCACCATCACTGTCACACTCATCATCACTGTCATACTCACCATCACTGTCACGCTCACCATCACTGTCACACTCACCATCACTGTCACGATCACCATCACTGTCACGCTCACCATCACTGTCACGCTCACCATCACTGTCACACTCACCATCACTGTCACACTCACCATCACTGTCACACTCACCATCACTGCCATCATGCTCACCATCACTGTCATCATGCTCACCATCACTGTCATCATGCTCACCATCACTGTCACAATCACCATCACTGTCATACTCACCATCACTGTCACACTCACCATCACTGTCACACTCACCATCACTGTCACACTCACCATCACTGTCACAATCACCATCACTGTCATACTCACCATCACTGTCATGATCACCATCACTGTCATCATGCTCACCATCACTGTCATCATGCTCACCATCACTATCATAGTTACCATCACTGTCACAATCACCATCACTGTCACACTCACCATCACTGTCACGCTCACCATCACTGTCATGCACATCACCACTGTCATGCTCACCATCACTGTCACAATCACCATCACTGTCACAATCACCATCATTGTCATAATCACCATCACTGTCACAATCACCATCACTGTCATGATCACTATCCCCACTGAGACCATCTTCACCATCACCATCAGCTAGCTTCTGAATCATCACTGCTGTCAACATCACTGGTGCCAATGTCACCATCATTTTCCCAAACCAATTTCTAGCTGTGATATCAAAGGCCAGCGTCACTAAGCGACTTGTCCTCAGCCACCCAGGCGATTGTGGAGCATCGAGGACTCACCACTTGACGTCTATCGGCTTGACTTCCCACAGAAGCGCCCCTAAGCAGCTCTCTCCGTCCCTGCTGCGGACCCGCTGATTATGGTGGCCATAATATTTTGCTTGTGGCTTCTGATCCTCTCACTCCGCAGCCCTGCCCCATCTCTATAAGACCAGAGAATCCTTTTTCATAATACCCAATAAATAACCTGGATTTAATTGAATTAATATCGACAGCATGTAATTGCTCCTTGTTGCTCAAGCCTGCTGAGGAGGGGTGCGAGGGGGTGGAGCGGGGAGGTTATTGCTTTAAAAAATGCCCTCGGCCCCGAGCAGCATTTTGGCCTTATTATTATAGTAATAATGAGGCGGTTGATTTGATCTCTCCTTGCACAATAGCCAGCACAGCCCCGCTAAATAAACAGCCAAAGTCCTTTGTCCCTGTGGGCTGTTTCTGGGTAATTAAAATCAATGGGGTCTTCCTCGAAGCCCTCCGTGGCCTCATCAGGGATGGGAGCTTGGGGCTGCCAGGTGAAAGACAAGCAAATGAACTCACAGCCAGGCGAAGGGAAGCGCCGCTCCTGGCAGGCTTTTTCCAGCTGGTGGCAGCCTCTTAGAGCCTTCCCTGACCGGAGACTTTTCTACCACAGTCCGCAAAGTCAAGCGGTGGCTGTGGATTCTACCCAGCGGGGCCTGGCTGGTCTCAGACCATTCTCCCTACCGTTTGGGGAGACATGCTTCCTCCACACACCTACCTTCCCCAGGGATCCTCTCAGACCCATGTCTGGAGACGGATGGTAGGAAGCACATTGAGTGTCTCAGCAGATAAGTGTGCAGTGGCCTCCAAATTCCAGGTTCTGCCCTGGGCTCCAAGGGGCCCTGCTCTTGGGAGCTCACACGGAGGACGGAAGGCTTAACTGGCATATACGAAGCAAATGCAGGTTACCGGTTCCACGCAAAACAAGAGCCGGCGTGAGCCTGGGAAACGGCAACACAGGGCGGCTGGAGGAAGGGGGCTGGGAAGCATCAGAGGCAGCGGACAGAGGGTCGCTGCCCCTCGAGGTACAGCAGGTGAGGCAGCTTGGGATATGCCGGGTGCAGAGGCCTGCTGGACGCTCCAGCGGTCTGTGTGGCTTTGCTCAGGAGAGTGAGCTTTCACACCAACCCCAGGTCACACAGCACACACCACACCTTGCCTGACTTGCACCTTGCCTGAGAAGGCTAGGAAGGACTCCAGCCGTGGGCCCTTCCTGGTGTGAGGCAGCAAGTCCAGCCTCCTACTCTCCAACTTTCCTCCTGCTGGTAGTGGTGGCAGTCAGGGACAAGTGCGGCCTCCTGGTCCAGGTATCACAGAATTCCTTGTCTCTATTTTCTCAGTCTGCATTTAGCACGTCAGTGGACATTACTCCCTGGTCCAGCCTGGAAGCAATTAGGTTTTTCCAACCGGGAGGAAACGAGACATTCGCTCTGGCAGAGTGGGCATGACAGGTCTCTTTTGCCGGCAGCTGGTCCTGCAGGCTGCAGTCGGCTCCCTGACCCCCAGGCTGGAGTGAATTAGACTGCTTGTGGCTTGTGGAGCAGCAGACTCTGCTGTCTGTAGACTCCCCCTGGCCCTCAGATCTGGCTGTCTCCAGGGTCCCATCTTCGAGCTTGCTGGAATGAGATTCCTGAAGTCCACTACAGAACTCTGCTCTACTCTGTGGGGGGAGGGGCGGGCATATGGAGATGCAAACTCTCTGAGTCAACCTTAGCAGCCATTATAGTTGTTCTAGAAGATGGCCACTGCAGGACTCTGGCCTGGCCCTATATCTTTGCCCAGTTCACGTCAGCTTTTTCTGCTGTCTCAGTCCTGCAGAGGGATCAACAGTGGCCCATAGAAGGGTACATTCTCTCTGCCCTCGGCAGCAACCATAGTACCTGGAAGCCAAGCAAGAAGGGTTATGAAGGGTCATCTGTGCGACAGCAGTCAGTCAGCTACCCTTGTCTACACTGCACACAGGGCAGTGCTGACTGCCTGTAACCTGACTGAGGCTGCAACCTGGGGACACTCAGCATAAGGGCACCACTGGAAGGCCTCACCCCTGCATGACTGGCAGCCACAGGCAGCTCTGTGCCAGGAGATGGAAGGCAGCCCAGGTAGTGCCATCCACTCAGGGTCTTTGGAGAACTGCAGAGGTGGGGGCTGGGAACTTCCCCTCCATTGAGGTGGTCTTGCAGGTCTTGGGGCAAAGGGGAAGCCAGAAAGGAGATCTGCAGAGCCCAGTACAGGTAACTAAAGCTGGAGGAGGGTAATATGCAGAGGCCCAGGTGGAGACTCCCACACATCAAAGGGTAAGGTGTGAACCATAGGTACGGAGTCCACTGCCAGACCACCAGCCTTTCTGCTCTGTTCAGCAGCAAATTCTCCATGACCTTCTAGCCACACAGCCTAAGTGTCCCTCAGAGACCCCAGGATACTCACAGTCCGTGTGACTTAATGGAAACTATGAAAGAGTCTAATTCCGTTTCCAGTTTGCACTCTGCTGCGTGATCTTTTCTTAATTAAATGCAACCTGAATTAAATTGCTTTCTGGGCGGGGGCAGGAACAGTGCTGGCCAGCCACAGGAATACCTCTTCCCATCTGGGCCGGGCAAGCAGGCAGCCCTCGAAGGACAGTGATCCATGGACCAATATCCCCAGAGTCCTCCAGGCTGACCTCCCAGCAGTCATTAGCTGTGTTTTAATTAACTGTCCGCTCACCCTGTCCTGGCAGACACCAAGGAGGGAACAGACAGAACTGTGGTGTCCACAGCTGCAAAGCCTTCCATAGCTCAAGGCCGCAGGCGCCCACTGGACCCGTCCCCAAGGCAGCTGCTCCCGCCCAAGCCAGAGATCTCACATCTTCATCCTATTTCTGAGTTTTCTGGGATGCAACCACACGCAGGCTTGAGTCATCTCTGAGAACATATGGGCTAGAAAAACAGTCTCTCTAGGGCAATGATTCTCAACCTTCCGAATGCTACGGCCCTTTGACACTGTTCCTCGTGTTGTGGTGACCTCCCCCAAACCATAAATTTATTTTCATTGCTACTTCATAACTGTGATTTGCTACAGCTATGAATTATAATGTAAATTTCTGATACACAGGATATTTGATATGTGACCCCCCCCAAAGGGGTTGAGACCTACAGGTTAAGAACCACTACTCAAGGGTCACATTAGGAGTGGGGAGGCCTGAGGGAAGGAGGGAGGATAGAGGATTGGAAAATGGCGTGGAGGGGGGGTTAATTGGTAGGGAGGGACATGAGATTTGCGAAGGAGAATGGGGGCAGGAGGGGACCTCAGGCCGGCCCACAGTACAGAGTGGATGCTAACTTCTTTGGGGATTATGGGAAATGTGAGAACTGCCTGTCCCTCCTTCACCAGGACTACACCTGCTGTGCTACTGTGGTGAAGAGTCCAGAGGCCAACAGGTCAATCAATGAGACCTAACTGTCCCTTATGGTTCCGGAAACTTCCTTCAGAGAAGACCTTCTAGATTTGAGCCTAGGCCCAGACACAGCCAAGCACCTCAGTCAAGTCCCTTCATTCATTCTGAAAATGTTGTAGGTTCTGTGCTGGGTCACAACCCCACCCTTCTGGGGTCAGAATGGGAAAGGCCCTGCAGACCTGGGGAGGACGAAGGGAGGTTTCAGCTCCTATGGAACTGGGGCTTCTGTGGAGCTGACTTTAAGCAGCTCACCTGGGTTTCTGCAGAGGCCTTAGGGAAATAGTGGGGAAGGCAAGGCAGGGCTGAGGACCAAGGAATGACCCACCTCGAACAATTCAGTAAATGGGTCTTTCTTTGGGAGGCTGTAAGGACCTTTGTTCCAACTAAAATCAGGTCCACAGATAGCTCAGACCCACAGGATCCAGCGAGTTCTGGACCCAGAACCTCTCGGGACCCTGTCAACACCATTGCCTCAATACCCAGGAGCTTCCTAGAAAGCAAGCACCTGTGGACCCTATGTTTGGAGACCACACACACACACACACACACACACACACCCGAGCTCACACTAACCACACTTCCCATCTTGTTCCCCGCACACATGCCCTCTCACACTATTCAGCACAAGTGGAACACTGTCAAATGACAAGGCCTGCCTCTGGTAGGCAGGAACACTCTGGAAATCCGTCCCTGCACACCAGGCTTTCTAGAGAGGTTTCAGGTGGCTACTGAGCTAGAGGTTCATCCCCTCACACCCCCAGGCTATTCAGAGGAAGAGCCAACCTGGTGGCTCGATGGGGACTGACAAGATAATTCGCACAGTTCATCAAAATGTCACCCCAGCCCTGGGTTAGAAACTAGCTGGGGTCCTTCTCTGGCTTTTCCCCCTGCTTGGAATCCCAACTACAAACAGGACCCCACACAGGGGCTTCATGGGTTGGCTGGCTCAGGGCTAAAGAAAGCCCCTTGGACACTGGCTACTTAGTCCTAAGGTCAGCCTGGGTATATCTGAGGGTTCTGATTAGGTCTTGTTACCCGAGTGGAGCTGGGCTTCGAGTGGCTCCCCATGGCAGAGGTGAGGCTGGCTCCCCTAGGAAAACTGGACCTTGGCAACTAGGGAACAGCTCAGGCCACAAGCATGAACCAACACTCCTCTCCCGGCTTGGGGTCAGTGTTGCAACAGGGATAGAACACAGTGGGGGTGACTTGTCCCTTCAGGGACCAGTGAGGAGCCTCTGGTACTACCTGCTATGTGTACCAGGCCCACTCCTTTCCCTGGAGACTCAGGCAATGCCTAAACGAGGCATCCTGAGAGAGCAGATATCAATATGGCCGTATTCAGAATCTTAAGCAGCAACTTTTCCCCCCCGGTGGGAGCCAGGGGTGAGTCTCCCAAAGATGCCCCCCTCCAGAACCTCCTGGTTACAAACCAAAACCAGGCTACACCACATGTGACCCAACAGAGCAGGACCTAGAGAAGGCCGGGAAGAGGGTAGCCTCCCAATGTGGAGACACACAAGCAGGAGGTGGGGGATGTGAGCCCAGACTTCAGGGAAACTGACCCGTGCCGTGCAGTGAACATGTCCTCGCGACTTCCGGAGTCGAGTCCTCTGGTGAGCAATCAGAGCCCCTGCCAAGGTTCAGGAGCGGGTGCAGCAGCGGCCAGAGGGGGAGGCCTCCGCCTTCATGCTTTATACTCTGACAGTATCCATCTTTCCAAATTGATTTTTGATATCCATAGTGACCTGGAAGGGAGACACGGCGATAACTCTCAGAAAGTGGAAAACAATATTATCGCCACAAATATGAATTACTGGCCGCCAGGTTAAATCTACTGTGCGATGAATTATGTGACCCTGCACTCCTATAATTCTCAGGGATTTTATAGAGTCGTGAGAGGCCTGTGGACGCTGACAAGCACTTAACAGCCAGAACGGTCCCCAACAACTCTTGGGGCCATTTGATTTAGCCATTGGGCACTGCAGGCCACTGTCTGCCTCAGAAGCAGGGCTGGAGGTTGGCTGCTCTTGCCCAACCTGGGATGGGGACACTCAGAGGTACTCCCCTGTAGGAAGAGCAGGACTGGCCTTGGATTCCCTTCTAGAGCTTTGGCCCAGGGAGCCTCGTTGGCGTGAGCCTTTGAAGGAAAGGGTACATGCTGCTTATCTCTCGGGGACACTCAGGTGGCCCGTCTGGCTTAGCTGGAGGGGACGACAGCTCGGAGTCACAGCAGAGACCAAAGGACGAGCTGTCAGGTGAGATCAGCCTGGCCTAGTTTGGAGTGACTACCAATGTGCTGGGTGGGAACGTGGCAAGCAGCACCTGAAGAGCCATGTAAGTAGGTCCTCAGGTGTGTAGGACCAAGAAGGGGGACCCGGGCCCTCCAGGAAGGTCTGAGCACTGTATCAAAGGCTGTCCATAGCATCTCAAAAGGACGAAAGCAGAGAGAGGAATCGGGGTGGGGTGGGGAGCTAACGGGGGAAAAACAGAGCACAGGGGCGGGCAGGAGCACCCGTTCCAGCAGCAGGAACCTGTGGCCTCTGTACCAAGGCTGGGGGGAGAGGCCCTGCAGACCTGAGATCTGGTTCTCAGGTGCCCAAATGCATGGGGTGGCATCAGGGGCAGGGCAGAGGGACAGCAAGTGCCCTTGCTGAACTCAAGGCTAAACTGTACTGAAGTCATTGAGGTCCAAGAGTAGTGACCATATTCTACATGACTCTGTGCCCAATATGCACTGGGCCATCCTCCTTCTAAGAACAGCCAAGAACCCCAAGACTAATCAACTGGGTGCTGTGCTGAGGCCAGGGCAAGGAAGACAGCCGGGTGGGGAGTGGGTGCTGCTAGGAGCCAGGGCTGGGATGCCTTTGCCTGGTTATCAAGGTTGTGTGCTGACCAGGTTCCAAAGAAGGCCTCACTGACTCCTAGCAGGCTTTCCTGTGTGATGGCCACTTGGTGTCTCCAGATGCCAGTCCAGAGCTGGCTCGAGTTCCAAGTCCCTGCCAAGAGAGCAAACGATCCCATTCCAAAGGCTGGAAACAGCTCATCAGTTGGGAACACTCCGGGGCAGTTCACGGGCAGGGTCAGTGGCAGTTCTAGGGGAAGACAAAGGGAGAAGCCCCTGCTAGCTCTGCCCTCTCTAGCCAGGTCCCCAGGTCCCAGAAGGACAGCCATTTGCCTGGGCATCAGGAGAGTCTCCAGAGGATGAAGAGAAGTCCCTGATGCAGCCAAGGCTAAGCCTCCACACATCCTGCAAGGTAAGCAGTCCTGGCTGGCCGGAAGCCTCTTAGTCCCAGAACCTGGCAGGCCTGACCATGCTATGGAAGACTGACTTTGCACAGAGACTTAGATTTGGGCTTACAGTGGCTCGTGACGTCTACAGCTTTCTTGAAACTAAGACATAGGCACTTCCGGGGACCCTAGGCTTCACTCCCCCACTCTCAGGACACCCAGTGGTCTCTGAGGTCAATGCCAACACCACCCATTCGATTGATGCTGTAGGGTCCAGAGGGCCCTCTTCTCCCTGCCCCTCAAGCTCTGAAGGAGGGATTTCCAGGCTGCCGGGGTCTGACAGTGGTGAAAGGAGGCAGAGTGTCTACTGGTTGACTATCTCCCACAGTGTGGGGCAGTAACAACACAAATGTCGTTTAATTTACATGACAAAGCGCTGCCATTATTGCAAGCTGACAGAATAAAGCTCGGGGCAATTTCTGAAAATTATTTAAACAATGTAATGAGTTAAATGTCAGCGCTGGCTAATTATGTTTATGCTAATTGTTAATTAGCCCTATAATGGAGACAGTCTTAATTAACAATAGTTATGAGAGTGGGAGGTGGGCTCCCTGGGGTGGCACCAAGCCCATTCCTTCTGACAGACTGGATAGGGTTGGGGGAGTTCCCACAGGCAGGTGTGGGGCCGAGCCCACTACACCCACTTCCTCCAGCAGGAAGTCCCCCACAGCACCCTGAGATTTCATAAGCACTGTCCCATCTACCCTGCTGATTCCCCCCACCCACTACCACAGGATAGGGTACAAGGGAACCCGCCACATGGTTGGTCAGACTTTGTAGGAGCTCTTCTGGAAACTAGAGTCAAGACCCTCCTCACAGGAGCTCTGGACGGAGGGGGGGGGCACAATACATTGTTCCCTACAATGAGAGGGGGTGCTTAGTTCCATGTCAAAGACAGGAGACAGACAGACAGCTGGGGGCAATCGTCCAGGCCGGTGGCAGGGTCAGTGGTAGCATCCTCCAAAATCTGCCGGGAGCCCCTGTCATGACTGAGGCCAAGCCTGACCCTGCTGCTGTCAGGATTGCTACGGAACCTGTCACTGTGAATATCCACACACGTGGGGCAGTACCAGGAAGGAGAGGAGAGGAGGGACCCCAATGTGGCCTGAGGTCCTGGCCTTGCTCCAGTGGCAAAGCTTTTGATATGGACGGAAGCAGAGAGCAGAAGGGACCCTGAAAACTGGGGTCAGGAGGTCAGGAATGCTTCGGAAGGACCTGGCACGCTCAGAAAGCAGTACAGAGAAATGCTCAGCCGAGTGGGAGGGAAGACGCGGGCGGGACTGAGGAGAGGCCCATGGCCTTAGCCTGACACCCATCACCACCCTGTTTCAGCACCTTCCCCGTCACACTGAAAGGTGCATCTGAACGGTTCGGAAGCATCCACGGGCACAGAGGCCTGGGAGGGGTAACATACACAGGTCAGAGGGTATGTACACCAGGCCGTACTTCTGAGATCCTCTCCAATCCTGCCCTGAAAGAGGGTCAGGTTCTGCAGGTCACTGAGGGTTAATACAAGAGTCAAGGCAAAGGCTCTGAGCGCCTGGCCACACCGTCCTGTGACTGTTCTTGTGTTCCGAGGCCATCAAAGTCTCCCAGAAGAAGGGCATCTGTCTTCTCTGTTCCTGATGCCACTGCACGTTGCCCTGCTGGTGCCCTCTGAGCACAGGGACCCTTTTCAGACTATAATAATCCAAGCCTCTGCCATGACATCTACAGGGGGCTCTGTTGGGGAGGAAGGGGCCTCCTAAGGCCCTTGCCCCAGACCAAGTCCCACCTTCTCTCACAAATAACAGTGCCCCCATGTCCTGAGACCTCCACTATGTCAACTGATCCCTGAGAGACCAGCATGGTGATGGTCAGGAGCTGAGCCAACATGAGATCCCTAAGTGTTTACAGAACAGTGAGGGCTCGGCACTGCTAACAGCGCTGTCTCCCTGTGAGTGCAGGCGTCTTGTTTTTCTGTTAAGGGTGTCTCCTCCACAGCCATAGGCCTGGAAGTCTTTGCTTCTGCACAGCAAAGCAGTGGGTAAGCTGCCTCTCCTCCACGCCTCTCAGTCCAGTACCAGCACCATGGACCTCGTGCGTAGCACACACAGCCACGGACCCAGTTCAAGTCTCACACATGCCTAGCATCAAGAACACACAAACATTGTGCCCCGTAGAGGTTAAATCTCACTCACCCTGCATATCACAGCCCCACCAGGGCTCTGTAGTCCCTGGACCAGAGCCATATTAGATAAGGTGCTACCTCCTTGGGACTGTGCAGGTGGAAGAACACCCACCCCTGTGCTTCTGAGTATCCAACCCCAATCTCAGGTCAGGCTCACTGCCTCCACATACCGCAGGATGAGTGACAGGGGCAGGGAGACGCATCAGGGAAGAAAATGCAAGACAGGTTACTGGAAGGATTTCACCGCGGGAAAGAGAAAGCCTCTGCCTCTCTATAAAAATCTGCAGAGATGGGTGTGATGCTGGAGGCACTGGAGAAGGCAGAAGGGTGGCAGGGAACGGTATTTGGGCAGCGATTAGGGGCCAGAAATGGCAAGGAAACTTCTGCAGCCCCCTGAACAGCCTGGCTGGCACTTTCCGACATTTTGTGCCCAGTGTCAAACTCACTATGAGCAAGACCTGGTTTTCTCTTCTTCCCTGGGAGCTAGAAACTTCCACACAGTCTTGGGGTGCATGGAGGGGTGTGCCATATACATAGAGGAAGAGCCACCCGTGCATGAGGTGACATGTCCAGATTTGCTCACAGGCTGATCCGCTGGCCTCTTGGTACTCTACACGAATGAACAGGGATGTTCCTTATAATTCAGCGGCTGTCACAATGTCCGGTCTATGGGAAACCGTGTCAAAGACCGAGGTCCATACTGATGGAGTGTGGCCCTGTCTCAAGGAACTCTACAAGAGCGGGGAGCCCAGTGGGGAGCCCGTGTTGCCTCACTGCTGATTTCACAACAGCAGCAAGAACACAGAAGAAAGCAGGAGGCAGACTTCCACACGTGGGGAAGCAGGGAGGGGCTGAGCTGGCTGCAGCTGAGGCTAGTGAAGAGCCGCGGAATGGGTTTGAGTCGGTGAGATGAGTTCCGGGATAGGAAAAAGTAGACCTAGGCAAGCCCCACTGTGTCCCAAAGCCAGAGGTCTGCAGAAGACTGCAGCAGGGACTGGAGGGAGCGTGATCCTTGAGAGATGGCAACAGCACACTGACCCTCCGCCCCGCTACACATGCAGGGTGCACCTGTGAAATGTGCTTGCTATGTGTAGACATACACATGTATGCTGTGTGTAGACATGTGTAGGGCCTGGGGAACAATCTCAAGTGTTATTCTCAAAGACACCATCCACCTCTATCGTGACAGGGTCTCTTACTGTCCGGAGCTTGACAGCTGGGCTAGGCTGGGTGAGCCCCGAGGCATGCACGCCATGATGGTATTTTTACATAGACGTTAGTGAGTCCAACTCAGGTTCTATGCCTGCAAGGTTTTACCAACTGAGCCATCTCCCCAGCTCAAGTAATTATTTTTTTAAAAAAGATTTATTTATTTCATGTATAAGTACAGTGTAGCTGTCTTCAGACGCACCAGAAGAGGGCATCAGGTCCCATTACAGATGGTTGTGAGCCACCATGTGGTTGCTGGGAATTGAACTCAGGACCTCTGGAAGAGCAGTCATTGCTCTTAACCACTGAGCCATCTCTCCAGTCCTCAAGGAACTATTTTAAAATAAAACTTCAATGCTCAGAGAGAGACATCTATGTTATAGATCTTATTTTTAACTTTTGTACTTATATTTATGTACAGAAAACTTAGTGTACATTTAACCCAGTTTAGTGGTGAGTTCTTTAGCCTTTGCCTTTTCCAGCTTGGCAATGTGAGCCACAGACCTAGGACCCAGGACGTTGCCTCCCCAGTGGCGGTGGATCTCGTCACATCTGTCATTGTAATTGGTTCTAATAGCAGCTTCCACCATTTTAGCCAGAGCACCCTTGTCTTCCGAGTTCACCTGTGTGAAGGCAACAGTGGTGCACGTCTTCCTGTGGACCAGGCGCCCCAGGCTGGCCTTTCCCTTGATGATGCAGTAGGGCGCCCCATCTTTTCACACTCCTGGCACTGAGAATGAGATAAAAATTACAATACGGGGGATGGAGAGATGGCTCAGCAGTTAAGAGCACTGGCTGCTCTTCCGGTGACCCAGGTTCAACCCCAGCACCCACGTGGAGGCTCACAGCTGTCTGTAACTCCAGTCTCGGGGGATCTGATGCCATCTTCTGGCCTCTGGGCGCATTAGAAGCAAACGGAGGCAAAACACTCAAACCCAAGAAATTAATAAAGCTGTTTTAGGTTAAAAATCATTGTATGCATGCGTGTCTGTGTGGGGGTTTGTGTACAGGAGTGCAGGTACCCTCAAAATCCAAAGGAGAGCATCAGAGACCCTGAAGCTAGAGGGAGCAGTAGGGAGCTGCCCAAAGTAGGTGCTGGGACTTGAACTCTGGTCCTGTGTAAGAACAGTACTCACTCTTAACCACTAAGCCATCTCTCTGGATTTTTTTAAAGATGTTTATGAAATAACAAATGTTTCAGAGAACACAGCATCAGGGATGGAGAGATGGCCCCATAGCTACTGCTTGTGCAAGCATAGGGACCTGAACTCAGGTCTTCAGCACCCAATAAACCTGGGCATGGTGGCACACCTGTAATCCCAGGACTGGGGAAATTTGGGGCGGGATACAGAAATAGATAAATCCTAGGGGCTTACTGGCCAATTACTCTAGCCTAAAGGTGAGCTCCAGACACGGGGAGAGATCTTATCTCCAAAAATAAGGCGGGGAGCAACTGAGGAAGACACCCAACATCATGTACACGCAAGTGTGCATGCATGTGCACACACATACGCACACACATTTTAAAAAGAAAAAGAAAAATTTTATAGAGCTAATTAGCACTGACAGTCTCAACGTGAAGACTGTCAGGCCCCAGGGAGAAAGAGAGAGGTGGAGTGGGTAAGGAAAGAAAGAAAAAAGAGTGAAAGAAGAAAAGAAGGAAGGAAGGAAGGAAGGAAGGAAGGAAGGAAGGAAGGAAGGAAGGAAGGACACATTGAGTCACCCATGCTGAGAAAATCCAGGCCTCCTCAGTTACCTCAGCAAGACAGCACAGATGGTCTAAGTGTCCTTCAGAAAGCTGTGCCCAGGCAATACCTTCTAAAGTGTCCAATAGATGCTTCCGCGTTCCACAGTCAGCCAGCAGACCGCGGGTACAAGAAGATGCTGCTCCAAGTGTGAGAGAAGCCTCACACTTTGAAAAGGTGTCCAGAGAACAGTACAGTGGCAGGAGAGTGGGCCTGTACACCAGGGCCTGAGACAGGGGCTGGAGGCTAGCAGAGCAGTCAGCTCCCCATCCCAGAGGAAGGGAGGACAGGAGAGCAGCCAGGGTGTCAGAGAGGGGAGAGGGCTGGGGCCGACTGGAGATGACTTCAGAGAGGATGCTCAGCGGCCTTGCCACAGACCAGGGAGAGAGGACTCGGCATCCATGTGTCCCACTGCTGGACAGTACCACAGACATGCTACAGCTCATCTCTGACCTCCCAGATAAACCAGGCCAGAGGTGACAGGGCTTTGCCTTGGCTGTCTCTGGGAGATTACCCTCCTCTCTTGGAGCACAGAGATACCTCTGTTTTCTGTCTCACACACACACACACACACACACACACACACACACACACACACACACACACACACTCCTAATTCTGCATAGTTTAGTGAACAAGACAGGGACAAAGTCACCATGCATGCTTATGGTTATGGAAAGATGGGGAAGGCAGGATTCTTGGACACCCGCGCGGGGGCAGGGGGTGCTCAGAGTCAGAAAGGCTGTGTCTTTAGTCAAGGACAATGGCTCTGGCATCTGTGACCTTCTATGAAAGAAGCCTGTGACTGGGGCTGGAGAGATGGTTCAGCTTAAGGAACGTTTTGCTCTTCCAAAGGACCCAGGTTCAATCCCGAGCACCCACAGGTAGCTCACAGCCATCCATAACTCCAGTTCCAGGGGTGCCAATGCCCTTTTCTAACCTCCACTCTCTGCATCTGGTCTCCAAGGACACACACGCAGGCCAAACCCTCATACATACAAACAAACACATCTCAAATGGTTTTAAAAGGAAAAGTGTGCTACCCTCTGCACTTTTCTTCATCCTCAAGGGTTGCGAGAAGGGTTCAGTGTCTGCCCGGGCTGTGTCACAAATGAAGAGTAAAAGGTAGCAAGCACACAGCCTGCACCAGACATGATCTTTGATCAGGCGACATCTCAGGACCAAGTGGTGATGATGCTGGTGACGATGGTGACGGTGGTGTATCCCACCAGATACACTGGATTCCTTATGTGGAATTCTTTATGCTTTCTAATTCATTTTTTTGAGATAGGATCACACTATGTTGCTCTAGCTGGCCTGAAACTGACCACGTAGATCAGGCTGGCCTTGAACTCCCAGAGACCCACGTGCTTCAGCCTCCTAAGTGCTGGGAACAAAGCTGTACACAACCATGCCTGGCTTTGGATTCAATTTTGATCGTGCACATTCAGAATCCTTTTTAGTGGTCAATTATTTTTTGTGACCTTCCACATTTAGTTTCATAACCTACAGTTTAAGAAGCCGTGGTCTAGGTCTCTTTATAAGCTCTGTTGTGTGTGAACACAGGGTGTTCACCTTGTGGCCAGCAACTGTGTGAGTCCTGCCCACAGGGAGTCAGAGTGGCCAAAGTCTGCTCCACTGAGACTGGGACAGGAACGTGTCCTGGTCCTGAGTTGTATCTTCCCAGCATGCTCTGCTTCCATTGCAGCACATCCAGGCCTGCACTCCTGACAGACAGCACCCTCATATCCTGGCAACCAGCCCAACAGACAGTAAGCCCCCTTGCCAGGAGTTTCTGTCCCCTAGGCAGTTGGCCATGCACACCAAGCAGCAGTTGCCAAACAGCATGACAGGACATGGGACTGTCCCCACACATCTGCAGAGTCAGGACCTCAATCCCTAGGTTCTATAAATCCAGAACCAGGCAAGATAAAGGAAAAGGGTTCTCGCAACCCAGACTAGAGCACAGAACAGCCAGCACCCTCTGCATCAGTCTGTGTGGTGTAGCAGGTACTTGGCCCTCATGCTGGGGTACCAGCTCCAACCGGCCTCACCTCCTCAACAAGGTCAACCACGCAGAGTGTGCTGGGGAGGGACCTGGGGCAGCAGAAGTCAGGACATCTGGGGGAGACAGAGAAGTGTGGCTGGGAGAGGGGAGACCAGGGGAGACCCAGACAAGGAAGAAGTAGAATCCCAGTGTCGTACTAGAGCTGCTAGAGGGACAGAGAGATGAATCCAGGACTGTGGGAGGACTCAACTCTCCAGGAGTGTGCTGCTAGAATTGGGGTCTGGTCTGTGGTGTGCTTCCTGTTTCCGGACAGGTGTACAGATGATGGGGCTGGAACTCAGAATAGCCTCTGGGGACGGGGTACTGGGAGCAGAAGACCAGAAGCAAGGGAAGACATTTTAGTCACCACAAAGGGGGACAGAAGGGTCTATGGCCGCAAAACCCCATAGACAGCAGCTACAAGGGCAGCAGCTACAAGGGCAGCAGCTACAAGGGCAGCAGCTACAAGGGCAGCAGCTACGAGGTTGGGTCCCTAGTTGTTCAAGGGCCTAAGCAGCAGAGCTACAATCCACTGGGACCCACAGCCACAGTAACACAGACACCTCAAGTACCTGACCCTGCCATCTAGTCGTCCCTGTCAGAGAATGATGCTCCTGGGCTGACCCTGGCACAAGTGTGTGACTTTGGCCACATGAGACTGTCTCAGAGTAAGCCTCTTCCAGTGCATTTTATCTGAGTGTGTGTGTGTGTGTGTGTGTGTGTGTGTGTGTGTGTGTGTGTATTTGGGTAATCTCATTCGAGCTCTCCCTGCGTCCGTACGCCTACCTAAGTGTGTTTGTGAGTGTGTAAGTTCCGCTGGGTGTGTGTGTGTGTGTGTGTGTGTGTGTGTGTGTGTGTGTTGTGTGAGCATGTGTATGACCGCACACTCCCATCTACACACACATCCACTGGCACAGCCTGTCCAGTGCAAGGCTTGACCTTGGCTTCCATACCGAGCCTTCTCTTTGCTACAAAAGGCAATAAACTCCACGGCTTGTAGGCTTGCAGGCCTCTTGCTGCGGGCAATTGATGGATCCAAATTGACTCCCGGAAGCCTATCCATCAATTAGAGCCCTGGCCCCACTTCTCTGGTCCCTCTTATCGTCCTTTCTGTAACTGCAAAATCAAAATAACCGTGTTCGGCATCGATGTGGACTCGGACCTCTTGTTGCTGCTCCTTGTCTATTGCACATCCTTCAGAAGGACTCCCGACTCCCGACTCCGGACTCGCACTCCCCGCACGGCTCTGGGAAACGCTAACAAGATTTGAAGCTGCATGGTGGCAGGCCCCGGAACAAATGCCAAGCAGTAAAGACTCTTAAGGTATCACAAAGAAGCTGAGTGGGGTCCTCTGGCTCTCACGGTGTCCCCTCTGCTGCAATTGCGGGATTCAAGGCAGACACTGCACGTTCATGTCTGAGGACTTCAGAGTGATGGGGTCGGCATCCTTTGGGGTGATCTCCACTCCTTAACTGTTTCCCGCTGCTGCCTACACCATGGTATATCACTCGGGAGTAGCTCTTGAGATTGTGGGTCTGCCTGGCATCTTTGAAGTCCCGAGGCTAGACAGGTGGGTAGCCCGCCAGACTCTCAGCAGGCCTGACACTGGCTTGGATATGAGTTTCTCCTCAGGGAAACCGTTTCTTTCTGCAGGACCTCAAGGCTGAAGGTCGCCTCCTTTACCAGCTGACTGTGAGCGGAGAGAGCACCTCCCCTGGCTACCAGGAGAGAGACCCCCACACCTGGGCCACAGCCTTTCCATGACCAAGTGATCACGGGCTCTTAAGGACATGGTGTGGCCTGAGGACACTGAAATCTGGCCCCTGCCCTACAGTCCTGGTATCTGGCTTGGGGTGGCAGCAATGCTGAGAGAGAGAGAGGGTAGACATGGGGACACTGAGTTACAAGGCACGTGTGGTAAAGCCCAGGCTGAGAGGGCGGGCCTCTGCCACTGAGGATGAGGGTCCGAACAAGCCTGCTGTTCAACAAGCATGCTGCATGTTCCTTGACTGCCTGTCACTCAGGGCCAGGCCCACATAGGAGGCCTAAAAATGGCGCCTAGCTACACATGCAACCCAGACCCTCACCCAAGCTTCTGACACCCCACTAAACCTAGCTACCTCCTCAAAATGACCACATGGCTAGACATAACACTCAAAGTGACAAAACCGGCCACTCCCTGGTCTCAGCTACCCCACCTGACTCCACATACTTAGCACACACAGAAACGAACCCAGTCTGCCTGGAGACCAGAGACCTTGGGCAAATCAATGACCCTATAGAGTGGTCCAACTCGGCCCTTGGTCACCTCCTCCCACCCGAGTCCACCTACTGCTCTAACCACCACTCACAGTCTGATTTCCCCAACCCCTTCACCCCAACCCTGCATAAGGCCTGTGAGACTTCTGACTGTCTGGGTTCATATGATGAAATCCTCCAAACCGCTCTTGCTGTGATCAGTGCCCCCATGAAGGTTTGTCACCTGACTGTGGGATGTTTTCACAACAGCCTTCCACCACACCACTGACTGGGAGCAGGGGATGGATGAAGTCTTGTGTACATGAAGCCCAGACTAGGCACTGTGGCGTGATCTACTGGTCTCTCACAGAGCATTTGCCTTTGGGCTGCAACCTCAAGGTCAGCCTCCTCATGTTCTCCAGGAACCACCCAGAGCCAGAAGAGGCTCCATCTCACCCCATGGGGAGCTCCCTTCCCACAGAAGAAAAGTTAGCGGATGAGCCAACCACTTGGACATAAAGGGAAATCAATCCACAAAATTTTACTGCAAACTGGAACGAATGGAATGAGTTATACAGAAAAAATAATTATGTTGTGTGTGTGTGTGTGTGCACGCGCGCACGTGCACACGCGTGCAAGCCAAACAGGATATTGTAAGGACAGACGGCACGCAGAAATCCTGCACTTGATGATCTTACGGCTAATGGAAACATTGATACTGTTATTTGAAATTACTGCAGGGCAGGTATGCTGCAGGATGAAGCATACAAGTAATTATGCTGGTATCATTAGGAACCAGGAATTTTAGCATAAGGGGGGAAAAGGATGGAATTACAAATCAAAGAAATGAAGTTTAAACCCCGTAAGTTAATAAAGCACCTGAAAATGAAATTGGGGAAATAATTCTTTTTACGGCAACATCGAAAGGAATAAAAATATGTTAAGAATAAACTCTTCTGAGGATGTGCAAGACTCGAAAGCTGAAAACACAAAATGTCTGGGTCAGAAGAAGGCCTGGGGGGGGGGTCGGGGACGGGGCAGACCCTCGGCTTTGCAAACGGAAAGATTCCACTTGGTGTAAAGATGGCGGCCGTCATCGCTGATCTCACGTTCCATGACCTCTCCAGGGTTCTACAGACAGTGTGGTCCGAGTGAGACCCAGAATAGCAAAAGCAATGTTTACAAAGGAGAGTGCATCCTTCTCGGTCTCCAGACTTGAGTCATAGAATCAAGACAGCATGGTCGTGGGGCTGGGACGGTGGCGCGCGCATCAGTCAAGAGCACATCAGCTACCCCTGCCGAGGATATGAATTCTGTCTCCAGCGCCCAAGCCGGGGTCTCATAACCACCTGTAACTTCAACCCTAGGGAATGTGGTGTCCTCTTCTGGTCTCTGTGGGTACGTGCATGCATACCCTGGACTCGGTGCGTGATGCAAACACACACACACACACACACACACACACACACACACACACGTGAGCCTGTGTCTATGCACCTGTGCACACACATGTACCTAGTTACACATGAACAAGTATATACATCTACTCAAAAAAAGGAAAAACTATAGCTTCACCAGTAAATTAAAAGTTTAAGGGTGCAAAAAGAAATGCCCCAGAAACATATCCCAGAGGAAAGCTGCAGTGCCTGTCTACTGACTTCAGACTCAGCAAACATCAGAGCGGAAGAATCATTGGGGAAAACAGCTATCACATGATACCGAAAGAATCACGTCACCAGCAACATTTTACAATAAAAGCAAACGCTTTTTAAAATGTTTTTACAAACTGCGACAGATCTTTGAAATAGAACTGACTCCAATTACGGTGGGGCCTCTGGCTCTCACGGTGGGGCCGGTCAGTGGCCAGCGAGGGCGGGGGGGGGCACCGAGCAGCGCATCCAGATTCTACAGAACACGGACACTCATCAGCTGCACATGGAGCCCTCCAAAGTCAATAAGGTAGATTTAATAGTTAAAAATCAAAATTACAGAAAGCACACCTCTGAGAATAATAGAACTCGACTAGAAGTTGGCAATAGGGGAACATCCTTAGGACCCGATTGTTTAGAAATCAGGCACCATGCAGTTAGAGAGATGGCTGGGCAGTTGAGGGCACCGGCTGCTTGAGCAGAGGACCTGAGTTCAATTCCCTGCACCCACGTGGCAGCTCAGAACTGTCCATAACTCCAGTTCCAAGGGATCTGATGCCCTCTGGCTTCTGAAAACACCATGAACACATGCAACGCACACACATACATGCAGACAACACACATGTAAATGATCCATGAAGCAAAGGAGTCTCAGAAAACTAGAGAATGTGTTTAGGGTCTTGCTACATAGCCCAGGCTAGTTTCTAATGCTGAATCCTCCTGGCTCAGCTTCCTAAGTACTGAGATTACAGGCATGCATGCTTGGCTTATAAAACCTTTTTAACTAACTCAATATAATATATATATATAACTATATACACATATGTGTATATAGTTATATATATATATTATATGTAGTTATAGTGGTGCTTAATGGAAAATTTAAAGCATAAAATGTTTGCATTTGGAAATTTTATCCATGATCTAAGCTTCTACCATAAGAAATCAGGCCGGGGCGGGGGGAGAGCAGACAAACAAAAAACCACAACCAACCAAACCAAACGAAGGTAAATAACAGAGCAGGGAGGTGGGGTGAGTCACCTGCAGAGCATGAGAACTTGAGTTTGAAATCCCAGCACTCATACAAAAGCCAGAGGGAGGTGGTGACTCTGTAGGACCAGCACTGCGGCAGGGGTGAGGAAGGGTAGATTCTGGGGGCTCAGTGTCTATGGGTTAATCTGTCTAACCAAAATGGCAAGTTCAGGTTCCCTGAAACCCTGTCTCAAAAAACAAGGTAGAGTGTGATAGAGAAAACATCCCGAGGCTGACCTCTGGCTTCCACATGCACGCACACAGGTGAGTGAATGCACAGAAACAGTCGAGACTCAGACACAGACACACAGACACGCAGACACACAGACACACAGACACATATACACACAGACACACAGACATGCAGACACACACATACACGGGGACACACAGACACACACAGAGACACAAGGACACACATACACACACAGACACATACACACACACAGACACACACACACACACACACACACACACACACACACACTCACACACACACACACACACACACACACACACACACACACACACACACACACACACACACACACACACACACACAAACACACACACACACACACACACACAACACACACACACACACAAACAACACAAACACAAATACTGAGCTCGCAGTCACCCAGGGACATTCCACAAGGAAGATAAACACTACCAACCACAGAAACAAGAGGGAAGCCGGCAACTCAGAGATCACAGACATCCTGTGGGCGCGCCATGCACAAAATTCAACAGCTGTGCTAGCTCATAAACTCTTAAGCTTCCCCCAAGAAATGCTACCCTGACTAGTCCTATGAATTTGTAGTTAATAATTAAAAAAAAAAAAAAGGCAAGGCCCAGGCACTTTTATTGGTGAATTTTAGTAGGGAGTGGCGCTACCTACAGCAGGGTGGTCACAAGTCTGGGCACTCTCATCCCAATCACTCACTGGCTATGAGATTATTCTGATATGAGTCTTAGCAAAAAGGGTGAGGGAAGCAGACAGGCACCGCACCTACGGTCACAGGAATTCCAGCTAAGGTAAGATTGCTTAGGACTGACCCCTGTAGCCACCATCAGAGGTGCCTGGTAGAAGCTGGAGCCTCAGGACAAGCCAACAATTGCAATTTGAGGTTTATGTGCATATAACATGTGTCGTGTATACATTTCATATACATTGTATATACATACATACACAAATATATATATATATTTATATATATTCTACAGTAGCCACAGCAAGTATTTAGAACTAGACCAACACGTTTCTTCTTAAGGAGTGCTTGGGAATCATAGTACAGGTGGCAGGAAGCAGACAGATTGGTCACCCATGTGAGTCCTGGAGAGCACTGTCCACTTCCTAGGTCAAGCATAGCCTCGAAGGCTGGGCCGGCAGGGGTGAAAAGGACTACAGCCCTCGAAGGGGCTTAGTCTTCCAGGAAATTCCCTGGGTTCTCAGAAGACAGTCCTTCTGAGGTCCAGGGCCATTGCTCACAGTCACAGCCTGGCCTCACCTCAGACCTCTCTCTTCCAGAAGAGCCCCAGAGGTGAAGGACTGTCCTCACTAGAAAAGACACACAGCCCAGCTCCTTGCAGGGAAAAAGAGCACTTTCTGGCAGCTGCTGACCACAGCACTACTGTCCCCAGGTAAGCAGTCATCCCTGTGGGCAATCCTTGCTCCAGACCAGGACTCACATCCTGACCTCAAGCACAAGACAAGTGTGCTTTGCTGAAGCACACACTTCTAGGAGCCGAATCGAGGCCTCCACTAGGGCCTCTGGGCAGTGGTGGTATCGAGACCAGCCAGTCAGGGTAGCCTCTGAAGGCGTAATGGTGAGTGAATGAGAGGAGGAAGGAAGACTCCAGAAGAAGGAACATCTAGCGGAAAGGTCCTGAGACAGGGAATGGGCTTGGTTCATTCGATAGAAACATGAAAGCCTCCCGGCAGGAAAGCCAAAAATAAGAGGGGTATAGTCACTGCTGTTGTGGGCCGGGGCCACAGCCTGGACTTAATTCTGCTGTGGCGATGCTGGAGGTGCAAGAGGAGAGAACTGGGACCCCCTCCATCAGAGAACACACCTGTGGAGGCTTTCACATGGGGGGGGGGGAAGAAGTCAGAAGACAACCGGGAACCTGGCACTCGTCTGGCCAGGCTGGATCTCTGGGCTCTCATTCTGTCCAGCACCAGCAAGCAGAGACAGGCATTGTCTAGCCTGCTGACCTCGATTCTGAGGGGCCAGGCTTGGCCAGGACCCAGGCTGGTGGCAGGGCCGGGCACAGGAGACATCACGCCTCAGGCCCCAGCCCCAGGACCACGGCACCTGCCCCAGATTAGATTCTCCTTTCTCATTACCGCTGTAATGGGTCCTTCAGACCTCATTCCAGCCCTAGATATTATCTGACCCGTATAATTAATTAATTATCGCCCAAATATTATAGATTATTAAAAATAGCATAACTAATAGTGTAATATCTCAAGCTGTCGACTTTAATAGTCAACATTGTCTTGGCGGAGCTTATCAGCCCAGGACACCCGGTGAGAATATTGATTCCGGGTAATTTTAGCCGTCATCTGCCATCCTGACTGGATTGTCAGGCCTCACCCAGGCCGGCCTCATTTGAAATCGTTAAACCGCCGCGCGGCTCACAGCGGATCTTAATGTTTCCTTTTTCTCCCCTTCAATATGTTTCAGCAACAGAGAAGGAAATAAATAGAGAAGTGGAGGGGGGAGGACGGCGAGGGAGAGGGACGGCCTGCACCCCTGGAGAGCTCGGGGGTGACGGGTTCGCCCCTACACTGGTGTCAGCCTTTTCTGGGGGTTTTCCAGTCTCAGCCCCCTGTGCCGAGGGGCAATGGGTGGGGGGGTCCCCACAAACAGACGTCCCATTTAGCCCACGGGCGCTCGCGCACAGAGACGCAGGCGCAAAGCCAGGTCCAGCCACACGGATGTATGGCGCCCAGGACTCTGGCACGCTCCCTGCGCGGTCCGATCCGTGCATCCCTGGCTGCACTTTAGGCGTTTGGACTCTGACCTCAGGACACCATCCTGCGGCTCACCCAGTTCTCCCGGGCGCCAACACGGGTCACTGCAGTTCCGCGCCGTGTCGGCAGGGGGCGGGCGGGGGCCGTGGGCGAAGCGGCCGTGTGTCTTCACCTGTGCAGACACAGCTCCCCCCCCCACGCCCCCGTGGCGCAGCCCTCCCTAGTGACGTCTCCGTACAGGAACACCCAGGTCTCGGACAACCACCCTGAAACACCCGCTACATCGCAGACACGCCCCCACCCAGAGGACACGCCCCTCCACATACCACACTCCCACCTCAGAGCACCTTTCATCCCGTGACACTCCCCTCCTTCCTCCCCACCGCCGCCGCAGACACTTTCCTTCTGAAGACGCAGTCCCCTGCCACCTGGACGTCCTCCTCCACAACACGCCTCCTTCCCAAGACACTCTCTCACCCAGAAAACTTGTCCCTTTTCTGCAGACCCTCCAACCTCAAGGTTAAATCTCTGGTCCGGAAGATAACCCCCACCCTGACAATACACCCCTCAACCTCAATGACATGCGTTTCTCCTCCCCTTGGATCTCAAAATCCCTCTTCCTGGTTTCCTGTACTGTAAAATAAGTTTCCCCGCCTTCTAATTATGATTCATGTGCATAGTAATAATTTAATAATTAAGGACTGCGCTAGAGCCATTAACCTCAATTAAGCTCATTGCTTAGTGTCCAGCTCCTCTCCACATGCCCTCCTGACCCGAGTGGCCCTGTAGGCACTTAGGTTGTGTGTGTGTGCGTGCGTGCGTGTGTGTGTGTGTGTGTGTGTGTGTGCGCCAGCTGGAATGAATACTTTGTCGTCCTGAGCTCCCTCCCTCCACCCTCTTGTCCCTCTTTAGTGTTGGGGTACAGTCTCTAGATATCCTCTTACTCATCCCTCTCTATCCCCCGGGGGCCTCTCTATATACCCACTGTCACAGCTTCCCAGACTACTCCTCAGCCTAACACAGGCTAGCCCTCCAGAACCTTCCCTAAAGTCAGCGGGAATGAGATGACATATTCTCCCTGGTGACAGAGGCACCAGAGGCCACACCCCCCCCCACAGCAAAGGCTGTGCCAATCTTACTTACCCTGATCCCAGACTCACCCCCACAACGGAAGCACTGAAGATGTCTAAATAAATGATAGATGGAAGAAAGCCCTGTGTAGGTATCGTGTGAGTCACACTGACTGTAGGGGTGTCCAGTGGCCCACAACCATGGGCAGGACAGAGATGGACAAGTCAGTTGATGAGTTGAGGGCAGAGTGGAGTCATCAGGAGCATTTTCTACCCACAGGGGCTAGGCATGTTACTATGAAGGCAGAGGTGCAGGCCCTTGGTTGGAACCCTTGCCCAACTCCGACCTACCTTTCCTTGTGTGTAAAACATGTTTGCACTTTGCTTCCCAGCTATGTCTTGATGAGAGACAGAGGACCGAGTCATGCACTGTGTTCAAAAGCCCACTTTGATCAGAGTCACATGCAGACAGATAAATGCCCCTGGATGTGTTAGAGTAAGACAGGGCAAGACCGAGGGGCAGAGGATGGTGCCAATCTCACTGGGGAGAAGTCGATGCGCTCCCAGGTATGATGGTTTTGGACAGCGGGCGAAGGGTACTCCTAGTGGTTAGCATCAGATTCAGAAAGGACCTTGGGGTATGGTGCTCAGATTCAGAACCATTCAGGACGACCCGCAGGGTCTCGCAGGAAGGTTACTCAGCCCAGGCATAATTCTTGGATCACGTTGACTTCAGGAAGCTTCTAGGAGGGGAGAGCTGTGTGGAATCACACTTAAGAAGGACTGAAGACAAAGGGAGGGGGCCAGGCAGTAAGAAGTGAGCAATGGGACATGAGGCTTTAATCCCAGGCAGAGGCAGGTGGATCTCTGAGTTCAAGGCCAGCCTGGCCTACAAATCGAGTTCCAGGCCATCCAGGGCTGCATAGTAAGACCCTCTCTCAAACAAACAAAACAAAAAGTGCAGGAAGCAAAGTGCCAAGGTACTCCCAGTTCTCCACCCTCAAAGAGGGGTTTCCTGACCCCATGTCTTTATGCAGAAACTTTCCCTCACAGCTTTCGACAGTGAGAAGTCCGGAGTTCATGTACTGTTGGGAGCCCTGGAGAATAAGGGCAGGTGGCAATCTGGGGAAGCTCTGACTGGACATCTTCTTAAGACCTTTCAAGGAAGTCAGCGGCTCTATCTAGCAAAGTCTAGATGGAATAGAGAACGGTGCTAGCTCACGGGGACAGATTCCCCCTCTAAGCACCCCAAGGGAACCTAAGAGAGAGATGGCTTAGAGAAAATGAATGGACACTGTCTCCACTCTGGAATTCCTAGACTGGTAATCAGCAGGTTCTGCCACATGTGAGGGAGTAAGAGTCAAGGCACAGGGAGTCTCCTGACCCCTGGTCAACCTCATTCCTTGCTATCTGCCCTCTGGCACTGAGAAACTGATGACCTGTGACGTTTCACTTTAAACACTGGTCAGGAGTACCAGTGTTCACATTAAAACCCCACCGCCTATCGGTTCGATGGCTTTGAGCACATCACTATCCTCTTTGGCCTCAGTTTACCCCATCTTGTCTTGCAGTTAGTAAACCTTTCTAGGTCAAAAGTTCAACTAGCAGTGTCCAAGAGAGGGAGCCAGCTGGCCACTGCCTGTGCAGCCTTCTCTCCATGAACAGTACTTATCATTCCTGCAGCCCTGGAGACGTTCCTGGTGCTCTCGTTGTTAATGCTTTGGGTTTCAGATTGAAAGGATTTGAACTTTACCTTTGCATCACAAAAGTAACCTCTTTAGAGGAGCCAGAGACGATGATGACGACGACAAAGACGACGATGACAATGACGATGACGACAAAGACAACAAGTACTACTGCTACTACTACTACCACACACACATATATATATATATTGTGTGTGTGTAGTATATGCATGTGTGTGTGTGAGTGTGTGTGACTTCCTCTGAATCCCATACCATTTGAACAGGAGGGTGCAAAGTCAGCAGCCATCGATTCTGTGAAACTCCCTAGTCCTTTGGTGTGAGGTGAATGGGTGGACATCTCATCTGGGTGTGTAATGTACAAGGGGCCCAGACACCACATTGTACCCAAAAAGATGCAAGCTCTGAGATGGGCAGATTTGTAATAGACAGTGAGGGCGGTGCACGAGTGGAGAGCAGAAATGTGCTGGCTGGATCCAGTTGCTGAACCTGCCTGTGACTGCCTGTAGTCTCCTGGAAACTGAGGTCAGCTAGGGGGTAGGAGAGAGGCTGGGGGAGAGGGAGAGGGCAGAGCGGCTGTCCGCGGTACTGACCTGGCAGCCGACAGATCTCACCGCGGCTCTGGGAGCTGTCCGCGGTCCTGACCTCTAGCCTACTTGTTGAGCTCTGTGTGCAGTGCTGATAGCGGCTCCTCCTCTGTGGCCTCGGGCGATCCAGAGGTCAGCAGCCCCAGCTCCTTCTTTCTTCTGAGTTTCTGAACGTGCTGTGTCCATTCCTGAGGGGACAGAAGACCCAAAGGGAATATACCTTAAAGAAAGCAAATAAGCAGAGCTGCTCATTCATTTTCCAGACTGGAGAGCAGCAGAGGGTACCATGTATTGGTATGGGTTGAGGTCAAGAAAGGCGCATAGGAGTGCCTAACTTCCTGCATTGTGTCCTTCCAGAGAGCCAGCCCACTCAGAGGCTACAGAATACCAGCAGCCCCTCAGTCCACACTCGGTGAACCAGGTTACTAAAGTGCCTGCCTCTGCATATTGCCAGAAAGGTTTGGGGGGCCCTGGGACTGGGCAGAGTGGGGGTGGAGTTAACAGTGCACAAGGCAAACTGCAGTCATAGTGGAGCAGTCTGTGGATGTGCCCAACCATAAAGACCCTGAACACTACCGCCCTTACAGCCCGTCCACAGAGCTCCCAGGAGCAGAAATAAGGGATACTCCACCAGTCACTGTTCATTCTTTTACTCTGGGGAAGTGGTTGTTACTGGAGCCCTTGAGTCCTTGAAGGGAAGTAAATGGCATCTTAAAGAGCACTATACAGTGTAGCAAGTTAACAACAGAGGCTGGGGGTTCCTCCTCTCACCTCTTTCAGAATTTCAAAATGCACAATTCAGGGGGAAAGAAGCTAAAAATGTCTGCCTGTCCCCTCTTTTCCTAGGCCCACTTCTCAGACCTCTTGTCACATCCCCTTGTCATATTTTCGCCCTTGCCACAGTTGTTCCTGCTTCGTCACCTCAGTCCCACATGCCTTATCACCCTGACTGACCCGCCATACTGGGGGCTCCTCAGGAAAAGGGGATACTTCCCATCCACTGAGCAGGCAGAGACATCTCTACTCTAGGCTGGGATTTCACCTGTCAGTGCCCACCTGGGGCCCCACAAGTGAAGCTGGTGGGCTGGAGATAACCTGAGATGGCAGATGGGCAGAGATTGCACAAATGAGGGTCTAATTGACAATCAATTGTGATTAGGAGCTAAAGGACGTCCTTATAGCCCTAGACAGTCCTGTTGAGGCTGAAAGAGGGCTGTTGTTTGGAGGTCTGGGAGAGGAGGAGGGGCATCAGGCATCCCTCTGTTGGGGTCGTTCCTCAGAGGTAGGGTGGGAACAGAGGAAGAAGCCGGCTCAGTCTCTCAGTGATCGAGGTCCACACAGCACTGTCCCAGACCAAAGGAAGAGGAGAAGAGGTGCCCCCATGCAGCTCTGGAGGAGCCCCGGGCCACCTTACTCCTCAGAATTGGCTGTGAGCTTGACTTTCATTGCTCTGCTACAGCTCACAGGAGAATATGGAGGGGCAGGAAGAGAGGAGAGGAAGGGCAGGGGAAGCAAACCAGGCACCCACAAACTCCTGGCCGGTCAAGGTTCTTTCTCTGCATCCCACCCACTTCTGACCAGTCCCCTCCCATCTGCAGGCAGAGTATCTGGCAGTGCCAAGTGTGAGTTTGGATGGAAAAAAAATAAAGAACCAGAACCCAGTATCTGGCTGCATATTTTTCTATAGCATGTTACGTTATCTTATTCCTTATCCCATTAACACATTGTATTATATTTGCTCTGCCCTAGCAGCAGTCTACGCTCACATTCTAGAAAACGCCACTTGCTTATCCTGAAGGAAAGCCGCACAGAAAGGGCTACACAGGTCACTGTATTTCCTCACAGGCAGGCGTCTCGTGTGTGTGATGGCTGAGGGTGCAGCCATGCCAGCTCCCAGTCACCCAGTAAGGTGTGGGTGCTGTGGCTGCTGTTAAACGTTTGCCAACATTCACCTCTCTGATGACTTGTGACGGTGATGAGTGTTTGTGTGGGGTGGGGGTGGGGGGAGTGTGCTTGCAGGGATGTCGCAGAGTCTCCACTACCCACAGCCAGGTCTGCACATGACCTCCCTCCCCCAGAGAAGCTCCCTTCTGCACCCAGTGTCTCTGCTTCCCAGGGACGATTGGGACCTGGCAGTGGGCCTGCGTGCAGTCCTCACCAAAGGACTTAAAAGAGACAGGAAGTGGAAGCCTGGAGGAGCGGGTGGGGGAGAGGTGATGGGGTGCAGTGCACTGCCCTTACGAGCCACCTTCTGACTGGGTATGGCTGCTCATGAATGAATTCCTGCTTGTGTGCTGGCCGTTTCTGAATGAGTGCGTGTGTGTGTGTGTGTGTGTGTGTGTGTGTGTGTGTGTGTGTGTGTGTGAAAGAGAACGAACGGGGCGTGTACATCTATATTCAAACTCAGCTGAGAAGAGGGAGGGAGTGAAGACCAAGGTGGGGGCGGGAAGAAGATAATTACCTCACTGCGATGGGAGATTACCCACCCTCCTTCCCCAGAGGTGATTTATAATTTAAAGATAAAGAATAATCAAGTCCTGGCAAGGAAGGACACAGTGTTGTGGGTCTGATTAGAATCTCAGGATGGACCAGCACGCGGTGAGGGTGGGAGGGGGCAGGGAAGAGGGGAGGAGAGCCCTGCCCCCCTCCTCCTGCCACCCGTCCCAGCCTCCCAGAGGCTCAGCATGTCCGAGCTTGGCCCAAATTACAGGCGATCGGTCCCCCATTATTTCTCCTAACTTTTAATTTCTGCTTCCGAAGGATCATTGCCCGCGGTAATTGCAAAGGACCGTCCTTGTGCAGAGCGGGCTCTCGGGACCGCAGTGGGAGGAGGAGTGCACACCCGCTGGAGCGCACGTCGGCGCACGCACTCACAGCCCGGGCGCGCCAGCTCCACCGCCGGGTCCCACCTGGGTCCTTCAGAGTCGGGTCAGCTCACGGGCCTGAGCGAGAGGAGGAGGGAAACTCGGAAGCAAAGCATCGGCTACCTGACCCTCACCCTCCGAAGCCGGGTTCGACCTTCCGAGGTCGCGGAGGCCGTCCTGTAGATATCCAGACTGTGGACGAGACGGCGCACAAACGCTCAGGCCTCAACCGGCCCTTCTGACTTGTTAAGGGAGGGGAAGAGGATAGTTTCCGTTTTATTTCTGGAAGAAACACATATTTTCCCGTTACATGAAGGGTATCGATCTTTATGTAGGCCACCTGCTATTTGTGCGATTTTTTTTTCCGGTCACCCTTTCGGGGGGCGGGGACCGGGACGGCCGCCTAGCCCAGCTCAATTCGATTCCACTTCTAATGAGCGTCACTCGCGGCCGCCAGCCCCGCCTCTTGCGGGGATTTCGTGTCGTCCCTAATTTGATCCAGCCAAGGGGGCGGGAGTCAGAGCTGGTGAGGATGGAGGGACAGAGATCCTGACCAGATTGCTCCAGACGCGAAAAATAGCAATCCGGGGCAGCGGAAACCGAAACCCTGGGAACGCGCCCCACGAGGGGCTGAAGAATCTGCAAGAGCCCCCGCTCTCCCTCCCCCGTCCCAGCAGCGGTAGGCGCGGGAGTCCCGGGTGCCTCGGTAGCCCAGAACCCCGCGTGCCACGGCAGCACGAGAGACCCGCCCTAGTGGGACCCTGTCCAGGCCAACTCGGGGCTCGCGGGTTCACCGTCCTGGGGTCTCCGCAGCCCTCCACCGCCAACTGATCCCGTAATTATTTAAAAGCCGGGCTGTCTCCTCCCCCTTCGGCGAGGAGGCGGGCACGCAGTTTCCAGCCCCGCGGAGGCGCAGCGGCACGGTGCTGACCACCACAGCCTCCAGCCGACTGTGCTCTGGCTCCCGGCAGGGCGTCTGTCTGTCCGTCTCTGCGGCTCAGTCCGTGAGTCCCGCACCGGGCCCGCCTACTCCGCTTGGGACCGTTCGCAGCCAATTAGGCGTGAGCGCTAACGAGGGGAACGGAACCCCGCGGCCGCCTGCGGGCGCACGTGTGTGCGGCGTGTGGGCGCGTGGGCGCCTCCGGCGGGGCCGCCATAAATGCACTGGCCGGGCGCGGCGGGCGCCTGAAGCGGTGGCGGAGGCTACGCCAGGCAGCACTAGCCAAGCGGGACGCAGCGGCGAGAACTGCTGGGCTGAAGCTGATTTTGCGGGGTGCAGGGATGGGATCCCAGTAGGTAGCGGGGCCCGAGCCGCCTGAGCGGCCCGAGGCCGGCATGAGTACCAGCGGCCCGGCGGCACCTGGGGACATCCCCGCGCTGCCACCGCCACCGCCACCGCCCGAGCCCGGCTCGGGGCCCGCACCACCAGCTCCTGCGGCTACAGCTCGGGACGCTATGGACGGACGAGCTGAGCTGCCCATCTTCCCCCGGGCTGGAGTCCCACCGCTCGCGGCTAGCGACACTGTGCCCGCGGTGCCAGAGGGGGCTGGAGCAGCCCGGCCCGCCGCGCCCCCGCGCCCCACCTCCTTCTCCGTGCTGGACATTCTAGATCCCAACAAGTTCAACAGTAGGAGACGCCGGTGCGTGCTCCTGGGCCCCGTGGTGCCCGCTACGTGTGCCCCGTGCGCCCCGGCCGCGTGCGTCCCGGTCCCCGCTGCCTCCGGACGCTCGCCGCGCGCAGAGCTGGAACGCCGAGCCCTTTCCGCCGCCACAGGAGTCGCCGCGGCCGCGGGAGCTGAGCCTACAAGTGAGTATAAGGGGTGGGCGCTGGGGGCGAGGACACCGACTGCTCCGGAATGTTTATGCTCCCGGGACCACGCGGCGAGCTGGGCCTGACCGGCGCCGCCCGGCTCTGTGGAAAGTTCGCAGAGCGCGGGGTCCGCCTGGAGCATCCGTGGCCTCCTCCCGACCCGGACTCCAGGGCCCTCACTGCTGCACGTTTCTGGAAAGATTCTGCTGGGCCACATCTGGGGCTTTGGGGTTGCGACAACGGTCTAGGATTCGCCTAGTCAGTCTCTGGTGTTGGAGGGTAGTTGGTGCCGGAGGCAAAGGGACATGCGGCGGCTGGCTTGGTGACTTACCCACCCCCACCGTGGCCTCCCCAGCCCTCCCCCTTTGGACAAATCAGACTAATTGTGACAAAACGCTGGTTATCTCTGGAAAAACAATTAAATCCCTTCGATTACAGTTAAAGGGAAATGTGCTTAGCGGCGGAAAGCGGCCGGTAATGGGGCGGCCCGCGCCCCCTTTGCGGTCGATATCCCATTACGGCGCATGCATATCTCTTTCAAGCACCTTGCAAACTCCCCCCGAACATCTAAATTATAGGGTCAAAATTCGGATAATTACTCGATTAAAACCTATTACACTTATTAGGGGCCGCTATTGATCGCGAATTGCATTCGACCAGCTCCTGATTGCTTTTTTGTACCCCTCCCCCGTCCTCCCTCTAACTTCCTGGCCCCTGAGCCTCTCACGGACCGGAATGCTCAGGGAGAACTGGACTGGGGCCGCCAGCTCCACCAGCGCTGTTGCATTGACCTTCCTCCGTTCCTAGAGGGAGGAAGAGCAGGCCCGCAGGCTGCAGTTGTACCCCTGGTTGGTTGGCCTACCCGGAACCAGCGGCTGCCTGCTGGAGCCGTGTAGGGAGGGAGCGAGCGCTGCACATTTGGAGAAGGCAGGGCAGGGCTGGGGCTTGGATGACTGGCTACGGGTCGCCTGAGGGAAGAGTTGCCCTGCTAAGACCTGGGAGTTGAGGACAGGACACCCGCAGTCTTCATGCGACCTGGGTCATTTGAGCTGGGGTATTCGTGAGTTGTGACTTTATGCTCCAGTATGTGGGCGCCAACTCGACCAAGGAGTTGAGCACCGGCACTGGGCTGGAAAGAGTGGAGGCCTCCTCTGGCATTTAAAGACCACCTGTGGGTGAGGGGCATGAACGGTCCTCAGATTCCTGCATAGGAGACAGACAGCCTCGCAAATTTCAGAGACAAAATGCAGTCATGGCGGCAGCTTCTCTCTGGATGCCGCGGGGCTGGTGCTCATATTCCCTCTCAGGGTCCTGCTTCCAGCCTCACAGCGCCCTTGCCCAGCTTCCAAACTCGACCAGCTCAGGGGAAGCTAGAGCCCGCTTAAGGCAGTGTCGCTCGGGAGCTGGCTAATGGGCCCCAGAGGCTGGCAGGGAAGCCCTAGTTTTCAGGGCCTGGAGCCTGAGGTGGGGACAGCTCCGAGACGACTGATTTCGGTCTTCAGAAGTGGCCTCCACAAGGCCGGCCGACCCCACCCCAGGCCTCCAGCCCCTCCAGCTATTAACTGTGCGGTAATTGGCTGGCCCAGCGCCCGCTGTAATTGGAAGGTAATATACGCCGAAATAAATTAAATAGACTTTAACTAGTTTGTACATTACACAAAATGAGTTTAATTAAGTTTGTATCTGCCCCGTGAATCGATCCGAGCTCTTTCTCCGCTCTACACTTCGAGGGCCGCCCGCGCACCGCAGCCCTAAAGGCGGAGGCAAGGACTGCGGATGGGGCAGCAAAAGCAGCTCGAAAGAGAGAGAGATTTCCTCCGAAGGAAGGCAGAGAGGAAATGCAAGCAACCAAGGAGGAGCTGTGGGAAGGAGGGAGGGAAAGAAAATCTTTGGGGAAGGGGTAAACGAAGAAGAGGAGAAACCCAACGATTAAAAGATAATCTCTCCCCGGGAATTCGGGCAGGGTGGCTGGGTGCGGGCCTGACCCTCTGTCCTCTTCCTTTTCACCACCCGCAGGTACTGGGGACTCTTACAGGGCGGACGAGGCCGAGGCCAACGGCTACAGCAGCGGCAGTGGTCGCAGCCCGACCGTGGACAGCGAGGATGAAGCGCCTGAGGAGGACGAGGACGAAGACGAGGCGCCCGAGGTGCAGGATGTTCAGGGCGCCGAGGAGCCTCGGGGAGGCAGCGGCGGTCTCGGGGCCCGCGGGTCGGGTTGCTCCGGAGCGGCCGAGGTCGAGGCTTCCCCCGTGGACGAGGCTGCGGCCCCAGGGCCCCGCGGGAACTCGCCCGGAGCCCCGGGCCCGCCTGTAACTGCTGCGGGAGCGGGGAGCGCGGGGAGCACCCCGCAGGGCGCCGCCGTGGCCACCAAACCCAAGCGGAAGCGCACGGGCTCGGACTCGAAGTCCGGGAAGCCGCGGCGTGCGCGCACCGCCTTCACCTACGAGCAGCTCGTGGCGCTGGAGAACAAGTTTAAGGCCACTCGCTACCTGTCGGTGTGCGAGCGCCTCAACCTGGCGCTGTCGCTGAGCCTCACGGAGACGCAGGTGAAGATCTGGTTCCAGAACCGACGAACCAAGTGGAAGAAGCAAAACCCTGGCGCTGACACCAGCGCGCCGACCGGCGGCGGCGGGGGCCCGGGCCCGGGAGCGGGGCCCGGCGCGGGGCTGCCCGGCGGCCTCAGTCCCCTCAGCCCCTCGCCGCCCATGGGCGCGCCGCTCGCTTTGCACGGCCCGGCGGGGTACCCGGCGCACAGTCCGGGAGGGCTGGTGTGCGCCGCGCAGCTGCCCTTCTTGTCCAGCCCGGCCGTGCTCTCGCCCTTCGTGCTGGGCTCGCAGACGTACGGCGCGCCCGCCTTCTACGCGCCCCACCTCTGAACCTCGGTGCCAGGACCCCGGTGGGGACCGCACCACGCGGCCTAGTGGCCAGAGGACCTAAGGCGAGCGCGGCCATCTCTTTTCTAAGGTTTCAGTCGTTGGTCCTGTATATAGCCGGTTCCTACAGAAGAGAAATTTATAAACGAGTGTGCGCAGGGGCCAAACGGGAGGCTCCCGTGGCCTGCTCCAAGCACTTTGCAGAACTCTTAATAAACCACAGGAAGCCACGCGGGCGTTTTTCCGAAGGCTCTGGCGCCGTAGGATGCCGATCCCGCCTTCCTGTCCGCTTGAGTTCTTAGCCATCTGTGTGTCTCCCTGAGCAGGGACTCCAGAGCCCCGTTAGGTCTAGTTCCCTATTTGTGTTAGTGTCTAATGGTCACTCTGGTAGCTTGCACCAAGACATCCTTCTCTCTTGGGGATCGCCCCGGGAGTTGGACCAGCATGGGTCCCTTTCCCGCTGTCTCCGAAGTGAGGCCTTTCCCCCTCTTCTTGCAGCCTGGCACTGCTGAGCTCCAAAGGGAGCGCTACTGTTGCTCTTTGTCTTCTGTAGCACCAACTGTCCCCACTGCCACCCCCAAGCAGGCTACTTGTGGATAGGAAAAACATCCCACTTCCCAGAAGTTGCTCTCCGAGGGTTGAGGGGTAACCACTTGCCAGCCAGTCTAATAGCCAGAACGGAAGGCCAGTAACCTTTTCTGGCCCCTCACTCTTCTGCAACAATTGTGTGTATGTGTGTGTAGTCCCTGTGCGCTGAGTTCAAGGAGCCTAGGAGTGGCCCGAAGCCGTGGCTGCACACGCTCCAAAGCAGACACTGAACCACCTCTGACTAAGGGAGACGTGTGGAAGCCTCGTCCAGCTTTGGAAGATTTTGCACACCCAGTAGGAGTGGACACTGGAGAAGGGAAAGGGGTTGGCACGGCGAGGGATGGGGAGGCAACTGTTCTCAGGTCTGTTGAGGGTTACGTTGAGAATGAACTGCAGTGACAAGCACTGGTCAGAGTGCTCAGAACTGGCTTCATAGCCACGCAAGCCAAAGGGCAGGTAAGAGCAGCCAGCGCATCTGGCAGTTGAAGGGGGTGAGGGGAGCAGGAACCCAACCTGCCCCTTGAAGGTATTCCTGAGACCGGTACCCCTACCTTCCCTCACCAGCAGAGACCTGGTGCCCTATTCCAGCCAGCCCACTCTCCACTTCCAGATCTTCTGAGCCTAGAGTTTCCTGTCCTGACCGGATGTTTGCCAGCCCCTAGGTGGGCAGCAAGTCCAGCCTTCTATTTGGGTTGTGCAATTCTCCTATTCCTGTGGTCAGGGACTGAGAGCCCTGCGTGAAGTGGGATACATTTAATTGTGAGAGGTGATGGGCTGAAGGATATTCCTAACCTTGCTGCTGAGGGCTGAGCCTCTAAGATGTAGATCGCCAACAGGGAAGTCCTGAAAGGCTCCAGAAGATTCCAGAAGTTGCTTGGAATCAAATCAAATCACTGGAGGCTTGGTCTTTGCAGGGGCCACCCAGCCAGAAGCCCTCCCTAGATAGGAGAGGACACACCATAGTCTTGCCCCATCTCACCTCTAAAATGCATGGAGATCTTCTCTCCCAAGCCAACACAGGCAACCGGGCAACCCTAGTCCACACAGCAAAATACCATGGAGCATGAGTCGTGGGTGGGGAATGCTGATATAATCCAGAGTTCTTCCAGGAAGATGACCAGGAAGGGCAGGTAGCTGTGCTTCCCGGGAGCCTAGCTACTCTGGCACGTGGTAATGAATTTTGGCTGGACAAAACTCTTCAACCTCCAAATGGGGGTCAGCTCCTTTGCTGAGGCTCCGTCCCAAATATGGCTGCCTATACTCATGGACCCTTCGACATCTACACCAGGCTTTGGAACTGAGTAGAGAATGTGGGTCAGGGCTGTGAGGCTGGGAAGCAGTGAGCCCACCACACACAGCACCTCCCTTCCATCTCTGGGTTCACTGCCACATGCCACGACACGGAGTAGTGGCTACTTCCTGACATTCCCTGGGCCCCTGTAGTCTTTCTTGCTGGACTCTGTGTGTACAGCCCTTTGCCTGTGATAGAATGTTCTGTGGCGATGTCATAGCTAGAGATGTGATGCACACATCCACTCTCTGCAGAGAGAGATCCCATGACAGCAAAGTACAGGTACCACCAAAGTCCAGCTGGTGAGCCAGTGAGAGAGGGGGGGGAGGGAGGGAGAGAAGACAGTGTTTCTCTGTGTAGGCCTGGCTGTCCTGGAACTCACTATGTAGGTCAGGCTGGCCTCAAACTCGGGGATCTGCCTGCCTCTGCTTCACAAGTGTTGGGACACTCATTGGATGTGCCGTCATCGCCTGGCAAGCCAGTGAGTTTTCCTGGGGTTACTTACAGGGCTGTGGGTGAGGAGTTGTTTACCAGAGCAGAAATGACTCAAAGACAGCTGCATCGCCAAGGCCCACCCCATCATGGAGGCATCTCTGAAAAACCAGGAACCTGGAGCGCATCGTACAGCCTGTGGACAGCTTTACAGACTGAAGAGTGTCTTTTTCCAGGTGCCTCAGTTGGCCTAAACCTCTTCCAGGAAGCTTAGCTGGTTTAGATTTCTTCCAGGCAGCTGAACTTATTTGTGGCTTGGCTTATCTGAGCTCCTCTGAGGCTGGCCTTCAACTTTTATTGTTTACTGTGGTAGGGAGGGGCTTAGTGACTCTGGTCCCTTATAGGAACTTCTTGAAGCTATTTTGTGTTGTTTGCCTTCCTGTTTAAATAGCTTCCTGAAGAATGGAATGTTTCAATCTCTGAGGAAACTGTTACACAGCTCAGAATAGTGGGCATCTATCTATGACAAGGAAGACTAGGTCTAGAGGGTAAGAGAGTGCTGGGTGCCCAGCTTAGGAGGGCGTCTGCTAGGCTTGCTCAGTTCTGGCCTTTCAGCTGGCTTTCTCCACATGTGACATCTGGTGAGTTTTGGGGTACAGATTCTACTCTTTCTGGGATGTCCTCTAGTTGTAGGGTCCTACAATTCTGCTGTGACGGGTTTTGTGCAGGCACATCAGTTTGTCTAGTTTTTAACTTGGACCTTGGGTTCCCCATTAGATTGGAGGCCCCTCATCTTTGGTCTTGCTTGCCTTTAACACATCCTTTTTGGTGTTGGTGGTTGAGAAGCTGCTCCCACCCCAGGACAGGGAGTCCTCCCACTTCTAGGACTTAGGACCAGCTCCGTCTGGGGCAGCTCTTCTACCCAGAATGTGCCTGTGGAATTTCTTTATGCTTCAGACTTGGTCTTACTGTACAGCCCAGGGTGTTCTCAAACTCAAAGCATCATTCCTGCTTAGCTAGGAAAGTGCTAGAATATAGGTGTGCCCTGTAACACCAAGCTGTCTGTCTTCAACATGAGGTCATTTCTGGTGACAGAAGGTGAGCCTGAAGGCAAAGCTAAACAAGGCAGGTACCATTGAATAGGGAGGGGCCTTCCCCCACAACGAAGTCCCTTTACCCCCAACCTCTTGTGCAAGGCCCACTGAGACCAGATACTGAGGAAGATCACACACACACACACACACACACACACACACACACACACACACACACAAACACCCCTCACACCATTAGCCCTGCCCGTGCTCCACGGCACCTTGGTCATGGATTAAGATTGGGTGTGTTACCATGTGAGTAGGAGAATTTGAAGAGACAATTTCTCAGGAGAGATTTCTGGCCAGTGGCAGCCCTGAGCAGGCACCACCCACACAGAGCCCTGTGAAGCTCAGCTCTACCCAGCCCTCTGCAGCTCACAAACCCAGGTGAGCTCCAGTCACCATGGCCTCATCGCAGCAGCAAACTGCATGCACTTAGCATGCACTCAGGAGTCAGAGGCAGGCATGTTGCTGTGAGTTCAAGTCCAGTCTGGTCTACAGTGGTTGAAGGAGAGTTCCAGGACAGCCAAGGCTGCACAACAAAACTCTGTCTGGAGTGGGAGGGGGGGATGAGACAGTGATGACAGGACATGCCCATCTCATGTTCACTTGGTGCCACAACCCCAGAACCTTGTGCCCTAGACCCAGAAATGCCCAGGACCCAGCACCTCCTCCAACTATGCCACTTGGAGTCCAGCTCTGCCTAACACCCAGACGACCCTGAAAAGAGCTGCCTATGGCTTCAGTGGCCTGGTGGCATCCCCTTCGTGCCTCCCATTCCTGGCAGGTCATTTGATTGCTGTGGACAGGACCTCTGGCAAGCTCCCCAGGACTCCTTGGGTGGGGTGGACCAGAGGGACCTTCCCTGGCACCAGGAGCAAGGATAATATCTGGAGATGGGGAAGCTGGGCCCAGCACATGGCATGGGGCTGAGGAGGTGACAGCATAGAAGCAGGGCACAGACTGGGCAGCCAGGGAGACCATGCCCGTGAGAGAAAGGAACAGCCTGTGAGGTGAGGAAGAGGAGAGCCTGTCCTGCTGCCCCCTATACTGCGGGCCACTCCACAGTGCCCTGGCCTCACGCAGTCTTATAGTGTCCCCTTTCCTACAGGATCTTGTCACCATCCCACAAGTGCAAACCTGGGATGTTTGCATTTCGCAGACTCCTGGGAAGTCCTGCATGAGACAGCCACCTACCTATAGCCACTGATGGGTCTGTTCTCTTCCAGGGAAACTGATCACATCCTGAAACAAAACCAATTTCTGGGGCTGATGGTCAAGCCCCGTTGGAGCAGTGCTTGCCTAGCAAGCATGAGGTCATGGGTTCAGTCTCCAACACTGCTTAACCTGGGTATGGTGGTGCACACCTGTAACCGTGGGGCTCACAGGTGGAGGCAGGCCAGGGTAAAGTTCAAGATCATCCTTGGCTACATCGTGAGTTTGAAGCCAGCCTAGGATACATTAGATTCAGCCTCAAAAACAAAACTAAGCTTTGCCTCTTAGAAGGAACTAAATCCTGGCCACACAGCGATGGGTGTTGGATAGGGCACCAGGAGGTGATTCATGGCAAGCCTCAGTGAGCCGGTAGATGCTCTGTTTTCCTTTTGTAGACAATGTGAGGACTGAAGCCCAGCTCCCTTAGGCTGCTGAGGTAGGTTGGGAAGATGAAGCCCGTGTGCTCGCCTGCTGTCCCACAGTCTGGAAAGAGATAAGATCCTAATGGTGTCACGAAGCCTCCTCAAGCCCAGTATGACCTCTGACAGAAACATCTTAAAACCTGTTTACAACCCACTAGTTAGTTTCCACGTTCATTCTGATACCCACTTTTTATAACTGTCTGCCTTGCTGTGCCTGTGGCCTGGCCAGTTGGATTGGCACCAGCCTTGGCACCTCCAGGTCTGGACTCTCCTATGGCAATCCTACAATGGTTCCTAGGACAAGGCCCAGAGCTCAGCCTGGCCCTAGAGGGCTGGATTAGCCAACCCTACTCACAACCCTAATAGATATCATATAGGAAGCCTGCAGCTAGCTCCCTCCACCGTTCCCAAAAGCCTGCTGGTCCTGCCTTTTCCCCTCTCTGCAGCCGTAAGAGAGTGGAGAAGCTGTTGAGTGCCAAGGGCCAGCCTTTGCCTTTCTTCCAGCTCTAACCCCCGCCCCGCACACACACCTTGGACCCAGATACTCTGACCCGTTTCTCCTGACTCAGAGGCTGTGAACCACAATGGTAGTGAGTTGGGGGGGGTGGCTAGAAGCCCTGGATAGGGTCCGGCTGAGTGGGATTGCACGGACCCTTCCTTCCCCTCGTCCTACTCAGGACAGCCCCATCTGCCAGTCACACCAGCAAATATTTCTTATAGTCATGGAGATCCACTGAAAAACAGAATCTAGAAATCGCCAGGGTAACTAACCAGTTAGACTTGAGTCACACCTTACACTTTCTCCTCCTACCCCATGCCTGATGCCACAACTTCACCTAAAACAGAAATAAACAAGAGATCTCTGACCTACAATTGCATCGCAAAGCTGTGTAAATGAGAGGCCGCCATGTGTCTCGCCAGGAGATAGTTCACGTGCCAGACCAGAGGCGCTGTGACTGGGGTTAACACACAGTGCGGGCGCTCTTTCAATCCTGGGAAAGTGTGTGTAGCAGCCAGCTGCCTGAATTGTAAAAATGGTATTTCCTAGTTCATACTTTTTAGGTCAGTGACTTAAAGGTGAATGTGGATGCACAAAAGTAATAGAAGAAAAAAAAAGGAATAATCGTACAAATCCCTGGGCTCAGCAGCTCCTACTCCAGATTGGTGTGCACCTGACGTAGAAATGGGGAAGGGTGGGTGGGTGTGCGGCTGGGAACAGCCTTACCATGATCTTGTGAAGGACAGCGCATCCATCCTCACCAGTGCCCTGCAGGAGGGAGAGTGAGGACCACTGTGCACAGGAGTAACCAACAAAACCAAACTTCAAAGCTCTGGACGTTAATAAGGTTTCTGATAGCCACCCCCACCAGCCCACCCCAAGACCTGGATGTTTGTTGAAGGATGGTTGACAGGCAGGGTGCAGTTCATGGCAGAACACACACCGAGCATGTGCAGGGCCTTGAGTTTAATTCAGTTCAGGACAGAACCAAAAAATGGCTGGTTCCCTGACACACAGCTCAATGTGTTTAGGATGAATGAAGAAATCACTAACACAAGGGGTGCTACATGTTTATGGAAATTAAACAACAAACTCCTAATCAATTGAGAAGATAATAACTGGAAAACTAAAACATCCTTTGAAATAAAAAACAAAACAAAACAAAAAACCAAAAAACCAAAACCAAAACCAAAAACTGAAACAAAAAAAAAGTCCTGGGTGTGGGGGCCGTGTGCCTGGTGTCTCTTGACTTGAGATGAAGGCAGCAGGAGCAGGGTTTAACATACCCTGGGTGATGTAAGACCCTGTCTCAAAAGCAAAACAAAACATTTAAAAGACACACACACACACACACACACACACACACACACACACACACACGTGTCTGGTAGCACACATCTGTGATCCTAGCGTTCAAGAAGCAGAGGCAGGAGATCCCTCAAGTTCTAGGTCAACCTGAAGTATATGTACCAAGACCTTGATTCAAAAGACCAAGGCCCAGAAAGCAAAAGCAAGCCCCAGCCCAGTTCTGTCTGACTTCCGTGAGAGCTTAGTCCTCTTTGGCTTCCATGCTCCTTCCATTGCCTTCCTTAGATCTCTAACCTGCAGCAGAGCGGCAGGGGCAGGTGGTCCAGGCATGTTTGGTACTGAAAATCTCCATTATGTTACTCAGAACACAGCTGCCTAAACAAAGCCAGCTGTCAATCACCAGCCTGTTTTAGATGAGAAACATTAGAAAGTGTCAAGGTCAAAGCAACTCCTCCAAGACAAGTTGTAACTCTAGAACAATAGCTTGTGGTTGGAGACTGTGGTACCAAGTGCTTGGCTGGGGTTCTGAGCCCCAGGATCTTGCCGAGGCCGGAGCTTTGGGCTTGGGAGATAAACAAAGGTCTATTTTGTTTACAACCAAAAGAGAGGTCAGAAGGAATTAAATGTTTGTTTGACACAACACAGAAATACAGAAAACAGTAGGTAAAAGTCCACACCTATCACAGTACAAGGAAGAAGAAAGGGTGGGAAAAGATACTCTGTGAGCAGTCTTCCAGAGAGAGCAGAGTGGCTCCACTGTTACCACAGGAGGGAGACTTAGGACCAAAGACCGGCACCATCCATTACGAAGAAAGGGCAAGTATGCAAGAAAAGAGCTAAACACAGGTCCGCAAATACATGAAGCTGAAACTAACAGAATGAGGGGTGACACAACCGCTGAAGCCCTCATCACCCCACTTCAGTGGACTGACAGGACAGCCGGGCAGATATCACAGAGCCTCCCCAGAAGCAACAGGACAGAACTGGATAGTGGCTGGTTCCCTGACACAGCTCAGTGTGTTTAGGATGAATGAAGAAATCACTAACATAAGGGGTGCACATGTTTATGGAAATCAAACAACAAACTCCCAATCAATTGAGAAGATGATAACTGAAAAACTAGAAAAATCCTTGAAGTTAAAAAAAGTCCTGGGTGTGGGGGACACGTGCCTGGCGTCTCAGTACTTGAGCGATAAAGGCAGAAGGAGCAGGGTTTAACAGCCTGGGTAACATAAGACCCTGTCTCAAAAACAAATCAAAAATTTAAAAGACAAAAATACAATATGAAAAAACTTAAAGGATGAATGTAAAATAATGTTTAGACCAAACTTGCAGCTATAAATACTCTACTAAAAAAAATAAAGATTTTAAATCAATAAGCTAAGTGTTTCTATCTTAAGAACTAGGAAAAGAGGGGCTGGAGAGATGGCTCAGCGGTTAAGAGCACCCGACTGCTCTTCCAGAGGTCCTGAGTTCAATTCCCAGCAACCACATGGTGGCTCACAACCATCTGTAAAGAGATCTGATGCCCTCTTCTGGTGTGTCTGAAGACAGCGACAGTGTACATAATAAATAAATCTTTAAAAAAAAAAAAAAAACTAGGAAAAGAGAAACATCATATCCAAAGTAACCCAAAAGAAATAATTAAAGTCTATAGAATAAAAAATGGAAAAAATAACATAGATTAGTTAATACAAGTAAATCACTATAATTAAAAAAAGCTAGCCAGGCGGTGGTGGTACACACCTTTGATCCCAGCATTTGGGAGGCAGAGGCAGGTGGATCTCTAACTTTGAGGCCACTCTGGTTTACAGATCAAGTTTCAGGAGAGAGAAACCTTGTCTCAAAACAAACAAGCAAACAAAACAACAACAAAAATAACAACAACCCCACCCCCAAACAAAACGAAACAAACTACAGGCGACCAAGAAAAAATGGACAAGGGATGGGCGTAATGAAAGGATTAGACTTCAGGAGCAAAGGCAGTTTAGCCCAGGACTGCGAGGTTAGTGCAACACATGGCCAGTATGTAATACAGCACATCTCTCAGAACAATCACATGACCACCTCAGTAAAGGACACAGAAAAAGCGTTTAGCAGTGGGAGAAAATCATTTTACAAAATTGAACCTTTTAAGACAAAACACTCAACAGCATACATAAAAGGTGACTTAAAATGGATAAAGAACTTTACACATACAGTCTAAAACTGTGCAGCTCTCCCAAAGCCAGGAGTAGTGTCTATGTCATTAATTAATCTTAGCACTTGGGGCAGAGAGGCAGGTAAACTTCTTGAGTTTCCGGCCAGCCAGGGCTACATAGTGAAACCCTGTTTCAAAACAAAACCAAAAAGAAACACTGACAAAAAAAAAATCAACTCTCAAAAACAAAACCAAACAAAAAACCCAACTACAACAACAACAACAACAAAACCAAAGCAAATCTTTGTGGCTTGAAATTAGGCAATGGTTTCTTTGAAATGACACAAAATTACAAGCAACAAAAGAAAAAATAAAACGACTTCATTAAAATGAAAAAGAAACATGATAAAGGACATCTACAAAACTCCCAGTTGTTATCACACTGTGTCTATGTGGGAGGTCAGGACAGGAGATTCAACACTAGACTGGAGATGCTAACCAGAGCAATCAAGGTGTGCGTGTGGTGCTTTTGTGCGTGGGTGCCTACGTTCCTGCATGTAGAGAAACAAGCGAACACCATATCCAGAAAGGAGAAAGGAAACGTGTCTGTTTAAGGATACCAGTATTGCTCACAGAAAAAATTCTAACATACACAAACACATAAAGTATTAACTAACAGACAAGTTTCACAGAGCTGCAGGATACAAGATCAAAATAAAAATTAACTGTATTTCTATAAGTTAGCAAAAATAATCTAAATATGGAACTCTGAGAACAGTAACATTTATAAAAGCATTAAAGCACGTAGGGATATACTTTTTATATAAGTGACCTATAAAAACTGTAAAACACTAAAAATAAGTGACAGCTTGATTAAATAGAACGATATCAGAAGTTCATGAATCTTAACCTGCCTTCAGGTTCCTCCTGCCCTGCTTGAATTGAGTTCCTGTCCTGACTTCCTTTAATGATGAACTGTGATCTGGAAGTGTAAACCAAATAAATCCTTTCCTCCCCAAGCGCTTTGGTCATGGTATTTTACCACAGTTATGGTAAAACCTACTACAACAGTGGCCAAGGATCGCAATGGCTAACGATCAAAAATGCAAGGACAATGAAAGTCCCAAATGCCAACAACGAAGCCGGCCCTACCTCACAGCACACACACACTTGATTCCAAATGGATCAAAGCTTTACACGGAAGAGCTAAAATTCTACAATGCTCAGAAGAAAGCTGAGTGTAGTGACACACGCTTTTAATCACTTGGAGAGCAGAGGCTGGTGGATATCCGTTAGTTGGAGGCCAGCCTGGTCTACATAGTGAGTTCCAGGGCAGTTAGGACTACATAGAGACTCTGTTTCAAAAAAAAAAAAAAAAAATAGGGTTGGGGATTTAGCTCAGTGGTAGAGCGCTTGCCTAGCAAACACAAGGCCCTGGGTTCGGTCCCCAGCTCCGAAAAAAAAAAAAAAAAAAGAAAAAAAGAAAAAAATTCTCAGAAATCTTTGAGTAAATATCTGTGCCTTAAATTAAGCAGTATGTGTGTGTTTATATGCATATATACACATATATAAGTAGTATATTAGGAATGATACCAACAGCACAAGAAACAAAATAAACATGTAACTGGACTTTATTAAGATGAAAAACTTTGGGGCTGGTGAGATGGTTCAGTGGGCAAAGGCATCTGCTGCTAAAACTTCCCATCTGAGTTCAATCCCAGGACCTGGACAGTGGAGGGAGCGAATGGATTCTTGAAGGCTTATCTTCTGACTTCCCTACATGAGCGCGTGATAGATATGCGTCTAATTTTACTCTTGTCCACGTGGGCATCTGGTTCTCCGAGCCCCGTCTGTTGAGGATGCTGTCTTTTCTCCAGTGTGTATGTCTGGGATCTCTGTCAGATATAGCTGGCTGTAGCTCTGTGCACTCACGTTTGAGTCTGTTTAGTTCCGTGGAGGCACATCTGTTTCTCTACCAGTACAAGACTATTTCCATTGCTATATCTCTGTAAGACAGCTTGGAATGCGGGATTTCTTCATATTTTTCATCTAGGATGATGTTAGCTGTGGGCTTATCATATACTTTTATTATGATCATAACAGATCTTTTTATTATTATTAAAACTTTATTACAAAGCCAGGTGGGTGGTGGCGCGTGCCTTAATCTGAGCACCTGGGAGACAGGCAAGCAAATGTCTGAGTTTAAGACCAGGCTGGTCTACAGAGTGAGTTCCAGGCCAGCCGGGGCTACACAGAGAAATCTTCAAAAAAACCAAACCAACAACAGCAACAACAAAAGGAAAAAGTTTATTACGAAAAACTTATAAAAAAAATCACACAGTGAAGTTAACCAGACCCAAAGCTTACCCATCTCAGTGAACAGCTGTGAAGCTTCACGGTAGATCTTACACTTTCCTTACCATGTTTTTATGCACTTAACTACCGAGAGAGAGAGAGAGAGAGAGAGAGAGAGAGAGAGAGAGAGAGAGAGAGAGAGAGAGAGAGAATGAACTAGAAAAAGAATTAACTTTATATCCTCTTTCATGACTCAAGGGTTCATTACCTACATTCAGTCCTGCATTCAGTTTGCAGTATTTTATTGGATTTTTTTCATCTACACCCATCAAAGATATTTGCCTATATAAGAGATATTGTTGTTGCTGACATGGTTTTTGGTATTAAAGTAATACTGGCTTCATAGAAAGAAGCTGTTTTTATTTTTTAAATTTAAGTATTGGCTGTAGGTCTGTGAAAGTCTAGTGGAATTTTCTTGTGAATCCATCTGGGCCTAGGCCCTTTTCCTTTGTTTAAGATTTCTTTTTCCCACTGTTCCAATCTCCTTATTTGCTATGTGTCTTTTTGGGAGGGTTTGGTAGCACAATGTTACAGGTCTGTTCAAGTTGTCGCTCTCAGTTTACCTTTGGTAGTTTGGGCTAATGTAGAAATCCATTCATTCCTTTTTTTTTTTTTTTTTTGTAATTTTTTTTTTTTTTTCGGAGCTGAGGACCGAACCCAGGGCCTTGTGCTTGCTAGGCAAGCGCTCTACCTCTGAGCTAAATCCCCAACCCCCTCCATTCCTTTTTTAAATTAAAAACTATTCATATGAGCATTTTGCTTGCACGTATGTGCACCACACGTGTGCCCTGTGCACTTCTTTAGAGTTTCTAACTTAATGGGGAAGAGGTTTTTAAATATTCCTTTACAGTACTCTAAATTTCATTGGTGTTGTGATGGTTCCATTCAACTCTATTAATTTGAATCACATCTTTATTTTTGTTAGTTTTGGTTTTGGTTAATTGGTTAGCTGGATCTGCCAATGGCTTGTCAAAGAACCAGCTCTTAGATTCATTGATTTTTTTTCTTTCAATTTCATTAATTTATGTTGTTTTTTTTCCTATGTATTTCTCTCTACTCAATTTTGGTTTGTCCTTGTTTTTACAAATCATGGAATTACATCATTAAGTCATTTATTTGTGGGTCTTTTTTCTTCAGATTTTTAATAGGTAGAGTTAGTCCCTCATAGGACTCCATTCAATGTATCCAGAGACCTCATTTTCAGTTTTGACTTCAGGATTAAAACCTTTTGCTGATCCTTTAGGCACATGTATTACTTAGTAATGTGCTGTTTACCCTTCACCAATTTGTGTGATCTCCTGGGATATGTTTGTTATTGAGCTGAAGCCTTATTGCACTGTGGTTAGATTACATTAACTTTTTTCAATTTTTCTGAACTTGTTAAGATATATTTTGTGTCAAATTATGATCTATTTTATTATTTTTATTTTTTATTTTTGAGACAGGGTTGGAGTAAAAGTGTGGACTACCACCTCCTGGCCAATAAGATCTATTTTAGGTATTTGGCCTGCTGTGTAGAATGTATATTCTTTAGTGAAGATGACCCGTCTTCTGGAGAAAGCAGGGTACAGAAATCCCCCACTAATAAGGAACTGGTGAATCTGTGTCTTTAAGTTAATGGCTGTTTCTTATGAAATTGGGTGTATTAGAGTTTGGCGCGTGCAGAACTGTAATGTATTGGTGGCCGACTGTTCTCTTGATTAGGATGAAGAGCCTTTGTCTTTAATTCCACCACTTGGAAGGCAGAAGCAGGCAGATCTCTGAGTTCAAGGCCCACCTGGTTCACATAGCAGGCTAGGACTGCACAGAAGACAGTCTCAAAAATAAGACAACATGAAAAGGCAGTGGCGCCCCTCCCTTCCTGTTTGCATTTGCTGGGATCCTTTTCTCCATCCTTAAGCTTTAAGGTGGCCCCAGTCTATAAAGCGGAGTTCTCAGTCCATCCAGCTACCCACTGTCAAGCATGGGAGCTGAGGTCAAAGGTGAGCGCTGGCTCCAGTGGTTGGTTCTCTGCATTCAGCCTTTTGTGCTTCCGTAATCACAGTTTCACTTGCTTCCCATTATCCTCGGCCTTCTCCAGTCTCAAGTATTGATTGCTTTAGGTATTCTCTGTAGGGCAATTTGGTGGACGTGAATTCTTCTGGCTTGTTTATAATACGGAACATTTTTCTTTCTCCTTCAACTATGGCAGAAAAATTTGCTGAGTATCCATGGTCTTTTAGACCTTGAAGTACCCTGGTCCGGACTCTTCTGCCTTTACAATTTCCATTGAGAAATTAGTTGTCGTTTTGATAGTTTTTTTTCCCCTTTACATGTTCCTTCCACTCCTAGTCTCTCTAAGAGTTTTATTATGAAGCCATATTGGATTTTGTCAAAGGTGTTTTCTGCATCTATTGAGATAATCATGTGATTTTTTTTGTCTTTAAGTAGACACTAACAAAACTTCATGTGCATGAACAGAAACCTCCGAGGTTGAGGCCAGGGCGTTAAGAGACCACCAAAATAATACAGGCTAATGCTGCTGCCCTTAGCTGCTTAACAGAACCTGAAGGTAAGACCTTCCTGCTGAAGATGACAACAGCTATCTTCATATGATGATGAGGAAGTGACCTCTGGAGAGGGCAGGGGGGGTAGGAATGATGTGAACACAGTACTCTCATGCAGACGTCTCAAAAAAGCAAAAGAAACGAAGACAGCCAGTGACGGCACAGAGCCCTCAGGAACCACTGGTGAGTGTAAATGGTGCCACCATTCGACAGTTTAGTTCATAGAGAGAAGTTACTATATGCATCAGTGATTAGCAAAACCAGTAATCGGCACAAAAACTCAAGCACAGGTATTCACAGCAGCCCTAAGGTAGGAACAGACCAAACATCAATAATGGACCCATGGACACAGGCCTTGGTGGCGCCTTTAGTCCCAGGACTCGGGAGGCAGAGGCAACCTGTGCACAATCACTTGGTTTTTCGTTTTTTGTTTTTTGTTTTTTTTTTTTTTTTTTTCTTTTTTTTCGGAGCTGGGGACCGAACTCAGGGCCTTGCGCTTGGTAGGCAAGCGCTCTACCACTGAGCTAAATCCCCAACCAACCACTTGGTTTTTTATGGGTGGTGTGGAGCCAATCAGTCCTCATAACTGCATGGCAAGTGCTTTATCTGCGGAGCGGGTCCCCTCGTCCTCTGCTGTGATTTTTATGTGCAATACACAGGAATGAAGCATTGGTATTACAATACGGAAGAATCTTAAAACAGAGGCAAAGAAGCCAGCAACAAAAGGCCACATTCAGCCAGGAGTGGTGGCACATGGCCTTAATCTCAGTACTGAAGAGGCAGAGGCAAGAGGATCTCTGTGAGTTGGAGACCAGCTGGCATTGCCACATCTCAACAAAACAAAACAAAAACAAAAACCACAGACCCAATTATTCCAAAAAACACAAACATGGAGATAGAAAGTGGACTTAGAGGTGGCTGGGCAGTTTGTCTGAGGATAATAAAGCCCTGGAAGCAGATGGTGTCATTGGTCAAGCTCTGTGCATAAAGTAGGGGGACTGCATAACATGTGAGTTAGGGTCCAACAGAGCCAGTCCAGAGTTTTATCAGGAGGTGGACATTTGTATTAAATAGCGTATGCATGAAAGAGCAGATTCCTGAAGGCATTACAAAGTACATAGCACCACTAGGGACACACACACTGCTCGAGCGCTGACCTGCAACCAGATGAGTGGCCGCCCCTATCTGACTCCAATGCGGGTTCACCATCCCGAAGGGGTTCCTCCCACCCCCAGAAAGAACTTACAACTTGGACTAGGTTAGCTGTTTGTTTGTTTGTTTGTTTGTTTGTTTGTTTGAGACAGGGTTTCTCTGTGTAGCCCTGGCTGTCCTGGAACTCACTCTGTAGACCAGGCTGGCCTCAAACTCACAGAGACCCGCCTGCCTTGCCTTCTGAGTGCTGGCATTAAGAAGCCACCGCCATGCCTGGCAACTAGGTTAGCTTTCAGCTCGTGTTGCTCTTCCTGTGCTGCCTCCTAGGAGTGAGGATTACAGGTGTGCATCTCCTCATCTGGCTTTTTGTTCTTGTTTTTCAAGCAGTCTTGCTCTGTAATTCATACTGGCCTAGGACTCAGTCCTGTTTATGTCTTCCAAGTGCTGGAATTATAGGTGCGGTACCACATGTGTGGTTAAAATAGTTGGGACTCAAACCCTGGCCTCCCCTGGCCTCCTGCAGAGTATTTAATGCATCCTTCCCTTGTTACACACAGATAAAAAAGCTCTAATTCTACTCAGACTTAAGCCTGCCCTTCTTCCTATCCCAGTGAGCTCTGAAAGGGAAGGAAGGAGCTGATGGCCAGAGGGGACCATGCGCATTCGGCACACCCACACCCTTTTACTTCAGTGCATAATTAAATTGGTTTGCAAACTTCTCGTGCTTCTTCTGGTCCATCTGGTTCATGGCAGCAACTACTCTCTGCACGGCTCCCCTGTGGAGAGAGCACAGTGATGTGACTAAGGACCTGACAGGACTCTGGGGTCCTAGGCTGGCTTGCTGCCTCTGGACCTCATAAAGCTTGGTGGGACTTCTGTAAGGTAGTGTTCAGACAGCAGGGGTCACCAGTCTGCTACCCACCACAAGTCTTGGCTACGTCTCCTTGCAGCTGAAGGCAGTTCCAAGAACCCATGCTTGCTAATCCCAGGCTGCACGCTAGGGCGAAGGCACAATTGAACATGGGTTGCAGGTACAGAGGTAAAGGCCTCCAGAAAGGGCTGTAGGAAATCGCAGGAGGCCCATGTGGACTAGCCTCCACCCCAACCCAAGGCTGACCACCAAGGAGCTTACTAACCAGTGCTACGATAAAGTATCTGGCCCCAGCCGTGCCCAACACCACGCCTGCCTTTTCTGAGTCACTCCTACAGACGGCATAGCACTAACCCAGCATGGCACAGCAAAGCCAGCACTTGGCCTCTGAGGGCCACTTTACTGTAACCAGCTCTACGTACAGAGAGGTGGCTGTGGACTCCGACTCAGCTGCAGCTCTGTTCCCATTCAGCTCTTGGCATGGCCTGTCACTGCTCAGGGCTTGGGGTCACTTGCGACAGCTGATCTTGGTTATTACTTTGACTAATACAGTCACCAGAAGCTCCCAGCAACTCAACGGCTCTTCCCCAACACATCCTAGACCAAAGCCTGAGGCCTTGGGCCAGTGAGTAGCTCTTACTTGGCAAAGACCTTCTTCTCAAGGCGGGCCCGGGCAGTGTTGGCACGTTCTCGAAGGTCGGTGAGGTTGGGGTGCTTCTTCTTTTTACCTTTGCCCTTCTTGCTATACTTGGATGAACCGAGGTCCACCCCTGTGGCTGCCTCCACGTCCTTCATAAACTCAGGGTCCTGCCAATCTGAGCACAACTTCAGAATTTCAAAATATGTCTGGCATGAGCCAGGGGTGCCCCTTGTGGGTTTCTTCTGGATGTAGGGCTGGAGCCTGCTGCTGCAGGCCCTGGCGCCATTGTCTGAGAGGGTCTGTGCTGAGTGCCATGGCCACCTTGGGACGCGATCCCCCCAGAGACATCTCTTCCCTTATTCCCTGTTCTGTCTGGTGTGCTTGCTTCTCCCTCAGTGGACATGCCCCTCTCCCAGGCCTATGGGTGAGCCAGGAGGAATCCTTCTGTCACTGACTCCCCCAGTATCCCAAGGGTGCCCTCCACTTGAACAGGCTGGAAGGATCCGGGCAGGCCTACCCCACAGCCACTACTCCTACATTCCTGACCATTCAGGTAGGCAGTACTCAGGCCTTTGGCCATGGAGTCAGTGTCTACAGGCCACTTCCCTATCAGTCAGGCCAACTGTGCTGCCTTCAGACATAACTGGAAGCTAACTGGCATGTGAAGCAAGGGTATCCAGAGGTGAGATGCATGGCAGGCTACAGATGGGTTCTCTGGTTCATAGGAAGTGTGATTATGGGCCTCCTAGTGCACCTGTAAGCTGGTCACTGCCTGTTGTAGCCACAAGGGTCTGTGGAAAGAGGGGACCTGAACAGTACCTGACCCACTGAGCAGCCTCATCTGATCAGGGCGTGATCACTGCTCACGTGTAGGGCTGCTGGGATTGTAAATAAGCACCAGGCCCTTCTGGGAGTCAGCGTCCAGGACTCCTGAGTTCCCTCCTTAGTCTCTGCTGGCTCACCTCCACAGGCTCCCCTAAGCTCCATTAGGCGTGACACTGGTCCAGCCTGGCTTGGGAAAGTCAGTCTAGTGAATCAGATAAAGGCAAAGTAAACCTAACTCTTCAGGCCTATGGGTGAGCCTAGCAGGCCTAGCCTGGCATTCCTTACTACAAGGGCATCCACATGCCAAAGAGGTCCCATGGGCTGGGGCAGAGTGGACAGGGAATGGTGCCTGGAAACGGGGTGGCAGCAAAGCCAGACTGTGAGAGGGGCATGTCCACTGAGGGAGAAGCAAGCACACCAGACAGACAGATGGCATGGCCTCTCCAAGCTGATTTTTTTTGAAGTGAAGGAACTCAGGACTGCACGATTCAGATACAGGGACGATTAATCCAAGATTAAGGAAAACTGTCTAAACAGTTTATCTCCCAGTAATAAGAAGGCGTCACAGTTTAGGAACCTGGTGAATGGAGCAATTGTTTAAACACAACGAAAAAATGCTGGCATCCAGTGGAGATGGAATGAGCACCTCAGGAAAATGAAGGAGCAATTTAAAAGCCTTTGAAGAAAATCAATAGATGCTGGGGCTGTGCGGCCTTCCTGGGCGCTGAAGGGCCCTGGAGCACCGTGTGCATTGTCACCGAGGTTAGCACCAGGGAAAAGAAAATTGCCCTGTGTGCGAGGGAGGCGGGATCAATACTGCAGTTAGTAAAGAGATGCTATTTCACATCTGACTGGCCAGCACCGGGCTTGGCCCGTGGCCTGATACCTGTTTGTTAACAAGCCACCGAGGGCTGGAAAACTAGATACTCTGCAGGGTTGACACAAAAATAGGCACTTAATTTGCTCATGAGTGTGAGCCACCAGGGAAGGCTTCTCCCGCAGATGAACAGGTCAGGCCCTCCCCACCGCTCTACGACCCAGACAAGTATCTGGACACAGCTGAATCAGGTATTTGTGCCGTATAACCACAGGGCAAGAAGCTGTGAAGGGGCCTGCAGACGTGTCCCCTTCACAGAAGGGCCCTCTACGGGCTGACAACAGCCCCCAGGATGGGTGTAAAACCAGACTGAGTCTGAGCCCCCATGGAGGTGTTGGGGGGAGCGGGGGCAGGGTGAGTCGAGTCGGCAGGCGAGACCACCTAGGCGCTAAGCACGAGAGCTGGGTCAGGAGAGACAGCCTGCTGCAATCCCATCATCTGCTCGGGAAGCAGGGGTAAGACCAGAACCTCAGCGGCTGAGTGCTACCTACCATAGGGAAGGCTCTGGGTTAGTCCCTTAGTGCGGATGTTGACATGGTAGTGTATGGAGTCAGGAGTATCCACATTCCTGTGGTGAGCCTCAAATACCTCACGAGCCACGTGTACCCAACCTTGCCCACGGAGCCTCCAACTTGCTTCTCAGTTACAAACAGAACTGGCAACTCGGTGACCAGGGCGATGCCTGCAGTCCCTCTCCTGCTCCCACACACCTACCTGGATGAGCCCGTTGCTGCTGAAGCTGCTGCCTCTGTTCACGGGCTCTGTCTTCTGGGTTGAGAGGCTGCCCCTTGTCATCTCTGGGGATGACCTTCCCATGGAACGGGCACTATACAAAAAGCACAGAGCAGCTGATGGCCAGGAGATCGCACAAATAGCTCTAGGGGAGGGTGGTACAGCCAAGTCCCCTAATCATGTGCCCTCCCCACAGAGGGGGAGATCTGGGGAGAGACAGCATCAGGAGTCTAAGAACTGGTCTGTGTATCCAAAGCAGTCTCTCTCTGTTCTGCTACCTTTGGTATGCACGCATGTACTTCCCCAACCTTGTGTGTCAGCCCTTCTGCTCTAGCTGCAGAAGAGTGGTCTGGCTACTGTAGATGGTCTCTCAGTCAGTGTCAGGGCTCAGGACAAACAACTCCACACAGTCCCCTGATGGTCACTGGCTAAGCACTTATGACACTGCTTATAAACCTTCCTCTACAGGGCTCTTCAGAACACAAACGTCCCTGGGCTAGAATGGAGGCAAAGAGGGCCAGCATTTCCCAGGCCACTAGTTGTGGTCCAGCCTCTCCCCGGGTAGGCACAGCTTTATGTCCATGCCCTTGCCTACCGGCCTTACCTTCAGCCGATCCTGGCGCTCGCAGAGCCTGCCATTAGGCCTGAGGGCCCGGCACTTGTGCTGCACAGGCTCGAATTTCCCAGAAAAGGTAATGTGTCGGCTATGGAGCATCTCAGAAACATGGGCACTGTCCACCTCTTCCTCTACCTCATGGGGTTTCCAGAAGCGGTGTTGAGAGTCGGATCTGCAAGGAGCACCAGAGATCCTCAAGGCAGCTACTCCAGACCAGAAGAAGGGGGCTGACCCAATCCCAGTGCACCCCAATTAACTCTCAATCCTAGGGAGAGTACTTGCCCCTGGTGGCCTTGAGGCCTTCCTAGACTAGAGAACATGACCACTACAACTGGGTTCAAATCCTGATGCTCACGAACCAGCCAAAGATAGTGGGTATAACTGCTAGCCTAAGGCTAGATTCCTGTCACAAAGCAGGGCAGCAGCTCCAGGGTCTGGAGGCCATGGCTTTGAAGTAATGTGAGTCCATGTCAAGGGTCTCTTTGCCCCTGAGTGGGTGAATACAGGCTCTGACGTGGACAAGGTACCAATGCAGCAGAGGAAGAAGCATGTGTAAATTCAAACCCAGTCTTCACTCAGTGTTAAGGGCACCAAAGGATGGAGTTTTGGCCACCACCAAACCTTGTTTCCTCTTTTTTTCCTGACAGTGCTCGGGACTGAACTTAGGCCCTCGTGTATGCCCTATACCAGTGAGCTCCAGCCAGTCAGTCCATCACCAGACCTTATGAGGGCCACTTTTCCCTGAATGCCACTCTGTGGCAAAGGCTCGACCTTCTGACCCAACAGCACACAGCAGGTTCTTTGGGCTCTGCGCATGGTGCCGCTGCCTCACGAGCTGGCAGGGCTGCGAGGATCCTGACTAGTCTTGGCTGTAGCTGGGTGAAACAGCACAGGCCAGGGAACTGAAACGGCATCAACAATACAGGCTGGCTATGGCGTGAACTCAGGGAAGTCTCTCAGAACCAGCCTAGCTGCACCAAGAGTTAACAGCACGGAGCCTCAGGGCAAAGCCCTGAACCAGGACTCTCACATGGAGGCCTGGCTCCCGTCCTTAGGCTTCTCGAGGTCCCAATCCCTGCCTTATAAGCTTAGCCCGAGGGTCACACGTCATTAGCTCCACTGCTCTCAGACTCCAATGCTGGCTCCTAAGTGCAGTGCCAGCAAATGCAGCCTGGGCTCTTCCAGCCACCCACCTCCCTCCTCCTTGTAGGTAAGTTCTCACCTGTACGCCTAGATGTGTCTTTCTCCCTCTACCTTCCGCTAGCTATCTGCAGCCTGGCTATCTGTGCTGGGGTAGTCCCACTCAGAAGGCTCTTGGGGAACAAGAATCCAGCTTCTGACCCAGTTCACCCTGAGCCCATCTGCCTCCAGCATCTTGAGGAGCCACACTTGTCAGGAGGGTCTCGGAACTGAGCTTGCTCCTACAGCTACTCCCTCACCTGAGTCACAGATAACCTCCGTGGGTATTCCTGAAGAAGCGATAGTAAGGCTCAAGTCCCAGCGTCCTACAGGCCACAGAATAAGGCCAGGCTGTGCTTTGAGCCCTAGGACCAGATACCTGAGACTCACTTAAGAATCTTCCCAGCTGTTAGCTGCTCCTGGCCCCAGTAGCACAGGTCCACTCCGAAGGGCACCATGGGTGCTCGGGCTCGCTCCGCTTGCTTCTGGGCTTCCTCTGGCCCCAGAGGTCCCCTGAAAACAGAGCAGCACATGTGGGCCGCCCACCCCTGTGGCTATTTGCCTTTCCCTCCCACATCCCAGTGCAGGCCAGAAGCCTGGGTCAGCATTAATGTCCTGTTGGGCCTGAGCTGACGGGCTGGCTGCTGCTGTCCAGCAAACGAGCTGGCCCTGCGAGCACTGGCTCTGATCTGTGATGTGAACCTGCTTGAAGTCACCTGGAATTTCCTGTGAGAATATGGCATGGCCGCAGGGCCTCCAGAGGACTGCTACAGGTCCAGCTGAGCACCATGCCCCACATTGGCAGGTGCTAGCTGGCTAGGCCACACACATTCCAGGATACCTCTCAAAGGAGCGTTCCTGGGCAACCTGTTCAGCCCAGCCAGTGCTTCAGACAGGTGGTGGCAGTATAGGCTGTGGGCCCAGTAACATGGGACATCTAGAATCACCTGGTAGGGGAGGAGGAGGGAGATGACAAGCAGTCCTGGAGCCGCAACATCTGGGCAGCTGCAGAGGTGGGGTCTGAGGCCTCCTCTTCCCTTCTCCTCCTGGTCCTCTCCTGTACGCTACATACAGCTGTACGTTTCTCCAGAGTCTTCAGGGGGGCCTTTGGCTCCAGCCCTGAAACAACACATGTCTAACATCATTCTGTAAATCAGGACTTGGTGAGCACCATGTGGTCAGGCCTCAGCTCTAACATCGCTCTGTAACCCAGGGAAGGCTGGGGGAGCACCATGTGGTCAGGTCTCAGCTCTAACATCGCTCTGTAACCCAGGGAAGGCTGGGGGAGCACCATGTGGTCAGGCCTCAGCTCTAACATCGCTCTGTAACCCAGGGAAGACTGGGGGAGCAGCATGTGGTCAGGTCTCAGCTCTAACATCGCTCTGTAACCCAGGGAAGGCTGGGGGAGCACCATGTGGTCAGGTCTCAGCTCTAACATCGCTCTGGTCAGGCCTCAGCTCTAACATCGCTCTGTAACCCAGGGAAGACTGGGGGAGCAGCATGTGGTCAGGTCTCAGCTCTAACATCGCTCTGTAACCCAGGGAAGGCTGGGGGAGCACCATGTGGTCAGGTCTCAGCTCTAACATCGCTCTGTTAACCCAGGGAAGGCTGGGGGAGCACCATGTGGTCAGGGCTCTAACATCGCTGGGGGTTAACCCAGGGAAGCCTGGGGGAGCACCATGTGGTCAGGTCTCAGCTCTAACATCGCTCTGTAACCCAGGGAAGGCTGGGGGAGCACCATGTGGTCAGGTCTCAGCTCTAACATCGCTCTGTTAACCCAGGGAAGGCTGGGGGAGCACCATGTGGTCAGGTCTCAGCTCTAACATCGCTCTGTAACCCAGGGAAGACTGGGGGAGCAGCATGTGGTCAGGTCTCAGAGGCATCCATGCATGAAAGCACTTACTCCTGCAATAGCACAAGAGACGCCTGTCATTGCAGCTTGTCAGATAGAGGGAACATTCTTAAGTAAGGCACAGGGCAAGGACTGCGGTGGCCCTAGTCTACAGGGACTGTTACCAAGAGCCTACCCAAAGTTGTTCACAGTACAGGCTGATGACACTATCATCTCTGCCCATAGTTTCCCACAGTGAGAGGCTGGATGTCTGTGTAATACCTGCCATGCCAAAGAGAGGCTATCTTCCCCTTGACAGGGGCCCTTTCCTCACTGAGCAGGGAACAAAGCAACCCAGCCTTTATATGAAGGTGACAATTCAAGTTGAGTGGTTCTTCTCCCCTGTGCTGTCCTCAGAAGAAACACCCACCATGACAGTCCCCAACTGCTGCCCAAAACTTCAAAAGCCACAAGGGTGGCTACAGCTAGGCCTGGGTCATGTGGCTGCAGTATGTTTTCTGTGACTGTGGGGCAGACGTCAGGCCCCTGACCATAGGATGCCATCCTGAAATATCTACCCCTCTTCCTACCAGCTAGAGGAGGTTATGATGCTGACACCAGGATTTCTATGGGACATGGCAGATGACACCAATCTTAGCCCAGCGTTCACTCTCACATTCCAAAGGCAGAATCCTGCCACTTTGCTCCTGCCCACTTCTGGGTCTGGCTTGTTGTATACAGGGCCACTGTCAGAACTGGGACTCCAGAGGCACCGTCCACTTGTTACCCGGCTTCTCTGAGACTGGGTAGACTCCACAGCTGAGATAGGGCAAGAGGGGAAACCAGCGGGGAGGAGAGCACAGCAGTGCTGTGAATACACTGCACAGCACCATTCTGGCAGTCAGAAGGGAAAAGGCTGTGAAAGACATCTTCTATCAGAGTTGAGGAGCAGGGGTGCTGGAGAGATGGTCCAGCACTTAAGAGCGATAGCTGCTCTTTCAGAGGACCCAGGTTCAGTTCCCAGTACTTCCTGGTAGCTTACAACTGCCTGATTCCAGGCCCTTCTTCTGGCCTCCTCAGGCACTAGGCACACACATGGTGGACAAACATACAAGCTGGCAAAACACCCGTCACATAAAATAAAAATTAAAGAAAAGGTGAGATCAGGAAACGCTGCAGAGGAACAGTTACTTGCTGGGTGCCTGCAGGGCAGAGGGACCAGTGTAGGGCATACGAGCGAGACTGCACAGCGCAGCGATGTGCAGGGCAGACACAGGTCCTGGGGTTCTTCTGTCTGGAATTCCAGAGAAAAGAAAATGCAAACGGAACATAGGAGACAGTTGAAAAAACTCTTCAGTGCTCCTGCCTGCCAGAGGAGGTGAAGAAGGGGCAGATATGTTGGAAAGAGGAGGTCAGATAACATTAACAATAACAATAACAAAGAGGAAGGCGCAGAGGTGAGCATCCCAGTGGCAGCCGCACTTCTAACCAAGAAGCAGGTTCAGGGCCTAGAGGCAAAGCCATCTAGAAAGGCACAGGGAAGGGCTGGGGATGTACCTAGTGTGTGTAAGGCTGTGTGTCCTCGCCTCAGTACCACAAAGGAGAAAAGGAAAAAGAGAAGGGTTGGGGATTTAGCTCAGTGGTAGAGCGCTTGCCTAGGGAAGCGCAAGGCCCTGGGTTCGGTCCCAGCTCCAAAAAAAAAAAAAAAAAAAAAAAAAAGAGAGCGATAGGAAGATGCACCGAGCTCACAGCTGAACACCCAGCTGAGCTGTCGTGCCCACCACAGGTACAGAGGGAGTCTTATGGACAAGAGACCTCACAAGAACCACCCCTTGCAGTTCTATCCTTAGCACAGGTGATCCATCAAGAAAAAGAAAATCTAAACCACAGTGCACAGGACAACAACGAGTAAATGACGTTTGACATTAGAACATTAACTCAGTGGGTGTGAGGGTGGTCCACTGCCATGGAGGTAGGATAAGAGAGTCCTGATCACCTGTCTTTTGTCAAACAAACTAATAAATCTATGAGCAGATGGACTGAGAAAGTCAGATATGTTTAGCAAATAAACATCTATTGAGAGGCTAAAATAAAAAAGTTAAGAAACAATCAAAAGACATCTGAAGAAACAGGTTAATACCAGGAAAGTAGGTAAGTTTAAAAATAGTATAAAGAATACAGGAGGGTGTGACAAATGTGGACGGAACCTCGCCTAATAGTCAAAGTACAAGGTGGACCTCACTTGTCGTCCAGGAGGACACTTGGGGCACTCAGGCAGGAGATTCTCGAGGCCAAGGCCAGTCTGGGTTACAAAGTAAGATCCTAAATCAAGCTTTAAAATGCTAAGCTAAGTTTGTGCATTACTATTTAGACTCAAGATCAATGAGTGTTTTAGGCATGTGATATAGTTACGTGAGTCTAGTACCCAGAAGGCCTGAGGAAGGAGGATTTCAAGTTGAAGTCTGTGCAACAAAGAGACACCCATCAAGGAAGGCCAATGCACTCTACCTGAGGCCTTGGGATGGCAAAGCCTACAGCTCTGAAAGGCCACAGCCTAAGTCATTAGGAGTTCTAGGCTCATCATGGACTCGCTGTAGCCAAGGTCAGCCTGACATGGCACAGAAAGGACCAGCTGCTCTTTGAGGCTTCCGGGGCCCTGAAGGCAATGGGACAAATCTGCTTGGCTGCTTGCTTTTCTACAAGTCTTACTGGTCCTAGACATAGCCATTTATCTGTGCTTTACTGGTGTTACTTTCAGGGTGGCTATGAGACACCTGATGCAGCCCAGAAAGCCAAAATATTTATTGTTCTGTAGTCTATATGGAACACTTGTCTCTGCTTTCAATCACCCTGAGCATAAGTAACGGCCCCTGACTTTTGGATCCTCATGGGTGGGGAACAGAGGATGATAGCAGGGCCACTTTGAGAGGGTAGTGGAGTCACAGACAGCTACCTCCAGGCTCTGGAGTTCTGTAGTCCTAAGGTTTGGCCACACTGTGTATCAGAAGATACCAGGCTGCCCCTCCTCTGGTCTAAGTGTAAAAACAGTGTCCCATGTTAGGCAGTGGTGGCTCATAACTTTAGTCCTAGTACTTGGCAGCAGAGGCAGGTGGATCTCTGAGTTCTAGGCTAGCCTGGGCTACAGAGTTAGTTCCAGGACAGCCACGGATAGATACACAGAGAAACCCTGCCTTGAAGAAACAAAGACAACAACAAACAAACAAACAAACAAACAACAATCAACAACAAAAACCAGTGTCCCAGGTTTCGGTGGCAAACATATGACCCCCAGTGTCTATGTTACTGGCAATATGGAAGCCAGCAGGTTAGCCGAGCCCTGCATACATGCATACACAGCAGGGAGGCAAGGCTGGTAAGTGAACAATGTGACATTTAGATAGATACAATCGCAGCCAAAAGATCAATATGAGAATTCCTAAGAGTTACAAGAATGAAATATATTTTTCATTGATTTGTTGTTTTAAACCATTAAGAAGATGGGTAAGCGTGTTAGAGCAGGGTAAACACTCAGGGCACTGAACACACCACTGTTTTCACACCGTCATAGAAAATCAATCTCACTGACATATTTTCAAAGTTAAAACCCAAAAAGCAGAGCACACTCCTCAGGCCGGAGGGTGCATGACCCTGAAAGAATGAGACATTACCCTGATGACCACCATGGCCCTGCTGCCTTGCAGGGCCTGACTCTAGTAGTCCCCTGGCCAAAATTTACTCCCACGGTTGCTTTTAGAAAGAGTCATAAAAATGTCCAAAGCTCCTTTTTTTGTTTAAATTGGCCAAGTGGCACCTATTTGCCTGAAGCACTAAAGCAGACAGTGCGGGAGAGATGGATCGATAGGAGGAAATGGAGAGGCTGGGGCTCCGCACAAAGTTAGGCGGCCGCGCGCTGACACTATTGATTTTACCTAGTTCAGCTGGCCTTGTAATTAAAATGTAAATTTGAGAAAGAGATTATGTCCTGACAGAAATGGTAGGATTAAGGGGAAGATAAAAGTCCCTCAGTGAAAATTCAGAGAAAGAAATGAGAAAGAAAAAAGAGCCTGATTTCCTCAGCCGTGTGGATTTAGACTGAGTCTAACACTTCAGATTCGCCTGTGTTTAATTGGAAAAACAGTGATGGACTATAAACTAGCATTATGAACTGAACTCACTGCACGCTGTCTGTCTGTCTGTCTGTCTGTCTGTCTGTCTGTCTGTCGTCTGTCTGTCTGCCTGCCCGCCCGGAGCCTCCAGCCTCGACTGCTGCTCTCAAGGGAGTCTCCATTTGGTATAATGATGAAGGATTCCCACCTTCTTTCTATCCGCGCCACAGGTCCTGCCCATGGGCCAGTGTCCCTCCTGCCCCAGCCCCTCCTGTGAACACTCCAGGAATTCTAGGTGTTGATATGTTGCTGGCCTCAAGGGCTCACCAAACCCTCCTTGGTTCCTGTGGCCCTCAGCCCAGTGGTGGCACCAACAGCCAGATTGTATGTACTTAATGTGGGGTCTCCCTGTACGCCCTGCCAACCCTCCCAGACTGCTAGGTTCTCTATTTGATGCCATTTGGAAAATACCAAAGAGCAGCTGGTTCAGTCCATACCGGCCCCCACTGCCTTCTAGGTTTAAAACAGATGCCTAGAGCCCTCCAAGAGAGGGCTACACTCCAGACAATGGAGCAAGCCAGCAATGTCTCCGCTCTCTGTTAGGCTGAGATGAGGCCCCTTAGCAGCTTAGTGTATGTGGAAGGCTCTGAAGACAGTGACACAGGATGATGGGCACTGGTGCAGGAGTTATGGACTACGTAGTTATTGCTCCTGTGTAATAAACGGCCCGACATGCAGTAGTGGGACCTGCAGCCTTCTATTGAAAAGCATGGACTAGTCTACATGAGGAACAGGTAGCAGGGCAGCACGGCTCTGTGGTGGGGCCTGACGCAGGCTGGGATGACCACAAGTAGATGTGAGTTGTAACTGCCAAACCAGAGCCACTTGTGACTTCCCTGTGTAGCCTTACAGCAGGTTGCTCATGGGGTGTCCCAGAGAGTGTCCCAGCAAGTGTGGAGGGAGACGCTTCACAGTGCTTTTATGGCTCAGTTTCTTTTGCTGGACTCAAAAGGCCAACAGGCAGAAGCCGTCTAGACACGGGCAGACATAGGGCTATCTCTGATGAGGAGAGGAGGGATTTGCTCTAGCCATCTCTATTTCCACTGGTGGCTGGAAAGGGTTTCACTGTGTGTTCCTATCTTCCAGGTGACATTAAGCAAGCATCTGTGAACACTGTCCTCACTGGCACTGTCACTAGCCATTCCCAAGCCATGGGCCAAAGGCATCCTAGGATGAAAGGAATCTGCTTTGTTCTTTGAGGATAATCCCTGGTGTTGGCTTGTCGCTGCCTGATAGAACTTGTAGCTGCTCAAAACCTGTGCAGAGTCAGACTTACCATGTCTTCTGGAAGGAAATGGAACATCAGAACAGGGTGCAAAGGCCCAAGCTAGAAAATTCTGGTGCAATCATGATCCCTGAATCAGTGCTGGCTCCCAGGATGCCCTGGAGACTCCAAGAGCCAAAGTCAGTCCCCAGCTTAAAACCAAAAGTGTGGCTTCCAAGGAGGGCAAAAGGAAGAACCCAGGTACACAGGTAGGTGCTAGCCACACTGCCTGGACCCTGAGAAGTATCCCTGCCTCACCTGCCCTCACTGCCCTTATTTCAGTATGGTGGCCTCAGATACCACCACAGCCACACCAGCACCTTGCTAGACAAGGACCTCATCCAGGCAAGGGTAAAGACATAGGAGGCAAAGACCATCCTGGGCACAGGAGGACGGCCATGTCACCCCATGTATACCTGAAGCACTTGCTGGTGTTGGCCATGACGTATCTCCTACCAGGTAGAAAGGTAAGCTGGGCGACAATAAAATCCACCTCGGGTGGAGACTGGTGCTTGGAGAAGCATGTGAGTAGAGGTTTGGAGGGTCGTGGGGTGAGAAGCATGTGAGTAGAGGTCTGGAAGGTCGTGGGGTGAGAAGCATGTGAGTAGAGGTTTGGAGGGTCGTGGGGTGAGAAGCATGTGAGTAGAGGTTTGGAGGGTCGTGGGGTGAGAAGCATGTGAGTAGAGGTTTGGAAGGTCGTGGGGTTTGCAGGCTGAAGAGAGCATCATGAGGCGGGGGCCTAGAGAAACTCTACCAGTTTCAAAACGCAGCACGGCAGGCAACGCAGCACGGCAGGCTTGCCCACAAGCAGCAGGTGAGGTGATCGGGCATAAGAGGCCAGCTCTACTAGGCAGGGAGCTCGTCCCTGGGGCATCAGAATATTGGTGCTTCTGAAGAGTAGGCCAGACCAGGCCACTGTGCTCAGACAAGGGGCCACCAGTAGCCCTTGAGTGTGGGAGATTCCTCCTGACAATCACACACTCATTGGTTCCCCAGGAGGCAGCACTAGGCAAAGGACTGAGGACTAAGGGTGGGTCTGCCTAGGCTAATTTGGCTTGACACCTCTCCCTAATGGGTCATAGCTTTACACACAAGTCATCTTATCATCTAAATGCTCTTAACAGATTCAAATTACACCCCATAATGCCAGTGCAAATCCACTGTGTACTCCCCACAGACGCTAGATGACTTGTTTTTCCTTGCATCTTCGTGGCGTAAGTGGTGCCTCAGGTCACCTGAGGCTGTGACCTGGGTCCTGGATCCCCTCTAAGTCTACACTTTTTCTCTGGAGGGCACAAGCCTAGGGTACAGAGTGTGGCTCTTAGAGCCTTCTTGGCAAAGAGGAGGCTCCTCGATGGGAAGCGCCTGTCTGTCACAGTAGTGCTCTATGTGTGACAACTGCCTCTTGCTTGGGGCCCAGACAATCCTGTGTCAGAGGCCATGTCTGCCACCTCGCAGACACGAAGCCGGGATTCCTTTGTCACGCTATCTGCCTCTTCTCCACCCTGGTGTGGGCTCCGTGTGGGCAAAGGCATCCCCAGCAGACTGCATGCATCCCCGACCCCCAGCCAGAGCATCAAATGGCCCAGAAGGCCCTGTGTGATGTCCTGCCATGTCCTGGCCACAGGGTGACTCAGGGCACAAAGAGAAACTGTGCAAGTTAAATACAAGCAACAAATACTGACACAACAGCTGTACAAGGGAAGATGGCGGCTAACCTCCCTGGGTCAATGTCACCACCTAGAGGCATTGCCAGAGTGGAGCCTGTCCTTCCAGGACCCTTGATGCCCAGTCCCGCCTTTGTGGGCCCACAACTCACCATACTCAGCTCGTAGATGGTCGGGGATTCGAGGCTCGTAACCCTCCTTCTCTGGGACCTCCACGAAGTCCTGGTCCTCCTCCTCACTGTCCTCCAGTGCTTCTGTCTGTGGAAACATTCCCAGGTACATATAAGGTCACCAGCTCTCTCCAACGGCAGCTGTCCATGAACTGTGCACTGGTGTCACTTCCTACAGGGCTGTCTCCAGTTTAGGACTTCAGCAACACACGTTGATAGTCTTTAATTACAGGGTCTCTAAGGCTGTTCTTACTCTTAAGTCACGGTTCCTTTGCTTAGCTCCCACCTGGAGCCATTCCCTGACTACCACCGACCCTCCTGTGCCTGCTGCAGTGGGCACCACCAAGGACCTGCAGAGCTGGCTCAGCCCCACTAAGCAGGCAGCAGAGCTTGAATTAATGGTGCTGCCATCTTACCCACAGCTCTTCCATGCCCAAGTAGGCCAAGTTCATAGGTCCTAACGTTTGCCTCAGCTCAACCCAGGTAAGGAAGTAGGTATGTGGTGCCCCTTAGATTGTGGTGGCCCTTTGAGTTGTAACATCCCTTGAATTTTGGTGCCCTCTGCAGGTTTCAATATTCTTGCAGCTTCCAAAGCTGGGCATGGTGGTATACACCTTTAATCTCAGTGCATGTCCAAATATGAAATAAAGGGAAGAGATAAAGGGAAGATTCTGTCACAATAACAATCCACATAGCCCTGGTTAACCAGCAGGAGCTCTGTACTGAGTATCCATCAATGTCTGACAGTGCGCTCGGCTGTTGGGAGGCAGAGGCAGGTGGATCTCTGTGAGTTCGAGGAGGCCAGCTTGGTGTATGTAGCAAGTTCCTGACAGTTTCGTATTAGAGATAATAGAGAGACCCTGTTTCAAAAAGCCAATAGACAGGCAGACAGACAGAATAGATAGATAGAATAGACAGACAGACAGACAGACAGATGTGGCTTCAGGGTAGAATTGAGACAAGGAAGGACCCTGTCAAGTGAGTACTAACTTATGGAACCTTCATAGGATTATAAGAAAAACTTTGAAAAACTTAAGCATTAAATTTTAAAACCATTCCCAACAGCAACTTGAATTTACAGATGTTCCGCATTGTCCTGACCTCCCTGAAGGGGGAAAGGACATCTAAGGGGCAGCTTCTAGTCTCAGGACAGGCGCTCGAGCGCATCGGGAGCCAGGCCAAGCAAATGGAAGTCGTCACGAGGAGGGACCACAGTGCATCACCTACCTATGCCCTCGCTCAGCATGCTGCCCGCCCAGGGAGAGCCGGGCTCCCTTATGGGCTGCTGGAAGCATCAGCAGCCACATCTGGCTGTGCCTGCTGGCCCCGTGCCCCAGCCTGGGAGTCTGCTGCCCGGAGTGAGCATAATCAGATGCAAATGCACTCTGTTTTGGTGCAGCCCACAGTCGTGCATCTGGGAAGCACAGGAGACATTAATCATCGGAAACTGTAATTTTTGTTATCAGTCTAACACTGATCAAAAGGGAAGCCTGTCTCCACCGCTGACCTGTGAAACGTCCCAATTATACTCTTTGGAAATGACAGGGGCACTTAACTCCCGAGCTGAGCAAATGACGACGATCAATCACGTTTGAATAACAATGAGCCACGGACCTGAAAATTATTTTTGTATAGAATCTACCCAGGAATTTATGAAAGGTGGAAAGCAGCCCAAGGTTTTAGGGCATTACAGGCTCAGCTAGTGCAGTGCGTATCAAACACTAAACAGAATTTATGTGTTTTAATTTTCTAAAAGGTAGATGTGGGCTGGGTGCTACAATGCATAACATATAGTGCCAGGTTTTAAATATGGGGGTCATTTTCATAAAATATTATGCTTATTGCCCACACCCTTGAGTTTTGCTGCGGACTTTTTATCAAAATTTCATTCCCTAAAAGTACTCAACTGCTTAGGTAACTATTATAATTTTATCTTCTTCCTCCCCAGCTATAATCATTTCTTTTTAGACTAAATTTGAGGCTCCAGGTTCTTCCTTGTTCTTAAATTAGCACTGATAAAGGCCTCTGGAGTCTGCTCTTCTATCACATGTGTTAGCTTCGAAAAAGACCCAGGCTCTCTGGGGCCACAGAGGGAGCCGCCAGACACTCCTATCCCTCGCTTAGCAACTGTTCAAGCTGCAGCAGCTACAATGTAGAGATGCCACTGTTAGAACTCAAGTGAAACTACACTCAAGTTTTAATTCACATTTGGTAAATACTGAGATTGCAAATCCCTGGTGCCGAAGTTACCAAGGACAGCCGACAGATGAGCTACACCTGAGGGCCGGGAAATTACTCTGCTGTGGAGAAGTTCTGAGCCCTAGCTGTTGGGACTAGCTGTGGCCTGCTCAGGAGCCTGACCAGGAATATTGTGGTCACAAGGGGCAGTCCCTGGGAAGGTAACACGGCCTAGAGAGAAGGCTTTCGTGGAATGGTCTTGAATCACAGTTAGCTAGCCTCCACTCACTTACTTTGGAATCTAAATAACTAAGAGGTTGTGCCCACTGTGGAAGAACTTGTCTTTAAGGTCACAGGGAAGGTCGGACAGACGCCAGCATCCAGAGGGGTCCCCATGAAGTACCTAGATGCCGAGTCCTGGGAAAGCGCTCACATCTGGCTAAAAGGCATCAGGATTAGTGATGTCTTCAAAATGAGGCCAGACTTTTGAAATGTTCTCAAGAATGACTTACTTTTACCTCGGGTGAGGGCCAGGTTTCCTACTGTGGTGAAACCGCACAGAATGAGCTGTGAGGAACCCGGCAGGAAGGGCAGCCCTAATGAACCCTGCACAGGGACCACACACCAGCGCAGGCCGCCTTCCTCACCCAGACCTTCTCTGATGGGTGAAATCCTTGGGTGCCTTCCAGGGCTATGGCAGGTGGTCAGAAACCCTTCCAGCCAATCAGAAGACTTCTCCTAAGCTGGCCCCCAAGTGGGAGCTACAGACCCCTACGGAGGGCCAACTCGTCCACTCACAAGACAGAAGCAAGCTTTCGCCCACTGCTGTTGTGTGGTAGGGGTACTGCTGGTTTTATACAAATTGATTCTCACCCACAGTTAAAAGGATTTAGAAAAATGAGTCGTCATGATCATAATTAAACAAGCAATAAAACGGCTAAAATATACAACGCAATCAGCTTACAGAAGTGGGGTGGTGAGTGCTAATTATTTGCGAAGGAATGGGAAGAGCATCTCGACATCCAGAAAACCCATGGCCGCCAAGCCCACAGCCTAGAGATACAGCTGGAACCATTAAATAAATTTTGTGCGATCTAATTAACTTGGTGCGCAATCTCAATTACTTTTCACCCAAGAAATCACTTTTGTTCAGTTTTATGTGTGTCTATTTCCCTTTTAAAAAAAAATGATGTAAGGCCTCGTCAGACAAGTGAGTTCCAAACTGCATTTGTCTTTCAGCGGCTTGATGGCTATGCATTTAAAAACCCATTCTATCTTATAAACTAAAAATTAAACGTGCTCAGCTGTGATGGCCGTCATTGCAGCTGCTATTTATATGCTAATGCCCTCCCTGGAAGGCCGTGCAAATTGCCCGGCCAGGCCAATATCTCATGTGCATCTCGGCTGCCAGGGACGCACCTTCAGAGGACAGAGGGCGTTGTGGTGCTGACCACGTGATAACACAGGACAGGCACCTGGTGGCCAGAAGGGCCAGCACCGCGTCAAACCTGCCCAGATGCAAGCAGGGCACCAGAGCATACACTTAAGTCCAAAAAGCTATGCTGGAGCAAAATACCATTTTCAGGAGTGGCCATCTCTATAGAGACCACATTCACAGAGAGATCTCACAACAAACAGCACTGCAGGACACTCAGGGGCAGGCATTTCTCCTCCTCCCTCTCTCCGAACCTCCTCCTAAAACAGCCCACAAAAATCTGCCCTTGGGAATTCGGTCTGACCACGAACCCCAATGTCAGAGAACTTCCTCGAAGTGGGGCCCGAGAGCTGAGGCTAGCCTACTACCAAGTATGAGGCAAGAAACCTGGTGACATGTGCCTAGAAGTCCATTTCCAGGGCAAGGTTAAGGCTAAATTCGAGGCTAGATCCAAACAAGCAGCTAGCAAGTTGGCCAAGGGAGTCGCCTGCTGTCAATCAAATTGAGGGCTGGTAGCCTAGGTGGCCACAAGCCAGGTCCTCTGGGTTTCTGGTGCTTATAACGTACACACTCAAACCAGCCTGTTCTGGGAACCATATCTACACGCTCTAATGACAAGGCTGTGTGAGTGGTCAGAGGCAGGGAGTTATCATGGATGAGGTTATGTGCACTCCACACATGAACATCCGATGAAATGTGGAACCACTAATCATTACTCCCAAGAGTGTGCAGAGAAAGCCAACCACATAGGAGAGAAGTGTGTTCTCACTTGCTCGGGCCTACAACTAACAGTTTCCTCCTAGGGATTAGAACAGGTCCGTCCCTGGGCCTTGTTGCCATCTCAGGCGAGAGCAGGTGGGCAGCCTCTGAGGCCATGCTATGCTGTGTGGCCGGTTCCTCTTGCAGCCTTCCCACTGGGCGTCTGGGGCTTCAGGAGGGGCCAGGACCCACGTAAGTTCCTCTGGCCCGCTTTCTCAACTGCAAAATGGAGGAAGTCATCAGATGGGGCACCCCGAGAGTAAAGAGGTAACACGTGAGAAGGTGTTGAGAGCTAGCTCATTCTGGAAGACAAGTGATTGGGCTGGACCCAGGAGCCAGGGGAAACCAAGACTAGATCCACACAGTGGGGGTAGGAGGGTATGGGCTGGTGCAGAGGCTGCTGAGCTGTTTTCTGCCTCCTTGTAAGCTGACCTCATAAGAACTTGTGCTCAACCCCCTCCCAACTCTGCTGGTGGGTGCGTGCTTGGCCTTCAGTGTGATGGAGGGAGCACAGCCCTGAGGAGGCTGTTTACGGGCCCTGCTGCTGCACAAGGTCCGCAGGCTGATTTAGTTTCCCTGCCTTCCCCGGCTGTGCCTGACGGTTCAACATTTCATTCCTGGGTTTTCTGCTTCTGTCCTTTTCACCTACAAGAAGCAAAGCCTGCAGGGCCCAGGGAGCTTTCCTAACATCCTGCAGGAGAGGAGCTGGGCCCAGGCGAGCTCCCAGTAGAGCACCCACGGGCCTGGTAGTGAGACTGAAAGGCAGGCTGGGAGCACCCAACACAGAACACAAGCAAAGCTGCACCAAACAGATTGATTTCCACTGCTGTGCAAGGGTGAGGATGAGCCCATGGTGCCATCAGGGTGGCTGCCACACGGCCCATGAGCCTGGCTTGCACCAAGATGCATTTATAACCACATGAACAAGTAGGCCCACAGTCCAGGAAGGAAAGAATAGCTGCTGACAAGTCAGACATGCCGATGTCTGAAATCACTGCTCTGACCACCACTTGGTGGGAATTCGTATTTTGTTAATTACACAATACAAACCAACCAGGACCAGAGCCACATAATGAAAAGGCAGGCAATTTAAAAGTTTTCAAAGGATTTTTATCAGTTTAAATAATGAGGCCGCCACGGATTATTACAGCTCTTCTGTAACAGAGCAGGTGGAAACTAACTCTACCAAATGGCCCTGCACATTGATCGGGTCAAGATTTATCCCCAGCCTGCTCCAGACTGAGCTGAAGTGCGCACACTCTGTAAAGCAAATGCTTAGACATGTTTAAACTGGTTTAAGTATTTCTGAAGACAGACCGTCTGTGTCAAAAGGAAAGCAATACTGTACAGAAACAAATAGCAACATTCAAAGAGAACCGGGGCTGGACTCAGATGTCCGACCAGCACGGCCTGCACAGCCCAACCCTCCACAGACAGCCTGCACCCACCCAGTCCTAGCGGCTGTTTATGGCTGGTAGCGTTGTATTTGTTTCAATCTCACACGTTTGCTAGAAGTTCTGAAATGTTTAAATCATGCATTATTGAATTAGTGTTCCTTGCTCAGCCTGTTCTACATGAGGAGTTAACGATGCCCATCCGGTGCTAAATGGGGAAACACTAGGAAATGATTTAAACCCCCCGTAAATTTTATTTGGAAATTAGTGAACACCTCATCATGATTTCTAATTAAAACAGCTCTAATTAACATAGACATTCATTAGCCCTCTCCCTGCCCTTCCCCCACAAGACACCGTGGTGCAGCAGCCTTGCAAGGAGCTGCCCACCAGCTGCAGGAAGGGCGGGCGATGTGCAGATAGGCAGTTGCTGTATCTATTCTGGGAAGCACTGCTCACCTGAGCCTGGGCGCTGCCACTCACAGTCCCGGAGCCGCCAATCACTTCATCTACAGACAGCGACTCACTCGTTCTCCAGCTGCGGCAAGCAAAATCTCCAAGGACTTCAGAGCAGTGCCTTTCGTTAAAAATCAGTTTGTAGAGACAGGTCTAGGAAGTGTCCATTCTGCTGACAGCAGAGCTGAGAAATACCTGCCTTCCTACTGAAGGTAGGCATCATCAGTCCAGGGCTACCACCTTGTTAGGCCTGGGCAGCCCTACATACCCAAGGATGGCCTGGCTAGTGTGCTGACCTATGTGACCACCATGAGGGCCTGTCTTATCAGCAGGTCCTGCAGGCACAGAGGGAGTGGGTGATCCAGGGTTCAGCCGTGAGGGCTGCCATGTGTCTGCTGAGATGCATGAGGGGTGCATGTGCTAATCTGGCTAGTAGCCACTGGGTGCAACAAGGAGCAGCGGAAACAGGGCAGACCCTGGGCATCACATCAACCCGACTGCCCACTGTATACCACAGAAAGACGGTGTTTACAGTGTTACAGAGTGCTGGGCCTCAACTCCCATGTCTGTGTCTCACAGGAGTTAGGAAAGGGCAGCCAAAGTACTGACATAGTCATGCTACGACAGTGATGGCTTACCATGAGCCTAATACCCTTACACCACAAGAGAAATCTAGGACTGCAGCTGGGTTAGGACAGCGAGCAGGAGTCCGGGCGAGCTCCTTAGTCTGTTTGGTGTAATTCTAGGGGTTAAACCTACGGGCTCAAAGATGCTAAGCTGCACTCCACCACTGAGCTAAATTCCCAGGCCCCTTTGTATTTTGAAACAAGGGCTCACTAAATTGCTTAGGCAGCCCTTGAAATCACTATAACTAAGGCTGGTCTTGAAGTAATGGTCCTTCTCCTCAGCCTTTCAAATAATTAGAAAGGCAAGCTTTTACCTCCAGGTCCAGCTTCCACTCAGCTGCCTTGAATGCATGGCTGTTACCATACAGGTACAAGCCACAATATAGAAAAACGGAGCCTCTTCACCTGGGCTCTGGGGATGCAAGTCGCTGCCCATGAAGCTGGCTGAACTAAATGCTGAACCTTGACCCAGGAGGCTGCCTGTCTTCACCATCACCCATAAAGGCTCGTGCGTGTCCTGTAGGCCAGAAGAAGACTGCCCGGGCCTCCTCCGCAGTCAACCACTCAGCAGTCAGGAAATATGGAGATAAGAGATGGGAGTAAGCCAACAGCACACAGCAACCCCCACTATTATCCACCTGACAAAGCTGCAAGACAAGGAGAACGGCAGGCTGCTAGAGCTTTAGGCTTGGAGTCCTGCCAGCCCCAAGACTGCTGTTGGTCCCAGTAAGGAAATGCAGGCTAGCAATACCTAGGCCTCGCAAAACCCTCTGTGCTACCCGAGAGCATTCAAGGCTCTGTGGCCATTCCATGGAGTACTAGCTATCTAAGGATGTCCCTACACTGCCAAGGCCCACTAGCAAGGTGACTGTCCCACAGAATGTAGGACTGGTTTGACTGAGTTCTTCAGAAAGGAATTGGGGTACACAGCATAATAGTGAGGTGCCCTCACTTCACAGGCTGGTTGATAGGTCACGCTGAAAGGTAGCCTCATGTGGCACAGTCTTGGCCAACTGATCACTGATGACTGTGGACACTGAGTGTAGAGTTAAAACAAACTCTTCCTGACAGCTGCAATGAGGGCGGGAGCTGTCACTTTCCTCATGGCTACAGAAATGTTCTCCACTGTAAATATAGTGTTCAAAATTCATAAAGCTGACTTAGCTATGCGACACAACAAAATGCAACTCTCATCAGACGTTAACGACACATACCACACAGCCAAACCTCAACTACAGCACTCTATTCCCATGACTGCCTTAAGCTCAAGCCTAGGCTGACTGAAAGAGAAGCGAGGTCGCCCTCTGCTGGCCCACATCACACACGCGCTCTGCAAAGCTGGGACCATCAAGCAGCTGCAGAAACAGTCGGGAGCTCCCTCCTATGTCCTCTGGCTCCAGCACCTGACCTGTGTCTTCAGTGTACCTACCCGCTGCCACAGACTGGTCAGCAGGGTCTCCAAGTGCTAGACATGGAGTGCTCTTGGTTTTAGGCTGGAATAGTGGGTGGTTTCAAATCTGAGCTCTCCTTTAATAAGGAAAAGGCTAAGTCCACCTTAAAGCTACCTTCCAAAATAGAATTTATAAGTCAGACTGCCCAGGTCAGCTGACCTACTAACCTCTAAGGCAATACTTCTCAACCTTCCTAATGGTATGACCCTTTAATAAGTCCGTTATGTTGTGGTGACCCCCAACCATAAAATTATTTTGTTACTACTTCATATCTGTAATTTTGCTAGTGTTGTGAACAGTAATGTAAATATCTGGTATGTAGGATATCTGATATGTGACCCCTGTGAAAGGACTATTTGACCCCCAAAATGGCCATGACCCACTTGTTGAAAATCTCTGCACTAAGGCTAGTGCAGGGACTGAGCTCACGGTCCAGGTTTAGGATTTGGGTTAAGAACAGGCCTCCATGGGGAGGTGGCAGCTCTGATGTCTGTTTCCTCTATAAACTAGCTGAGAGAAGCCATTGAGATGTCTAGCAGGAAAAGGCACTTGCCAAGGACCTGAGTCTTGTCCCTGGACCTACGTGATAGAAGGAGAGAACACAGACACAGACACACACAGAGACACATACATACATACATACATACATACATACATACATACATACAAACACACACACAGGCACAAATGCAAAATTTTTAAAATTAAAACTAGCTGAGAGAAATGGGATGGTGATGACTGTCAGCTGAGAGATGTGAAAAGAATTGGGTGACATAGAGAGCCTGGACTGTGGCAGTTTTGTGTCTTTCAGTCAAAACTCCCAAGGCCCATCTCCCCTAAGACCAGCCATCCCCTCAGCTCTGTGGTCATCTATGCAGAATTCTAGTTCCATGTAGCCCAGGCACAGGCGCTCCATTCCTACCCCAAGGGCAGCACCTCCTCCAGGCACAGCAACGTACTCTGCCTTCCAGCCAGCTCCAGGGTACCTGGCATGGATGGCCTCTATGGCTCCCAGGTCACCACGGGCCTGCATCTTCGCTCACTACCGGGCACCCAGAACACATGCCTACACTTCTCTCTGGCCTTGCCTGGACTCCCATTTCTCTAGCCTCATCTAGGGGACCCATGTATCCCTGCTCTATCTTAACACCAGATCCCCACTCAGGGAGATACAGTGCCTTGTCATCCCCCTAACAGACAGGCGGTGTTCAGGTCTCCACCCCAAAGGGCACAGTGCTCACCTCTGACGGCGCCTGAGTGCTCTGTAGGCTGCATCTTGTCTGACCTGCCCAAGACACGACTCCTTGTTTGCTAGCCTCTCTCCACAAGTCCCACCTACTTAACACAGCCTGTTTCTTTGGGCTCTCGGGAGGAGCCCTTGACATGGGGGTTTTCAGTACTTTGAAAGTATCCTTGGCTATAACACAGGATGAACAGACACCAACAGCAGGAATGTAGCCACCATGGCATGAGTGGCGCGAGTGACTTCATGGGAAGACTTGCTGAGGGACAGGACCGAACCCCATGCCAAGAAGAGCAGATGGGTCCTCTCTTGGGAGAGGCTGATCTGAGACTCCCACCACAAGAACGTAATAAGGGAAGGCCAGAACCCTCTGAATCTGATGGTGCCTGCCTGTTCAGATGGCCGAGTGGAGGCTCCTGGGACCTTTTAGCCTCAGCTCCATGAACTCACCCTGCTCCTCTGTCCTCTCCCAGGCTCAATGTTCAGTTCTTCGTATTTCTTCAGAGCAAGTTCCAGTTCCATTTTCAGGTCGATGGCCTGCTTTAAATGTCCACTGTAGATCCCTGCACGGGTAAACCGCTGTAAAACAAAGGGTGGCTCACTCACGAAGGTTCCACAGTCCCCGAGAGGGAGAATGCTCATCCCCACCCAGGTCAGGGCTCTGGCCCCACAGCCCACGTTCACTGCTGAAGGCTGGAAACGCCGCTCACCTGGACCCAGGAGCACACCGCTGGCAAAAACTTATTCTGGATGAGTTTGAGCGCATCTCGAGCAGCGTGGAGCACGGCCAGGTTGTCTTCATTCTCCTGTACCTTCAGACCGTCTAAAACAGGCAAAGTCAGTGTGCTGGTTTGCATATGCTTGGCCCAGGGAGTGGCACAATCAGGAGGAGCGGCCTTGTTGGAGGAAGTGTGTTACTGTGGGAGGGGCTTGAAGACCCTCCTCCCAGCTGCCTGGAAGCCAGGCTTCTCCTGTTTGCCTTTGTATGAAGATGTAGAACTCTAAGCTCCTCTACTGCCATGCCTGCCTGGATGCTGCCTCAATGGTACTGGACTGAACCTCTGACCCTGTAAGCCGCCCTAACTAAATGTGGTCCTTTGTAAGCGTTGCCTCGGTCATGGTGTCTGTTCACAGCAGTAAAACCCAAACCAAGACAGTAGGTCACAGAGGGGTGCTGAGGCTGGCCATGTAGCAGAGGCCATTAAACCCACTGGAAACGTGACTCCCAGCTGGTCTCAGACACTTGTCAACCCTGAGAGAAAAGCAGTCTTGGAAAAATCTAGGACAACATCATTCATCCTGGCTCCATGCAGACATGGCTTCCCACCCGAGGGCTAGATCTCTCAGAGCCATCCTCATTTGCCTCTTCACCTAGGACTGTCCTCCCCTTTAGTGCCAGGGTCTCAGTGACCCTGCGATTCTGCCTGTCCTCGACAGGCCCTTCATTTCCTTGACAACCCCTGCTAGGCAGGGCCTCCGGAAAGGATCTCTCGGGCACCTGGATGAGTAAGGCGAGGTGCGGTGCTTCTGAGATATCAACCTGAAGCCGTGGGTCCCGCAGAGCCCAGGCTCTCCACCCAGATCCACATGGTGAACACGTGCACTGTGAGGACGCCGGGCCCAGCTACGAGGGATGGATGAGCAAGAAAGCCCCTCTGTACCCTAAGGCTGGACTGCCAGGGCCACACACAATGCTGTCACACCCCCGTCATTCTAAACACAGCATGAAATCATGCTTTGCCCACATTTTCCTCCTAAGAAGGTGGCCCTGGTGGACCTCCAGGTGGACACCCATACAGCCTGCCAGGGACTCTGCCCTGATCCTAGCCTCCCAGGGACAGGGCTACAATGGCAGAGAATCCCCAAAGCTGATTCACGGTGGCAGAAACCCAGAGCAGGAAGACTAACCAGAGGGAAGTCCCTCTACCCCTCCCTCATGGTCCAACCCAAGGAACTGCTGTCCCTAATCTCAATTCTACCACAGGATAACCTACTGCCAGTGAGGGAGCTACACACCGGGCTAGAGCAGAGTGTGGAGGCACTGCACGGCCCCAGCAGCCAGTTACCTGAGGGGAGTTCCACATCCAGCGTGTACTTGTGGGAGCCCAGCCCATGGCTCCGCAGGAAATCCTCTGGGTCGCCGTGGTCGCTGTGTTCGTCTTCATCCCTGCAGGGGTCTTCCGTGGCTGCTGGGGCTGGTGCCTTCAGACCAACTGCAGATCCTGCATGGTGTGCAGAGGCAACCAGGTCCTTGCTACAGCATGGCTGCTCTTCATCCTGGGGTCCAGAGAGACCAGACCCTCGGGGAGTTGCCAGGTCTGGGCTCCAGGTGCAAGGAGCATGGTCCTCTGCTATGCCAGATGCCTCACCAAAGAACTTATCCTCTCGGTACGGGCCCAAATCCAAGGGCACCAGCAGCCTAAAGCAGTTCTCCACTTCTGTCAGGCAGCATCCAATTTCATCAGACATTTCTGCAGACATTGAGAGATCTACTTACTCTGTCATCTTGAGCCAAAGAGCAACAGATGGCCAAGACTGCTCCCCAGGACACCAAAGGGTCATGATATTTCCAAAAACAGCCAACGGCCTGGCACATACATCACAATACTTTTAACTCTTTAATAAACTGTCTAGCACAGAAACTCAGCCTTTGAAGTAGGCCTCTCGTTATGGTGGTGTTACGGAAGCCTGTGTGACCACTACCAAAGGCCAGCCTTCCACTCATCATGGTAGTCCCAGAGAGGCCCCATTTCCACCATCAGCACCACACACTTTACAGGGTTCCCCCTTCTAGAGTCCTTTAAGTCATCCGCAGCACAGCTGTCTGCTTGCAGCCTTCTCCAAGGCCTAGGCTTTCAAGGCTGACAACCAGGGCAGATGTGTGACGGAGGCTCTGGACACAGAAAGAACCCAAGACCTGTATCTGAGAACAGAGAGCAGCTGGCCCATCTCACAAGGATTAGCTCCCAGGAAGGATGAGGATCTGGGGAAGAGAACTAGCAAGAACGGATGCTGGACATGAGAAGAATAGCAAGATGGCCTCCAGCTAGGGCAGACTTCTTCTAGATTCACACCTAGATTCAGACTCTCTCCTCAGGGAGTCTTAGGCCAAATAGTTACAGATGGACCAAATCACCAGGAGACACAAGGGCTATGGGCAGCCTGTGAAGGCTCAACCCCACCCTGAACCATTGTTGCCTTGCAAACCTGCCTGCATGGGTCTCAGACTAGAGTAGAGAAGAAGTAGGAAACAAACATGAGGGCCATGGGGCAGTTCAGGGCTTAGTCTGGGAACTAACCTTCCATCTCCCTCTTAGCCCGGTCAGCACTTTCTCTGTGGATCTTATCCAAGTGCTTCTGCTTCTCCTCTTCTCGCTTCCTTTCTGCCAGAGTCCTAACATTTATATCCCGAAAATCCACCTGAGAAATTGAGAAGGAAGTTTAGAATTGCCTACAACGAACACAAACCCAAAGTTAAGAAAAAAAAAAAAAAAAGACACATCGCCATCAACGCAAGGCCAGGATCGCAATGGTTGGTGTCTACAGCACTTCAAACAAGGCTGCCTCATCTTGCCACATCTTCCACCAGACAGAAGACGAAAGATCCAGTGCCAAGGGTATCGTGTTAGGAAACAACATGCTCCTCCCACTGCAGGTCAGGGGTTACCAGCTAGACCCAGGGGCCACCCAGAAGTGAACCCCAGAGAATAGGGGACACCATATAGGGACCACAACCATCAGAATGGTCCAGCCATTTGCCTGTGCTGCTGACAGGGGCAGGGCCACATATGGACAGTGACAGGAGGGCTGAAAGAAATAGCAGAGCTTGGTGTCTTACTAAGCGCAGCACCAGTTCGAGCCCACAGCGAGAACTGAACATTGCTTCCTGTCAGGAAAGCAGAGGCCATCTAGGATTATGACTACAGGCTCAGCTCCACCCTCAGGCGGGTGGCAGGTATGGTTCTCTTCCCCAAGTTTGCTCTGACCTTGAGGAACATCCTCCATTCTACCACACGCTGATCCAGCTGCCTTGCCTACCCAGCCTGTGCAATGGTCAAATTCTCAATGAAAAGAGCTCTCTCACTCACTGGCTGGCCTGTCTCAACCACCCCAGGGAAGTGAACTTTACTGTCCGAGACCCACCTACCTTTTTGGTGTGTTTTAGGAAGTGGTAGCCCAAGGCTAGCTTCTTATAGGCCTCCCCAAACTTCTCATTCCAACCTTCCACAGCTTGCATGGCTGCCTGCCTTAGCCTCTGAGCTGCCTCCCGAGGGGGTGGTAAGGGATGGTCACTGTCTGTGCCCAGTGTGAGCTCCAGGAATTCCTGGAAGTCAGAAACAAGCAGCACTCTGAACTGATGGGACCGGGTGAAGAGCTCATCCACGATCTGGAAGGCTGAGAGGCGGATCTCAGCATGGTCCTGGGTCAGCTGTGTCATCAGCAGGCGGTAGGAATGGCTCAGCTGCTCCTCTGAAGACCTGGGGACAAGCCAGCCTAAGAGCTTACTCAGCAAAGACAAATCAGTGTCACATTTTGTGTGGGAACACTACATTTACAAGTGCGTGGGGGGTGGGGGTGGGGCTATGCTCAGTATCCAATCTTCATTCTTCCCTTCCCAGTGTCTAAGCACCAAGTGTGGCCCACTCCTGGCCTGTTTCTATATTGCCCATGGGCCAAGAGCGTTTCTACATTTTGAAATGGCTAAAGCAGATGTTGACATGGCACAGTGGTAAAGCACCTGACTAGCTTGTGTGAAGTCCTCGGCTGAACCTCCAGCACTGCAAAGATAAACATGGTTAAAACACACAAAAGAATTCAAATGCTACATTAATAATCAAATGTAGGGGCTGGAAATGGCTCAGTGGTTAAGTGAACTGACTGCTCTTCCAGAGGTCCTGAGTTCAATTCCCAGCCATCACATGGTGGCTCACAACCATCTGTAATGAGATCTGATGCCCTCTTCTGGTGTGTCTGAAGACAGCTACAGTGTACTTATATATATATTAAATAAATAAATAAATCTTAACAAAACCAAACCAAATGTCAGGGGCTGGAGGGATGGCTCTGACATACTCTTCAGGCTTCCCAGGGCAGCTGGCATGAATATGGTACACAAACATACATATAGGCAAAACACTTGTACACATAAATTTACAAAAGCAAACGCCAGTGACTTTTGTTGAAACACATCTATCCCTGGATGGTCCCCAGCTACTTTTGTCAGCTGACACCCACAGTATGCACAGATCCTTCACAGGATAGCAGTAAGCCAGGAGAATAGGGCAGAGTAAGGTGCATAAGGCCTTGTACAGGGCCTCACAAGATTAGCCTATGAAAACACAAGTTCAGCTAAGATCAACGGGAACATGCTGATGCTAAGAAGCACTCCCCAATGCCTGAGAGTAACCAAAGGTTCATTAATACACTGAAATACACACCCCTGGGTAGAAGTTTAAGATGCTAGTGAGTCATGTAATACGTGAGGATGTATGCAGAACTATATGTAGCAGGACACATGCACAGAACACACATGCCATGGCATGCATGTGGCAGCTAGAAGGCAACTTTCAGGAGTCAGTTCTCTCACTCCCAGGCCGTCTTAGGCTGTCAAGCTTGTAAGGTAAGCTCTCTTACCCACTGCACCACTCGCATGTCAGACGCAGACACTTGATGATGCCTATTACAAGATGATCTGGTTGGTCATGGGCAGAGGGTAGAAGACAGCCCTTCATGAATCAAGGTGTGCTGTAAAAGTCACACTTCAGGGGGTGGGTCTGGTGGTACATACCTTTAATCTCAGCACTCTAAGAGTTTGAGGCTAGCCTGGTCTATACAGTGAGTTCCAAGCCAACCAAAGCTACATAGTGAGACTCTGAATACACACACACACACACACACACACACACACACACACACACACACACACACACACCCCTAAAAATAAAAATAAAAAGTCACATACAACCTTGTCCTGTGGTAACTCCCTGGAAAGGACAAATTCACAGGAGCCCATCAAGCCACACCCACACATATCTAGCAACCACTTTCCTGTGTCTCCCTTTTTCACTTGCCCTGAGGCTTAGGTGATGACAGGCGTAGGGTAGAGCGGGTGCTGGCGGGATGCTCAGACTCAATTCTGCAGCCTCTGTGCAGTGGGCTCCGGGCAGTGGCAATGGTGCCGTGGCTCCCGTCTGGAGCACTTCTGGTCACCAGCTCTGGTGCATTCTGCTATCTCCTGGTGAGTCCCTGCAGCATGGAAGCTCTGTTTGCTTCCCTCCAGTCTCAGCCTTCGTTACAGAATGTCCCACGGCTCTGGGCTTCTGTATCGCTTCCTGTGCCGCCCATATTCTACCCCCTTTGGTTTTGTCCTCCCTGATCATTTCTAGTAGATAATCCATCTCTAAGGCCACTGATCGAGCTTCTGAGATATCTTTACTCCCTTACACATGAGGCCCAAAGACAAAGAAAAAAATTGCCTGTTTCTACTTTTAACCTGGATGACAATCTGGAAAAACACAGAGCTACCCATGCAGGCAAACCTCTTCTCTGAAAAACCTCGCTGCCTGGGGCGTTTTAGAAGCTCTCACGAGATGCCCTTTTCCACTGAGGTACAAAAAAATGTGCCTGTAATGGTGACTTGCATTCCATTCCCAGCAAAGGTAAAGCAGGACAAGGTCCCTGAAGAGACAGTACAAGCTGGCTCCGACTCTAGCTGAGAATGAGAAACACAGAAAGCTAGGGGTTCAAAGCAGTGTTTCTAACCCTTGGGTAAGCAACACTCAATTCACCGGAACCCCGAGAGTGTGATAGACTGGGCACATCCCACTCTGGCAAGCCTCTGAGAGGATTCCTCACAATAAAGAGGGAGGTACTTCCTACCCCCAGAGACTGCTTCTTGTCTCTCCTCTTAGGATGCACCCTATGTTACTTTGAATGCATAGCTACAGTACATCGTCAAGAACTGAAATTACGTTTGATCATACGCTGTTGAATGGCTTAGCAGGTATGCTTGCTGGGTATGTCTGGAGGTCTGAGTTTGATCCCTGGAATCCACATAAAGGTGGAAAGAGAGAACCAACTCCACAAAGTTGTCCTCTGACCTCCACAAGTGCGCACTGATATCTGCATGCACCTGTATGCATAGACACACGCTTTTGTGTGTACACGTGCATACATATACAAATCATAAATGTTAAAAATGTAATAAGACATATATTTGATTCTGAGAACCTAAAGAGGCTAATATTTTACTATAACATCTTCTGGTCTCAATATAGGCTGGCTGGTGGGATGTAGGCTGGTGACAGAAAGCCTCCTCGTAGGGATGAAAACTTAGGAAACCCGTTAACTATGACAGACCAGAGAAGTTGCTCCATGTTTTAGTCAGTGTTCTGGTGGTGATAAGACACCACGACAAAGGTGACTTAAGGTCAGAGTCAGAGTTAGGGCGAGTCCACAATGGTAGTGTTTGCTGAGCACGCACATTGTAAACCTCAAGCAGGAGGCCGAGAGCACTGGGTGCCAGGAGACACTGCAGCCTCAAAGCCTGCTGGGTGGTGACCTCATCGAACAGTAAGCATCTGCTGAGGTGCCTCAGGAAATTACTAAGGTGGATGGGAAATGTTAATTTTATTCCCAGTATTGCTTTGTTTTCTTTCTGTCCTGATTGTTGTGTGTGTCTGTTTGTTTGTTTTCTGGTCAGTAGACACAAGCTAGAGTTACCTAGGAAAAGCCTAGGTTGAGACAAGGTCTCCATCCAATTCCCTGTAGTTAAGTCTGTGGGGTATTTTCTTATTAATACTGCTGTGGAAGAGCCCAGCCCGATGCTGGTGTCCCACCCCTAGGCAGGTAGTCCTGAGTTGTATAAGCAAGCAGTCTGAGGAAGCCATGGGGAGCAAGCCGGTAAGCAGCACCCCTACTTGGCTTCTGCTTCAGTTCCTTCCTCCTTCCAGTTCCTGCCCTGCTTTCCTCCGTGGGAAATGTGACCCGAGAGCTTTAAGATGAAATGAACCCTTTCCCCTGCAAGGTGCTTTTGGTCACGGTGTTTTTATGACAGCAAAAGAAAACTCAAACACATCCTTAGGCAATAATCTGGGATCCCTTACTAAATAAACTTGGGCATAGCCGGCGTTGAGAGGAATGCTCAAAAGCCACAGGAGGTACTGTTTTCAACTACAACCCTTGTAGTCGCCCAAAACATGGTCCAAGAGCACGCACTGGACCTCTAGGGATCCTCACCTAAAGGTTAGGAGCCTTCTCTCATTCACAGACCACTTCTACGGCTACTGCATGTGGCTATCCCGGGTACTTGCAAGCTATACCAGCCACAGCCATGAGCCTGTTAGAGATGTAAATCCCTTTCATTGTTTGCGATAACTTCTCAGGGTAGACGGAGGCCTTCTCCATCCAGACTAAAAGAACTTAAGAATTTATTCTTGATGTCTAACAACTAATGAAAGAAGTTAGTCTCTAGAATAAAACCTGTTTTGAGTCTTCACGGTCTCCTGAATACCTTAAAGAAGGACCGGAGAGATGGCTCAGTGTTAAGAGCACTTGCAAAGGACCTGAGTTCAATTCTCAGAACCTACGAAATGGCTTACAACCATCTGTAACCCCAATTCTAGGGAATCCAACAGGCACACACATGGTGCACATACATGCATGTGAGCAAAGTATTCATACAAAGTAAATAAATCAATCTTTAAATAATTAAGAATGCCTTAAAGACAATTTTGTTTACATAGGCAAACTTTTTTTTAATTTAAAAATTCTCTTCAAATAAAGTGTCTTAACTTCCTAAATATACAGGTAAGTCCTATTTACAAATCTATCAATAATTGTAACCTTATGCTTTTCTTTTTTTTTTTTTTTTTTTGTTCTTTTTTTTCGAGCTGGGGACCTAACCCAGGGCCTTGCGCTTCCTAGGCAAGCGCTCTACCACTGAGCTAAATCCCCAACCCCAACCTTATGCTTTTCTTAATTACTGGTGGGGATATATGCAGGTGGGTATCCTTGTTCATGTGTGTGTAGGTGCATGCACATGTGTACACATATGTGTGTGTATGCATGAATGTGTGTGCATGTGAAGGCCAGAGATCAACATCAGGTGCCTCAGATGCTGTATATGTTGTTTTTTGACACAGTCTCTCACTGGGATCTGGAGTTCAATGATTAAGCTAGGCTGGGTGGCCAGCGAATGCCACGGATCCTCATGTCTCTGTCTTCCCAGCACTGCCGTTACAATGTATGCCCCCACACCCCCAGCTTTCTGCATGCATGACCGAGATCAAACTCAGGTTCTCATGTTTATTCAGCCTCACCACCTAAGGCATCTCTCTTGCCCTTCATTATGCTTTTTATACTGTTGGTACAATATAAACTCAACGATTCTAACCTCACACTATTTTCCCTTTACTCTATTCCAATGGTAGATTCCTCCTTGAAATTATTCTTTTGTATCTTGCAAATTCTCAACATATAATCATTAGTTTTTTTCTTTTCCAAGCCTAAGAGATATATCTTACTCCTAAACTCAAAAGTTAGGGTGAGGTCAGCTGTCCTACAAGGCTTGATGGCTCTTGATATGCTAACACAGGCCCAGAGGTAAGCCTACCTAATGTCCAGAGAGAAATAAATGCTGGTTTGGGGTCAACAGGTTAAGACAAGTCAAAACAGTATGTACAATATACTGGGAGCAAGCTTCACAAAGATGGCTCTCCTGGGCAAACACAGCCATGGTTTTCCTGATTATTGTCCTTTGGAGGCCTGTGTGGGTCAGTTTTTTTGTCAACTTGACACAAGCTAAGTTAATCTGGGAAAAGGGAACCTCAATTAAGAAGATGCCTCCAGTAGACTGACCCATAGGCAAGTCATGTGAGAAGACCCGACTCACTGTGGGTCTAAGATATAACACTTTCAGCTGGAGAATCCGAACTCTTCTCTCCATCACTGGATAGCAGGTTTGTGGTCCCTCTTATGTGGCCTGAGAAGAAGTACTTCTAGAAGCCAGATGGGAATGTTTTAACTTTTGTGTTTGACTCTGTGTGGGGGTGCACTCCACAGCACATGTGTGGAGAACATAGGACGACTATGGAACAGTCCTTTCCTTCCACCCTTGCATGGGCTCCTAGGATTAAACTCAGTTGCCAGGCTTACATAGGAAGCAGCTTTACCACCTCGGCAGCCACCATACTGTCCTTCAGCTTCCCTAAAAGATTCCTAGAACCATAGATCTCAAGTGGAAAGTTAGGTCCAAAGGCCTTGTACAAAGCCTACATAATTAGAACAAAAATAAAAGTTGGCAAAGAGGAAGACTGGAATCCTCCCAGCTAAGACCTGGAATCACTAACACAGGCACTCGGGTAATCTATAGAATAATAATAAATTATCTATAGAATAATTTATAGCTCAATAGGATACTAAAAAATGTACATCCCTGGGGGGATTTAAGATGCTAATGAGGCACTTCCTTAGATACTTTTCTGTTTCTGTGATAAGACACGACAGCCAAGCGACTTACAGAAGAAAGAGTTTATTGGGGCTTACGGTTTCAGAGGGTGAGTCCATGAACATCATGGTGGGATACATGGCAGCAGACAGATGGGCACAGTGCTGGAGCAATAGCTGAGAGCTCAAATCCTGGGACAACAGGAAGCAGAAAGCTAACTAGGAACAGAGTAGGCTTTTAAACCCTCAAAGCCCACCATGAATGACATACCTCCTCCAACAAGGTGTGTCATACCTTCTAATCCTTCCCAAACCATTCCACCATCTGGGAGTCAGGCACTCAAACACATGAGCCATTCTCATTCAAACCATCAGACATGGAAAGCAGGTGGTAGTAATGTAGAAATACAACAGGGAGAACAGCAAAAGCTCACAGTAATATACAATAAGCCCAGCTCTTGGTATAGCAGAGACATTTGAGATGTTAAACTTTTTCCCTGCTTGAGCCAGCTTTCTCTCTTGGAAGGATACTTACTCTTAATAAATTTTCTTGCTTTGTCTGCTACTATCCACATAAAAAGTCTAGAACCCCTTCTGAGGTGCCCTCTGAACCCCAGAACAGGCCTGGGTGTACAGACCAGCCTTCTCTACAGGAAATGGAGCAAAAGGTTCTCAAAGTTCTCTACCCCCATTACAATACCTGTGTAAATTATACTTGGGGGGTTTTCTGGGGTGCACAGTTAAACCATGTCTGGAGTAGAGTTTTTATTGCAATGTAAATATTCTACCACTCCAGAAAGAATCACTTAAGTTCTCTCATCTTGTAAACAAAGGATCATTAGTGGCTAAGGTAATGAATCGCCGTGCTTTCTCCAGAAGGATGAATAGGGGTGAGAATGACTAACTTAAAGATAAGGTTCTACGGGGCTGGGGATTTAGCTCAGTGGTAGAGCGCTTGCCTAGCAAATGCAAGGCCCTGGGTTCGGTCCCCAGCTCCAAAAAAAAAAAAAAAAAAAAAAAAAAAAAAAAAAAGATAAGGTTCTACGATGGCACATGCCTATGACCCCAAAGGAACACTTGGTAAGTGGAAGCAGGAAGATCAGAACTGCACAGCCAGCCATAGCTACATAGTGAGAGGTCAACCTGGGCTACATGAGAATCTGTCTCAAAGGAAGGGAGGGAGGGAGGGAAGAAGGGTGAGTAAAAATAGAGGTAGCTCAGTGCCACAGTTTACCTAGCACGCTTGAGGCTCCTGAGCTCATCCCTAGAGGTGGGGGTGGGGAGGCCAAAGTCACTGACACAATCCTGAACTCTTTACTCCAACAGGAAAGAAGATGATATACTTTTACTGACATGTGATTGCTTTCTAACATACAGAAATGGTCAGAGGTATCAAGTTCAGAGTCTGTACTACATTCTGGATCCAGGTACACTAGAGTTACAGCCCCAGAACTCCTTTAGTGCTTCCTTATAGAACTTCTGAGACAAGACCTTACTACATAGCCCACCCTGCCTGGAACTCATGGTCCTCCTGACTCTACCTCACAACAGGCAAGTGCCACCACACACTGGTTATCAGATAATTCCTTTCTGGGCGAAAGCAGGAGGTGGCAGAGATGTACAAGAGGACAAAGGGCCCTCCCGGGAACCCCACAATCTCCTCGGTGTGGGTGCTCGGTGGATCAGTTATTATGGCACATTTAGCCTAAATACATACTTGCAAATTTTCTTCAGTTCCTTCATTTTCTGAGCATTCAGTTGGGATTCTCCTGAAGTTGTGAGCTCCTCTATCAACTGTGAAAGTTTCTGATCCATATCTAGAAACAAGGGACGCGGAGATGCCGGATTAACATCAATACTTCATAGTCTTGGTTTTAGCAACGAAGTTTATGGGGTAAAATGGCAAAGTTCCTAGGGTGTCTCTGTGGGGTGTCTCCCAGGCGAAGAAGGCTAGCTACCACATTCCCATCACTGAAGGCCATCAAGCCCTCTGATGATAATTAGCTAAGGTTTTAAAGATGAGACTAACTCCAGCAGTCTTAGGTCAGCTGTGTGGGTGACGTTGCCGCGGTTAAGGGGAAATGTCACAAAATTTTACTCCAACTAGCCGCACAGGATACTCGCTCTCTGCAAGCGACAGTCTCTAGATAACTGCGGAGGCGACCGATCCGACCCTGCGGGCCGAGAATCTGACTGGCCACGACCCTTCAGCCCGCCGCAATCGCTGCCTGACCCTCCGCTTCAGAAGACAGTACCAGCGTTCTGCTGTTCCGGTGACACGGACCACCGGATGCAGCCTCTTGTCTCACCCACCCCTTCCGGTGTAGGCTGCGCTCTGTCACAGGCCCCAGGGAGCGGCGGGCACAAACTCCAGAAGACCCGCGGCGCAGGAGCGGAAGTTACCGCGGCGCGCCCGCTCTGGTCCTTTCAGATTAGGCCACCACCAGTCTCCCGCATTTGCCCGGGTGGCTCCACGGCGCAGGCGCGAGGACGCGGCAACGCGGTGACGCAGCGCGCTATCAGGGGGCGGGGCAGTTCAAGAAGAACTAAGCGCGAGAAAAAGGAGGCGGGAGGGCCCAGCAAGTTCTTAAAGGGGAGGTGGCTTTGGGGTCAGGAATTTGAAACTGAGGTGCAGAAAGAAGTTTTGATCTGGGGATCAGTTCCTTGGCCACCAGGAGGCTCGCGGCCTATGTACAAACCCTGTCTATCTCTAAGAAAGCTCAGAAGGGAGTCTGGGCGCAAGTCCGGTTGGGAGGAGTCGGCCTGCCTCCCTGACCCGGTCAGCTGTCCACCCCGAGGACAGACCATCGTGGGAAGCAGTTCAGTCAGTCTCAACGTAGGATGATTGTAAAAGATTTGGCGGCCCACGGCTAGAGCTGCTTGCTCCCTTCCCTACAGTTTCACAGTGTTCAGGATTCTGGCCTTGCCGACCTCACACTGCTTCAACCCAGCGGTCAACTCTTGGACGCACAGACCCGGGCACTGCCACCTTAGCCATCTCACAACTTGCTCCGCCTTTCCACTATCAGCTCCTGCTTCGCTTTGCAAAGGAGAGGCACACACTGGTCTCCCAGTGTACCACGTCTTGGGCCGCAGTTCTCCACCCACAGAGCGGGCATTCAGCCGGTTTGTGTGTCCTGCAGTATGGTCTTGATTTTCTGGACCAGTTGTTAAAAGCTGCCCTACCCACTTACCCACCCTTCCTTGAATCCGGGCCAGAGAACAAAGTCAACTGAACTTTTCCCCTCCTCATTTGTGTTCAATATGTGAGGATCTGACAGCCCAACTTTTGAATTTGTTTGGAATCTGAGCTCTTCCCACCACCTCGTGGCCAGGTCCTAGGTCCCGTACACTCGTGGGATTATGATTGTGGACTGTACTTTCCCATTTTACATGCACACACAAAGATAAGCCACAGAGTTGCTCCCACCTCCCAAAAAATTTAAAGAAAATGAAATATCTTTAAGATATTTTTATTACATTTTTTATTGGGGGGTGTTAGAAGGTGGAACCTCCCTCGTGTGATCAGGACAATTTCTGAGAGCGGGTTCTCTCCACCATTGTGGTTCCGCTACTCGAACTGAAGTTGCTAAGCTTAGCAGCAGATTCCTTTCCCAGCTGAGTGATCTCAGCGGTTCTAAAATGTCTTTTAAAGAAGTAAAAGGTTTTTGTCAAGCCAGCCTTGTGTATACATGTGCAGCAAGGCATCCTTCAAAGGCTAAGCTTGCTGCAAACGTCAGCAAGCTCCTGTGTGCCAGCATGTCAAGGGAGTCCTGTGAAGAAAGGGAATGATAGCAGACGCAGATTCTGAGCAACTGAAGAACTACAAACGATAAAGCTGACGAAATGGTTTCGGTTTTCTTTTATAAGCTATGGTTCAATAGATTTTGAAGTTTAATAGTGAAGAAAAGATTATGATAACTACTCAAGTGATAGGGAGGGGGAAATGGTAGTATACGTCCTGAGAATTGTATTCTTAGATAAATCATTGTGCTACTTGAAGGTATATCATGATAAACAGTCACATAGTATATAATGTCCTTTTAGTTGATGACCAAATTCAACACGTAAGGACACATCAGATGTTTAAGTACATGCTATGGTCACGTAACAATGTAACTGCCTAGTGACCCATTTCTCAGAATATACCACTACCATCAAGAGAACCTCTAAAGTAACAAAGTGAAGTGAGAATGGCTTACTGACTTCCTGACGGAGCATGGGTGAGGCCCTAGATTTGATCCAACAGAAAAGTGGGACGTCTCTTGTAAGACTGCAAAGGCAGGCCAGGTGCCGTGGCACACATCTTTGATCCCGGCATTCAGGAGGCAGAGGCAGGTGGATTGCTGTGAGATTGAGGCCAGTGAGTTCTGGCCTGTCCCTTCCAGAGAAAGCCTGTCTTACCCCCTTCCCCATGTGATTAATTTAAAATAAACAAAATGGATACAGGTAAAACAAGAACTAAGAACAGATGAGACAAATCAGAAACAAGTAGCAGATAACAGACTTAAGTCTAAAAAGAATTATATGTCAAAGACAGATCTGGTGGCACAGGGCTTTAATACCAGCACCTGCCTTTTAAGTCTCATAACCAGAAGCAGGGGCAGGTGGAGTCCAGCCTGGTCTACATAGTTAAGTTCCAGGAAAGCTACAGCTATTTGGGCGGTGGGGGTGGGGGACTGTTTCAATAACAAAACAAAGGGAAAAACCTGTATGAGGGGGCTTCCCCAGCCCCTAGGCCAACAGTTCATAAGGAGGTAGTCTGCCCCTGGCACTGAGATTTTCTTTCAATACCCTGTTTGTTCTCAGGCCTAATCTTTTTCTCGCTGACACAACCTTTAATGTCTTTAAATGCTGCTTTTGCTGTTCTTCCAGATGCTTTGCCAGACTTGAAAGACACTTCGAGACTAGCATTAAATAACAGGGCCTTTATATAGAGGGTGGGCATGATCTCTGAAGTTTCACTGCCTTTCACTCAAAGCAAGTGAGAATTGGTCTTGGGACTATAAGGAAACTAAACAAGCCAGCAAGGTCTATGATGATGATATCCCATCACCGACATCAGTTATTCTGTCAAAAGGGCGACGGTGGGCACAGCACCCCTGACTGGAGGCACCATTTGCTCTATCCCTCCATGATCCATCTAGCCTCCTCAACCACACTTTCAAGTTCAAAAGGCATGGGGGAGAGGGATGGCTGGAGAGACGGCTCAGCGCCTAAGTGCACTTGCTTCTCTTTTTTTTTTTTTTTTCTTTTCTTTTGGGGCTGGGGATCAACCCAGGACCTTGTGCTTCCTAGGCAAGTGCTCTACCACTGAGCCAAATCCCCAACCCCCACTTGCTTCTCTAGCAGAGAACCTCGGTTCAATTCAAACCCAACACTCATATGGGAATTGTAGCTCACAAGTGGAACTCCAGTTCCAAGGGATCTGATCCCCTTTCCTGGCCTCTTTGGGCACTGCAGGCATGTAGTACACATATATCTATATCCACATATATAGGGAAACAGTCATACACACAATTTTCTAAAGAGGTCTTGGGCTGACACAGTGTAATCTATCCATTTTAATAGACTTCAATTTACCCCAACATCTCTCAAGCAGGATTCTCCAATGGTTGTGTGTGTGATGTATTCCAGCAGTACATGCCTTCCTGTTTTTAATTTCTAAATATTTTATGTATTTTTAACATGCAAGTATGTGCACCATGCATATGCCTGGTGCTGTAGGTTAGAAGGCACTGAACTCCCAGGAACTCATAGATGGCGTCAAAGATGGTTATAGGCCACCCTGAGTGCTGGGAACCAAGCGTCGGTGCTCATCACTGACCCTTGTTCCTGGTGCTTTTGGGTGTAGAGTTGGCCCCACTATCCACTAAAGCCCAGTTCTGCTACTTAGCAGGGACCATGTAATTCAATGTGGGACCCTGGATCACCCTGTAAAATTCTCATCTGCAGGCAACACTGACCACCACACTATGGGTGCAGCTGAGATTTCCATCTTGAGAGCTCCCACCTCCACAGTCTAGTAGTAACACACTGGAAGAATGAAATCCAGTTATCCTCTAACCTCCAATGAGTACACACACACATCTGTGCTGGTCTGAGAATGGCCGTCATAGGCACGTTTGAATGCTTGGTGGAACTTTTCAAGGATTAGGTGTGAACTTCTTGGAAAAGGTGTGTGTCTTAGTTAGGTTTTACTGCTGTGAACAGACACCATGACTTAGGCAACTCCTATAAGGACAACATTTAATTGGAGCTGGCTTACAGGTTCAGAGGATCAGTCCATTTTCATCAAGACAGGAGCTTGGCAGCATCCAGGCAGACATGGTGCTGGAGAAGCTAAGAGTTCTACATCCTCATCTGAAGGCTGCTAGTGGAAGACTGGCTTCCAGGTTGCTAGGACTAGGGTGTAAAAGCCTATGACCATAGTGACACATCTACTCCAACAAGGACATGCCTACTAATAGTACCACTCCCTGGGCCAAGCATATTCAAACTATGACAGTGTGTCACTAGGGGTGAGCCTTGTCTTAAAAGCCTGTAGCATCCCTAGTTCACTCTCTGTCTGCCTCATGGTTACCTCAAGATGTAACCTCATAGGCAGGAATTGCTCCAGCACAGCTGCCTGCTGCTACACCTTCCACCCTTCTTCTGTAGGTGCCTCCACTGGAATTTTATGGCAATGAGAAAGTAACCAAGGGGTTGGGGATTTAGCTCAGTGGTAGAGCGCTTGCCTAGCAAGAGCAAGGCCCTAGCAAGGCCCTGGGTTCGGTCCCCAGCTCCGAAAAAAAAAAAAAAAAAAAAGAAGAAAGTAACCAAGACTAAAATCTTTCAAGTCAGTATCACAGTTTTGTCCTATTATCTACTTCCTGCTAACCAGAAGCTAGCATAAAAGATGTCAACTGCATGTCCTTTCCCGTGTGTCATTCCTCCCTCATGCAGGCAGGATCTCTCGAGGGAGAAAGCTCAGCTTCACCTGTGTCTTCTCACCCAAAGTGGAACCTACAGCTGCCACTACGGCAGAGGGACATGTCATCATATAACACATAGAAAGCCAAAGCCAAGGCACCAGCAGACCAGAGAGAAAGGATGGATTCCATTTAAGTCCAGCTTCATGAACCAGTGAGTTTATGTGGATTTACAGGAACATAAAGTCAGCTTCAGTACCAAGAAGTTCCCCATGTAGCTTGTTGTTTGTTTTTCAAGACAGGGTTTCTCTGTGTAGTTCTTGCTGTCTTGGAACTCCGGGATTAAAGGTATAAGCTCCCTGTGTGGCTTATAAGTAGCTGTGACTCCCCCACTCCCTTATCTGTTTACCTTGTAGAGCCTTGCTGAAGGGAGAAGCCTCCAGAATCTTCTTTCCCTAAGAGAATGTTAACATGCTTAATCACATGAACGTCAGGTCTGGTGATTTCATAAGTCAAACTCAACCCAAAGGACAGCCACACTGAAAAGGTAAATAAATAAAGTGCTGGAGTCATTCTGCTGCAACCTCACTGGTACTGTGGGCAGAAGGGGAAGACCCCAGACAGGGTGTGGCTCCAGAATGATAGAGGTGTCAACTGATTCTAGGCCACAGAGACCCCAAAATATGGCATAAGGTGCTCCAGAGAGCACTGGGAAGCATTGGGTACTTCCACCAACTTGAACTGGGTGCATGTGTTTGTCCACACTGGCAGAACTAGGTGATGAGGTCAATGCAGCTGCCACAGAGGGAGAATCAGAACTACGGAGTTAAGGAAAGACCTGAGTGGGTGAGGGGAAGGAACACTCAGAACACCTGCTTGGCATTGTGCATGGCTTGAACCCTTGCCTCCAACAGTGGTGTCTAAGATCCCAAGAACAGAGACCAGGACAGCTACCAAGATCCTCTGGTCCTTCAACCAGCCTGCAGTGCCCCGGCTGCAGGTGGGCACTGGCTAGATCAGCAGGGCCAACTGTGACCTAACTTAGGACTCTAGGTATTTATGCCCTCAGTCCTCAGAGAAGCCCTTTGGGGGTCTGCAGGCAATGTTTTGTATACAGGGCCAAAGCAGTGTGCTGAGCGCCCTTCACTGTAGTGACAAACGCAGGTCCAACAGAGGTGCTGTATGGTCTACTGCCTGGCAGGGTTAGCAAAAGACACCCGAGGTCTTACAAACACCTCACACAAAAAAGTGAGAAATAGAAAGCTATTTTATTAACACGCTTTACATTTACAGTTCATTAGCTAATCAACATCAACATGCAAAAATAAGCGCTAGATACAAACCTCTACAATATGGTTTTGTGTGAATTACAATGGTTCATGTCTGGAAAACCCGTCAGTACTTACTTTAGCTGAACTATCAGTTTCCGTAATGAAAAGCATGTACACTCTAGGACTACGGAACCACCTGGCAAGGCCTCTGCAGAAACTCAGTCCAGTGGCTTTCCCGTGAATACATTCTCAAAGCAGGAGATAAGGCGGTGCTGGAAGGTGAGACGCTGAACCTGTGCACAGACACAGCCCCAGACACCCTGGCCACAAGGGCAGAGGCTCGAGTAGCAGCCCAGGTGCATGTGGTGGATGGTGCTTTGGCAGCAGCTAGACAGTGAAGTCAGGAAAGGCCTCGGCACCACGTCACAAGTCACTGCAGCCAACCCGGTACGGCCAGCACCTTGCCCAGGCTGTGACCAACAAGAGTTGGCACAGGACCAGCCTGCTCCTCAAGCTCCCCTGAGTCCCGTCACTAGCAAAAGGAAGGAAACGGAGAGACACAGGGAAATAATCGATGACCCAATTCCTACTTCTGAGATGCTCTGGATTTCCTGGGTGCTCAGGTCACACTGTAGAGAAAGTTTCCTTTGAGAGGTGCAAGAACTTGCAGAGGCATCAGTCGAGTTATGTTACAAAATCCTACCAACCAAACGCTGTTCTCAAGCACAGACTTAGTAAATCTCACTTCCTCTTTTTCTAAGAGTATTTGTCGTTGCTCACTGATCTTTGGTCGCAAGAAACAAATGCCGAGGCAGGCTGGGGTCAGGGGTCAAGGGTCAGGGCAGGAGGGCATGGCTCCCACCCACCACAGCCTCTGGCCAAGGGCGTGCACATGGCAACGCAGGCCTACATGATGTACACTTTCTCAGCTTGGGAGAAGTGGAAGACTTCTTTGGTTCTTGGGCAAACAACTTTATCATCTTGACGAATAGAAAGCAGAGACTGGAAAACAAAACCAGAGTTATGCATTAAAATGAGAAAATCCCATGCAAACTAAGATCTGAATTAAGGTTCATTCCAAAAAATAAGCTACCAGGGAACAAATCATCTAATACTATTTACTCATGAGTGTTTTGCTGCATGTGTGTACGTATGTGTGCCTGATGCCTGTGAAGTCAGGAGAGGACGTCAGAGCCCTACAAAGCTGGAGACGGTTGTGCACCACCACGCAGGTCCTCTGCAAGACCAACAAACGCTCTTAACCGTGGGGCCATCTCTTCAGTCTCACGCCATCTAACCTCACAAAGTCACTTCTTGAAGGGATACAGTCAAGAAGCCTGAGGCTGTTCACACGTGGTCCCCTCCTCCATACCCACACCCTGATGCTTTTACCTTCACACAGCTGCCCAGCCCTCCCAGCCCTCCCAGTCCATAGCCCTGATATTCGGGCCCTCACATTGTAGCCATAGACATAGCCATTAGGCAGCATCATGGGTGGGTTGTTCTCGTTCATCACGTCACCAGAGATCTTGCAGACCAGGCGGGAGTTGGCACAGTGAGCCATGGGTAGGGGCTGTGCCAGTTTGTTCAGAGAGCGGCTGCACACAGGGCAGTCGGGGCTCTTGGAGCTGCCATCCTCCTTGTAGCACTGTCTGTACACAGGATTAAGGAAAGGCTGTCCCAACAAGATCAGCAACAAGGCAGGTATGCTGTGACCATTACTGTCTAGCTAGCCACAGGGCATCCTTATGACCATAGGGACACCACTGAGAAAACAAACAGAGCTAACATCCAAGTTAAAAGAATGCCATAATCATCCAATATCAATGTTCACAGAGATCTGACTCAAGACAAGCCATTGGTATTGCTTCCAGTGGCACAACAGCACACTTGTTGGCACCCTCAAACCCAACTCAAATTTCTTCAGAGGGCAGGCGAGTGTAAGACAGAGATGTTCTGGTGGATGCCAGAAGGTGGCAGGCAAGCACATGCTTACTCTCCAGTCCACCAGAGATGGTGAAAAGGATGGTCCTTCAGCCTCATCTTGGAGCCCAGCACAGCAGGCACCAGCTGTGATGCATGCCAGCAAAGTCACTACCTTGTGGGACACTCATACAGAATGGGTTTGGCTACATGGAGCAATCAGGCCAGGCACACAATGGACAGGTTCCGTCAGAGAGGTTCAGCCACACAAGGGAGAGTCGCCCTTGGTGGTAGTGGTGATAGTGTCAGACTCACAAGATGTTAGCTCTGAGTTCTGACTATAGGAACCACAAGGGATGGGAGTCAAACATATGGGCAAGGATCAACCACACAAGGGACAAGATCAGCCACACCTAAGTTGAAAATCTACCATGGGGGTTGGGAGAAGGGGTTTGGAGGATTGGGAGGTGTCCATCACAGGAAGGAATAGGTCAGCTATGCACTGTGGAGTCATATAAGGGATGGGTCAGTCACCTTCAGTGCACAGTAGGTCAAATATAAACAAGGAGGGGTCAGCCTTTCTTGTCTTTCCTGCAGAGGGAGGCTGCTTCCTTTCCAGAGCTATGACCATTATGAGTCAAGCTGAGAAGTCAAACTGGCTAGACAGTTCGGACTCTTGGGAAGCCAGTATCAGGTACACAGCAACATTTGAAATAGAAAAGTCACAGAGGACACACAGACCAAAGAAAGACCAAGCTGCTGGGTCCCAGGCCCTCTCAACCTTTACCCTAGAGGATAAGGTAGAGCAAGGAGGATACGGTGTCTTTATTGCTGAGAGCCCAGCCTGCAGGGTGAGGGTGAAGACGGAGCTGTTTCCCAGCTGGTGCAGCCGGTAGTTGTCATATCGAAACTGCTGGATCAGCATTCGCCACCGGGCTGGGTCCAGGAGGTCCTGAAAGACAATGCAGAGGTGCTGGGACCCTCCCCTGGCAGTTACTAGGAGGCCCAGCCAATAAAGATGCCCCAACAGCCATACAAGACACCTGTTGGTTTAATGTTCCAGAATACTCCCTGGTTTGTATCCTGTGGTCTTGAAACAATGAAACAGAATCGCAGAGAATTAAAGCTGAAAGAGAGGTCACTTCTGAGAAGAAATGCTCGACAGACAATAACATGACCTCAGCTCAGAACTATCCCTGGTTAATGTTGTGACTTAGACAGACACAGTATGCACACAGACAAAAGCAAAAGAGAGAAAGGTTCTGCATCTCTAGGGTAACAACTTAACCTCCACCCTCTTTATAAACACGCTGCTCAGCATTGCTTTTATAGAAGCAGTCGATGGACTGCCCAGTTTGAGAAGCTCTAACAGAAGGGACAGCATCAGCCTTCAGGGCTCTTCTCCTGAGGTTCAGCCATCACTTTCCTCTGAAGGAAGCTTCCTCTTCGCCTCCCTCACTAGTGCACTGATTCTTCCCTCCTTAATTTAGTCAAAGTCATTCTTTCAGTTCTCTTTTAGCTCTCTGAACCCTAAATTTCCTGTCTGCCCCTAAGACCAGGGTTTCTGATGTGATCTTGGTCTTTCTCTTTCAGGTCACCAAAACTCTGTCACTGACAGGACTTGACAGGCTAAGCCTGTTACCCTTCTGGCTTTGACCCCATGAGTAGGCTTGTCCTTGTGCTCACTGATGGGACGGCAGGGATAAGTACCACGTACCCATACCTGCTGTAATCTTCCCTGGACCACAAGGCCTTGCATCTGAAAAGTGGTTCATCTTCTAACTCTGACTCAGGCCAACCCAAACCTCCAATGCAGTTAAGATAAATTTAAGGCATTAACTTAAAATACAAATTTAGATATTTCTGACACTCTGACCTGATGATTATTTCAATACAAGAAGTCCCACATATCAAAGTTATATGGGGTTACTAGGGCCCAGTGCAAATCTAGCAGTATTAACTGGATTCTCTGAAGGAAGAACACAGCTCTCCTCTGTTGGCTACTGGAGTTAGGCCAACTATGGATGAGGCTATAGGGTAGATACAAAGGCCCCTGACAGAGACTTAGTCTCAAGGCTCAGGGAACAAAGTGTTTAACTCTATGAGCAAAACCTGTACTTAATGCCTTCTGAGGTCTTGGCGTGGTGAGGCCATATACTGAGCAAAGGTAAACGCTATACACTGCCCACTCGGGGCAGGAACAGATACCCAAACTGGGGCTGAGGTGTGTCCAAAGCTGTGCAATGCAGCCTGACCATCCTCTCCCAGACCCTCTTCCACCAAAGGCCAGAACACAGGGGCCGAATGCAACAGACCTGCACCAAGGAAAGAGACCAGGAGCAGCCAAAGAAGGGCAAGACCACCATAACCCTTTAGTGCGCTTTAGACCTACAACTCTGGACTTAGAGAAAAAGCAAGAAGGCCAGGATGCTGACATGAAAGACTACAGGAAGAGAACACCAAGGAGAGATGGCAGGGTGTGGAGACCCAGAGCCTTCCAGGTTGAAGCCTGACCTCTGCCTCAAACGCCTCACCAGCTAGATTGGAATAAAGTGAGAGAAGCACAGTTGAGTAGAACAAGCTATGAGGTTTGAAGAAATGACAGCAGATGGGTCCCCAGGAGCTGTGCAGCACTCTCTAGCCCACCCGCACACGTCTGAGTCCAAGGGCCAGCAAGCACAGATAACCGGGGCAGACGTTACCTTGTATGGAGAGATGTGCGTGTCTGGGGGGAAGGCCAGCATGCCCATGACCTGGCGGACCTCATCCAGCTGGCCCCCTTCAGCCTGGCTGAAGTGCTTTCTCGCATGTCTAAAAAGTGACATTTTGGCACATTTAGGTTAATATTTCCAACTTTTAAATAACTAACTAAACAATTCAGGTCAGAAAACAACTGTCGAGAGTTATAACTTTCCTTCCACCATGTTAAATTCAGGCTGTCATGCTTGGAGGCCAGTACCTTTATCTGCTGCTGAACCAACTCTCTAAGGTCCAAATCTCCAATTTTAAGGATCTGGACTAACAGGTCCTTCAGGGTCTGACACAAAGGAATCCCATCCCAGAAGATGTGCTCAGGGGTGTGTGCGTGTGTGTGTGTGTGTGTGTGTGTGTGTGCGTGTGTGTGTGTGTGTGTGAGAGAGAGAGAGAGAGAGAGAGAGAGAGAGAGAGAGAGAGAGAGAAGATATCAGGAAATGGGTTCACTTAGGGCTACATCTACTGCTTGAGCCTCTGAGTGATTCCAATGGCCCTGAGCGCTTGCCCTTCACGCCCAGGGACTTCTAGTCCAGTGTTTTCAATTCAAAGTTGTTTGAGGCAGCGCAGGCCCACAAATAAGACTTATAAAGCTCGTCTAACTCATCATGTATAAGTAAACACATGCACTGTGTGTTTCACACTGTGATGCACATGCTGGCTCCTGACCAGCTTGGGAGGACTGGACATCGAGGAGGAGCATGGAATTCTCCCTGCTGGCCGTTAGCCATGGGGGCCTCAGGTTTCGTATCTTCCCACAAGGCCTCATCCGCAGTCATATCCTCTAAATCCTGAGCCCCTCCTGTAGAACCAGACCATACACCAGTGACCAGCAACACAACAGAACCCATGGAACCAAGTCCACATGGAGATCAGCCCTGTGCTAAGTCAGGACAAAAAGAGCTAGAAGGTTCTGGGAACCCGAGGCAGCCTTGAGGTGAGTAATGTATACCTATGTTTAGATAGAGAGTTGGTAGAAGATGTCACCAAACAGTCCCCAGGGAGTAGCAAGATGACCAAAAGGCCAGAGGAAGTTGGGGGGGTGGGGGGTGTGTGCTCACTCCAGGTTTAGGCCACAGCCAGCTGGATTATGTAACGTTCCATTCAACACAAATAGTGGACAGACAAGAGACTTGGGGAACAGTGATCAGCTCTAAGTAACAAGTGTGCTCCAAGGGAAACTGAACTGGTCACTTCACAGTTTCTTGATCTGATGTTTTCTTCACGGCCATCTGAATGTTCTTCCCTGTTCACACTCCAGAACTAACTGGGCAGGAGCCTTGGCAAAGCTGGAACCGAAGAACCCCAACTAGAGAAGTTACTGCTCTAGGTTTGGCATGCACTGACTAGATAGCTGGTGGACACCAGGAAGACTTTACAAAGCTACTAAAGGTAAGTGGGTCAGGGGAAGGAGTGGAAATTGGTGCATGGTCCTCTCTGACATTTCAATCAAACAAGGATAAGCAGGGATGACGGCTGGCCCTTCCACTGCTAAGAGACCCAGTACGGATCTAACAGGTAGAGGTCACATGGGCAGACAGCCACTCTTCTCTGTACCCTCAGGGCAGAAATAGACCTCAGAAGCTCAGACATGCCTGCAGAAAGCCCTCATTCTGATGTGAGCATGCTCTCAAATGGCCATGTAGAAAACATGAGACCAAGAACGGTGAACTGACCAGTTCAGTTTCCCTTAGAACACACTTATTACTTAGAGCTGATGACTACTTCCCAAGTGGAAAAGACGGGACACAGAGCCCTGATCACATGGGTCTACATGGGTGGTTGGGGGCGCCAGTCTAGCTCACTTGACAGCTATTAGGGTCTAAAGTGTCTGATGAGCAGGGGATCTCAACCTAATTTCTGGCTTGGGAACACAGAGATTTAGTGGGCATGTGAAACTGAGGCCATCAGACTGGCAGTGCCCAACATGTGTGGTTCCCTCTCCAGCACTCCTGCCATGAGGGTGGGGAAAGGGCAACAGCACCGAGTGTCCTGCCTTACCATAAAAAAACTTGTATATGGTGACATCCTACCTCACAGCATCCAGGCGCTTGTTCTGCCGGACAAGTTCGATGAACTCCTGAATCCTGAGGCTGAACTCTAAGCAGCTCTGAGGGGAAAGACAGACAAGAGTTAGGAGGTGCCACCTGTCAGCCGTGCCATGGCCTAGACACCTGAGCACCAGGATCCACAGATCTCACAAATTCTACCATTAAAGCTCAGGGTGCTGGGAAGAAGTGCTATCACAGAGCCTCTATTCTGATAGAAGAGGCGGAAGTCCTTTTCTGGCAGGGCCAATGCACTATGCAGATGGTGAACCCAGTCCCCTCCCTAAGGCAGCCATGTTGCACCCAAATGGGCAGCAGACAGGGAATGTCATCAGCTCCCAGAGTGCATGGGGTAAGGTAAGTAACTGTATAAAGAAACCCTGCCAACTCCCTAGAGGGCAGAGGTCTTCCAGGTCCCACAGGCTACAAATACTACTCCCTCTAGCTGGCACGGAGATGCACAGCTTTAATCACGGCACTCAGGAGGCAGAGTCTTGTGATTTCTAGGCCAGACTGGTCTACACAGTGAGAAGTTAGTTCCAGGACAGCCATGGCTGTGTAAAGAGGACTTGTTCAACAACATAAAAAAAGAACATTTCCTCCCCTCCCTACCATTATCACCAGGCTTCAACTCAGCCCATTTCTTGTCTGTCCTGTAACTGCCTGAGCTGGTGACTGCTCCAGAATAAGCAGGTCCTGTGAATGGCAGAAGCTCCAAGATTTGCAATTGTGAGGAAGATCTAAGGTTAGCACTGAAGTGACTCTTGAGGATAATACAGGGAGTACTGGTAGATGCAGTTTATACAGAAGCCCAGAGCTGAGAGGACTCTGAGAGCAGTGCTACAATCCAATGTAGGCAGAAGTTTCCTTACAAAACCAGCCAGCTTTAGAGCAGCTGCTCCCACCCCACACAGAAAGCCCTTTCTGTGCAGTAATAATCGTACCTCAGGTACAGGGCAGTAGAGCACTTGGCCAGCATATACAAAACCACCGATAACCTAGCACCTACGCGGACATCCCAAGGCTCGCCAGGGCCCGTGTAGCTTCTCTCATGTGTGGAGAGGGGCTTGTGGATGCTCTGTTCACTTTAAAGCCAGGCAAGCAGGAACTGAAGGTGAGCCTGCATGCTAGAGCCCTGTAGGTTGCAGAGGAACACTGTTCCTTCTACGGTTGGTGGGAACCAGTGGGATGTTTAAAAGCAAAGATACTGAAGGAAAAGCAGATTTTTTTTTTTTTTTTGCAAAACATAAACCTTAACCTGTCTATTATTTAGGAGCAACATTCTCTCTAACAGTTAATTTTCAAATGCCTTACCAACACAGAGGTGTCTACTAGTCATGCAAATCAGCTCTCCAAGCCTGAGTCTAAAACACAAATGTAATGCAGTGGGGTGGCTAGCCACCACACTGCTCACTCTACAGCAGCTGGAGCCTCCAAATTTACCCTCTGTGTGACTCCCAGACACAAGGCCTCTGCGTCACTCTTTAGTGTCCTGCCAAGTCTCGAGTTCTAAGCTAAATTACAGATCATCTCTTGGTGCCCTGTTATATGGTTCTCCCAATTTAGTGAAACTGAGTCTCAGATGCTTCTCTCCCCACGCAATCAGTGTCTGGCCTGTGGGACCTTAATGCAGAATGGTTCTCCACTACTCTGAGAGAGAGGAGAGCATGCATGCATGTGCACATTCTGATTACACAGTTGTGATGGCAAGCCTGTCACTAGGTACCATCACAGTGTTAATGGACGACTGCTAACATTTCCTTCTATCTGACTTCTCAGACACCAAAGCAGTGCTCACCCTCCCTCTCAGCATTCACTCAGCACCTCAATTTCTCAGGCTCTGCCTACCCAGAATGTCTACTCCTGGCCCACAGGAAACACCTACAGTAAACTCAGCAAGCTTGTAGACATGCTCTCAGAAGAGGTCAAAGCTTAGGAAGATCACTCATGGAAGAGTTCCTTCTCTGGGAGGGAGGGAAAGAAGGCAGAACTGAGTAGGCCAGACTTATATATCAATTCTGGCTTTCCTTTTAGGAGTTCCATACCAAGATCCTTTCTTTAAGGGAGCCCCAAGTGGCAGAGAAGTGTCATTCCTGGCTGGTGACTATATATACCACAAGCTCAAACAGATGGGTTAAAGCGACACTTAGAACACAAGAAACATAGCTTCTCTGGAAGGCAGGGCTATTAATCAAAGCTAACACATTTCTGCTACAAAACAGGGAACAGGCTAAGTTCTGTGGTTCTGTGTTTTACAAAGTGTATATTCAACAGATACTACAGCCCAGAGTTCTGCAGCCCTTATCTGACTGGGTGAGGAATCCACAGGCTGCCTCATCTTTAAGTGCAGTGGGAGTGAACATGCTATACATGTAACAGGGCTCCATACTTCACTGCTGGTTACTCCTAAGGAAGCATTGGCACCCAAACACCCTGAACCCCACCACAAACCCAACTCTGCTTCACAAACTAAAACCAACCCAAAAGTCCACAAGCAGGTTGAAGCCATGGTGGTCCTGGGTAGGGGACACAGATTCTCCCCAATCTTGGCCCTTCATCCACTCCCACCCGGAGCCCAGCCCAGAAAGCTTACACACCTTCATCTTCCGGAGTCGGGACTTGTTATCATGGCACCAGGCAAGGCAGGTGGCTGTCTCACGCCTCTCCAAGGACTCCTCCACTTCTTTGGCTGTCAGGAACATCTCGATATTCACAAGGTCCTTAGAGGAAGGGGCAGCTCAGGTCACAACATGCCTGTGGCCTACAAGCAGGGGTAACTGGTTTCTACCCTCTTCACCCCAGCCTCCCACCCTGAGTTTAGGCTCAGCCATAGTATACGCCTACATCTGATCCAACCTGTCTAGGGCACTGCTCATCGACAAGTACCCAGGCAATAAGATTCCAGGGAATAAAAATGGTCCATGAAGACTGGGAAGCTTACACGTGGCTGAAGCCTACTGGTTAGGGGACCAGAACCATCTTGTAGTAAAGGCCCAAGGAGGCACAGAAGCACTACACACACTTGGACTGGCTCCCAGCAGGGGTTCAGGCTCTCTATGGTTATATTAATCTTGACAACTTGATGAGATTTAGAATCACCATGGAAATTAATCTCTGCACATATCTGTAAGGGATTACGTAGATTAGGTAAACTGAGGTGGGAAAATTCATCTTAAAATGTGATTTGTACCATTCCAAGGGCTGCAAGTCTCAGAAGTAAAGAGAGAAAGCAAGCTGAACCCTAATAACCACCTCTATTTCCTGACTTTGTATACACTTAACCAGCTGCCTCCTGCTTCTGCTGCCATGCTTCCCATCATAAGGTGAACAATGCCTCCACAGCCTGTGCTAACGTTTTCTTTGTCTATTCTGAACACATCTGAAAGTGTGTGCGTGCATGCGTGTGTGCGTGCGTGCGTGCGTGCGTGTGTGTGTGTGTGCGTGTGTGTGTGTTACACAATGCTCTTTCCAGAGCCTATATTCTTTGAAGAGGGCCAAAGACGATCGTCTGCTGAGCTCTGGAGGATTCCCCAGGGCCCCTCTACATCAAAGGATCCACCAGACTAGCAAGCAGGAGGGAGGGCTGGGCCAATGAGACAGATGTCTGCACATCACAAGAAAGGCAGGAAAGCTACCTGAAGAAAATGGACATGTCTTCAAATTTATAAAGATCATGCTGATGTGTATTTTAATGGGTAAACACACGGAGGACAACTTGCAAGAGTCAGTTCTCTCTTTCCACCATGTAGTTCACGGGATCAAAATCAGTTAAGTTTTGGTAACAAGTGTCTTAATCTGCTGGACCATCTTACCAGCCTGAAAACCTAATTTCAAAAGCAAAATTCCTTTCTGAGATGTACTCTAACAAAAACACATTAATAAAAGACAATTTCTCAACTAACAAGGAGAGTACCAGCACTGCAGTATGCTCTGGCCAGGATCTACAGAGGCCTGATGTGCCTCCTGCCACTCCTTGGCAAGGGCCTTTGTCACCATCATATCCCAACCACTGGACCCTACACATGTAGGACAATGACGAGAGGAGGGAGGGAGGTGAGACTATGGGAAGCTCCTTCCAGAGCTCGGCCAGGCAGGGCATGCAGATCCAGCTGCTCAACATAGTGTAGACACAGCCTTTAAGTAAAAGAAATCAAGATAAACAACAGGAGTAAGCAGACTTGAGTGATGGTGTGAGACAGCTCAGTTGGGAAAGATGCTTGCCACCAAGCGTGACAACCTGAGTTCCATCCACACACTTCATGGTAGAAGGAGAAAACTGACCCCCAAAGACACACATTTCCCAAAGGAATTCATCATGACATGATAAATTTAATAAAAATTAAAAAACAATAACGGATTACAGAAAAAAAAAAAAAGGGGGGGGTATTCCATGGGCTCAGTGATGCACTCTGTGGTGGCCGAGCACAGGATGGTTTTCAGTGTCTCACAGCAGTGGCCCTAACAGTGGTCACTGGTCGGGGCAGGAGGTAACAATACCTGTCCCTGGCTATATGGCCATGTCATCGACTCCAGGGAGCTCCTGCCAAGAACACCACCTCCTGATCTCCTCAGGCACAAGATTAACAAGTTCAAGTTGTCCAAAAGCAAGTCACTTGCCTCCTGTGATTGTCACTGACTGTTGGGCACCACAACAGGTGGGAATAGAAGGGAATGCAATGCTCACACCCAGGCAGGGCCAAGAGCTCAAAGCCCACCTCAATGCCACTCTGGCGAGCCAGCTTCACAGCGGTGTTGTAGTAGCCACAGCGGAGCAGGTGCTCCACCATCATTCGGTCCATGCGCTTCCGCTTCCACATGCTGGCCGCCGCTGGCTGGTCACTGCTGTGCTCCTTGAGGTGCTCGATCCTGCGTTTGCAGAGCTTGGCGCTCTCATCCTCGGCCTGGATGGACTCTACTGCCTAAATCACAGCAGACATGGTTGAGATTTGAGGTTCGTCCATGAGGCACACCACTAGCCATGAAAACATGTGCGTGCCTCTCCTCTGAATGCCCAGGAAAGGTAAGCAAGGGAAAGGCAGAGCCGGGGATGGTGCTGGACTAGACCCAGAAATAGAGAGATCAGGTTCTACATCTGTTCCGGGTGCATTTGTACAGGACAGTGGTTACTGAGAGAGGCCTGGCACACCTCTCCGACCTCTTCATGTGCTTGTGCAGGACATGGGAGGGCTCACTTCCCTCAAAAAGGTTTATCATACACGTATATTTTGTTTTGGTTTAAGCTGCACTGTCAGATGCTTAAAATCTGAAATTTGTTGTATTTCCTCTCTTATTATTTACTATAAAGTGATCCAACTATGTAGCCCTAGCCAGCCTGGAACTTGCTATGTAAGCCAGGCAGGCTGTCGTCAAACTCACAAAACTCCTTCAGGCTCTGCCTCCTGAATACTGGTGTGTGTGTGTGTGTGTGTGTGTGTGTGTGTGTGTGTGTTTTAAACATACATTTGTTTGTTTATTTATTAATTATACAGTATTCTGCCTACATGCCAGAAAGGGGCATCAGATCACAGTATAGATGGTTGTGAGCCACCATGTAGTTGCCGGAAATTGAACTCAGGACCTCTGTAAGAGCAGCCAGTGTTCTTAACCGCTGAGCCATCTCTCCAGCCCCCCAAAGTCTGGTTTTTAAATCCTTTATATATTTCTTTTAAAAATCAACTTGGGTCTAAGTTAAATTCTAGGTAAAAATGTTCTCAATGTGGGCTGCCCAAGAAGGCTGCCACATCCCTGTGTGTCATTGAATTTCTGGAAGACCAGTGTCACCAAGGAACCAAGTCTCATGTCATTGAGGGTAACTTTCTATAGCCACATAGCTAATAGCTAAATGTAAGAATCCACAAGACAGGCCCTACTGGCATTCTTTCCCAAACACCACCATCCATTTCTGTCCCTTGCCTTGGCTGCTGTTACGCTGCTCTCCGTCTGAGCTCTTCTGTCTCACTGTGTAGCACACTAGTTTATCTTCACCTCTTGTACTGGTCTATGAGTCGATGACTTCAGTGGCCCTACCATTCACCCTGCCCTGTCTCTACCCTTCTCTGGGCTCTGAGCAACCACGTCAGAAGTCCATGATCTCTAATATATTTGCCCTTCTATTTACACCGTTATTCTATACAATCTCTTTGGAACACTTTCCAAGTCTTGGTATGGAGCTAATACCCAGCCTGGTTATTATTTGTGACAGAGTCTCACATGTGGCCGTAGCCAGCCTTAAACTCAAACAGACGATCTCTTCTCCCCAGATGCTGGGATTTAAGGTGTGTGCCGCAGTGTTCAGCCCTGATTACTGTTTATCAATCTGGTGTTTTCACTCATTCTTTTTTAAACCCTAAATAAATTTTTATACTTTCTGTTTCCTACAGGTTTTAAAGTTGCTTTCTGGCCCACTCTCCTGGGCCCCCAAAGTCGTCTGTCAAGTCACTTCTATGTTCAGATAATGCTCCAAGGTGGCCACAGCCCTCTGGCCTTTTCTCATATCCAACTCAATCTCCAAGTCTGACTACTATTCTCTTCTGCTACCTGAGTTCTCTACCCGTTTAGGAAGATGTTTTAAATGACTATTCATGTCTTCACAGGGTCCTCCTCAGAGCTAGGTCAGTTTGACAGTTCCAGGAAGTTCTAGGCTGAAACACTGTCTCTGCAAACCCTAGCTTCCTCATAGGTCGGGCTCAGGACACTTTCAGTTCTCTTTCTAGCAGCATGAGGTCAGGACATCCTGCCCCCAGTTTGCCTGTCTCAAATCTCCTAGTCAGGGCCCACTCCCAGAGGACAAACCTTCCTCTTGAGGACACTCAGCTTCTCCACCACTCCATCCAGTAGGCTGACCACAGAGTCCACAGCTGGGCAGCTACTCAAGGTCTTCTCAAGCTCAGCTACCACCATGGTGACGTGGCTGGTCTCCCGATCAATGTTTTTCTGAGCAGCTCGGAAGCGTTTATTCAGTGTCTCATAGGGCACCTAGACAAGAAAAGGCAGAAAGAACCTCAGCCTCGACCTTCAATATATGGATACAGTCCATGTACATGGGCCTCCTTCACATCTGGCACAGGCGGCCTAAGACTCTCGGCTCTCAAAAACCATCTCACAACACCCTGGACCAGGACCCACAAAGTATGATGACTAGAGGTAGTCCAGAGCCTGGAGGGGAGGCTGACTCTAAGACAGTGCTGTACCACAGTCTTGACAGACAGACAGTCAGTCAGTCAGTCAGTCAGACAGACAGACAGACAGACAGACAGACAGACAGACACACACACACACACACACACACACACACACACACACACACACACCCCTTTAAGGACAAAATAACTCCAAAGTTTATCTAAAAAAAAAAAAACAGTTTAAAAAGTGACCAAAAAGCAGGTAAGGGAGGGGGCTTCTTCTCATTTGGCCAGTGGGGAACTGGAGGTGAACCACACTGGGCAGGACAGTCAGGAATAGTCCAGAAAACTTCACACCATTCAGGGTAATAATGTGAAGTCATCATGTTTCATGTAGACTTGCAAATGAACATTAACATTTCCCCTTCATGAAAATGTTTTTATCCCAATTGCAGGAGACAAAACCAGGCCATTTCCTACTATGTAAAGAACAGTCAAGTCACGGGGATTTTCCCAGAGAATCACTGCCATTTCCCCGCCCCTGACTATGAGCACAACACAAGTAAGCTATGCCTGAACAGCGCGCCCCACCTCTGTGGCAGGCTAAGCTAGAGCCACAGCTCATGCCTACTATCAAGTCCTGCTAGTATTAACTGTGCTGTACACCCAGTCTGCTCTACACAGAAAGTTCCGGTCACTGACCGTTTCAAAGCAGCAACAACAAAATCACACCAAAACCCACAAAATAAATCCACACAGTGTCTTGCTGGTGAGGATGGGATGCTGCTGCTAACTGGGAAGCAGCAGAGGATGACCAAGGACAGACAACTGCATCTGTAGCAGGCCCACTCCTGGGTATGCATCTAGGAAAAGAATCTCTACAGATGTCTGCTTACATATTCACTGCAACATCCCCAACGGCAGCCATTGGAATGTCACCAACAAACGAATCAAGAAAATGCAGCACATATATACAGCCCAGCTTTACAGTGGAAAACCCTGCCATACACCAGAATATGGATGAAACCTAAGGACTTCATGTTAAAGAAGAGAGCTGACCACAAAATGACAAACTGTTCCAGTCTACTCACCAAGACTCTTAAATAGCATGCATGGTGAAGCTCTAATGGCAGAACTTCAGTTCGACAAGATGGAATGTTCCAGAGACCATGACAGTACGCACACATAAGTAACAGCACATTTGTACACATAGCAATTCTAAGCTGTGCTTTCACTATAGATAACTAGATAGGTAGATAGACAGATGACAGACACAGACAGACAGACATGTGGCTCAGTTGGTGCTGACAGTGTTCGTCCAGCACATATGAAGCCCTGTCTTTGATCCCCATTCATTACAAAACAGATTGTGCATAGTGGAGATGTGTACCTGCAAGTTCAGCACTCAGGAAGGTGGAGGCAGGGGGATCAAAAGTTCAAGATCATATCCTCATTGACAATATAATGAGTCTGAGGCAAAAAAACAAAACAAACAAACAAAAAAACCCCCAAAAAACAAAAACAACCAACTAGCACTGATAGACTATAAGTTGATAGAATGGGACCTAATATCAAGACTTACTATTACACCTGAGCATGGTGGCATATGTCTGTGACCCCAGCACTCAAGAATGCAAGGCAGGAGGATACTGTGCTTGAGCTTGGGCTCCATAAAGATACTCCATCTCAGCACCATCACCACACCACACCAAGCCACACCACACCAAGCCACACCACCATCACCACACCACACCAAGCCACAACACCATTACCACACCATCACCAAACCACACCAAAAATAAATAACCATTGACCTTTGTGACCCCCCTCAGCAAGGTGTTGGTCTGAGATTAGATATGGATCAAACGAAGGTGGAGAACCCACCTATATATGTCCAACCACACGGCCAAGGGAAACGGTAGTTTTCCCAACAATATCAGGACTAGGAACTCCCTGAAAGCAGTGAAAACCAAGCCATGTCTTATCCGTCTGCCAAGACTACCCTGAAACAGATCTAAACATAAGTGCCGAAACTTCCTGTAAATCTTCTGAGGAAGAAACAAGATACAGTCATGACCTTAAAGAGGGCACAAGCTTTGTACCAATGGCACTAATCACACAAACTATGAAGGAAACTCATTATTAACACTCTTTACCCAACCCAAACGTCTGCCCTGCAAACCACCACCTAAGGAAAGAAAACAGAATCAGGTACTGAAAGGAAGCCATTAGAAATATGTGACTGTCATCCCAGTTACTCCCAGCACTCAGGCAGGAATAGCATAAACTTGAGGCTGTCCTGGGCTATATTGCAAGGCTGTCTGCAGGGCAGGGAAGTGAATTCCACACCCCCTACTTCCCCCTTCCATACAGGCTTTCTCTGTGTAGCCTTGGCTCTCTTAGATCTTGCAGTGTAGACCAGGAAGGCCTTGAACTCACAGGTCTCTGCCTCCCAAGTGCTGGTATTAAAGGTGTGCACCAACACCCCCTGGTGGGGAAATGAAATTCCTTCTTAATGTATTTTAATTCAATGCAATCCAGATACTTTAATTTAGATACAATAAAATTGAGTTTTCCCCCTCTTTGTACTATGTCTTTAAAAGCAAGAGTCCTCTTAATTCAGAGCATATAACATTCCCAGTGTTCATAGCTTCCCTGACTGAGGGTAGTACATGTATGTGCTGGGTAACTCCTCACCGTCTGGGACTCACATCACTGATGTGCTACCACACGTGTAGCAAATGTGATGCGAGCCACAGACCAGCCTGGTTTCTTGAGCCCACTGTCGCTCCACAGACCTATTCTGAAAACAACTGATCATACAGAGCTATGTACCCCAGCCAAATAACGTATCTGGCCATGCTGTCCCCTGTTCAGTTGTCAGTAAAGCTGCCCTTACTACAAAAAAAGAAAAAGAGAAACAAATAAAGAAATACGTTATTTTTATTTATATAATTCACAAACTTTAACTTCCCCCATTAAAAGGTAATGGCAAGGTTGTGGAATCATTACTATCTACTTGGAGAGTGTTTTCATAACCATGTCACTGTAGTCACTTTGAATGTAGTCACTTGGTACGGATGAATACTACTGCTCCCAAAGCCACAGATTATTAAATGAAAATTCCCGTGCCAGATGTGGGATACCTCCCGAGTTGTTGACCAGGGAAGTCCCAGAGGTCCCTAAAACAATACAGGCTCTATTCCAATTGCTCATGGCTATCTCTGGTGGCAGAACATAGAAAATCAAGATAGAACTGAGCTGGAAGCTTCCTTCTTGCTGGCTAGCTATCATAGAGCTAGAAGGTGCTACATAGCCTGCTTGCTAAGAGAAGAAAAACAGTCATGGATAGACTTACTCAGTTGTGGAACCCGTGTGCTACACTATCTCCCTGCCAGGAAAGATCTGACCACTGTTGCAGTAGTGGTGTGAACGTTAGCTACGATAGCTCACTACTTTCTTTTTTTTTTTCTTTTTCTTTTTTTTTCGGAGCTGGGGACCGAACCCAGGGCCTTGCGTTTGCTAGGCAAGCGCTCTACCACTGAGCTAAATCCCCACCCTAGCTCACTACTTTCTGATTGGATTTTAGCCCCACTGCACGGAAGGAATTGACATTTAGCACTCTAAATCTGGTCAAACGCTTATAGCTTGTTTCCTAGTAGGAAACTTACTATAGCTGTCTTGCTAAATGGCCATGCTGTCAAGCTGCCTTCTAAGTATTCGTAACTATAGTCTAGTACTGTTCTCAGTCCTGGTCAGACAAGCTTCTCTTTGAAGCTAGCAACAGTTAATGCAAAGACTCATAACTGACCAAAATGCTCAGAGTATATGACTGTTGTGTACTGGGCCAAATGGGACATCTGTGTCACCCCCTCCACAGCTCAAGGAACACTGAAGAAGGAGTAGAAAGAAAGTAAGAGTCACAAGATGGGGAAGAGTGCTGTGGTTACCTGCACAAGATGGGGCCCATTAATATTCCATCACAGACTGGGAAGAGGCCCATGAAGCCCTACCACTCCACGAGGAGCCATTGGCAATTAGAGGTTGCTGCAGGAGCGGGTGTCACTTTCTTTAGTGGTATAGCCACCACTGCCTATGCTCCAGTAATAATTCCCACCCATGCTCATGCAAGCAACTCTAAATTAAACTCACTGGTTCACAAAAATATAAAACAAAGTAGGGGGACTTGTTGCAAAGAAGATAGATTTGATAGGATAAGAGGGTAGTGGGTGAAAATGAACAAATATATATGTGTCTGAATACATCGAAGAATACTGTTACGATCACTTGCTGCACCAATGTGTGGTGACTTCTAACTGTCCCTATCCATCTGTAGAGGATCCCACACTCTTCTAGACTCCAGACACTGGGCACAGATGCGGTATACTTACATAAATACAGGCAAGATACTCACACACATAGACATAACATGTTAAAATGTTTCAAATTTTCAAATTGGCCTAGCAGTGGCGGTACACGCCATTAATCCTGGTACTCAGGAGGAAGAGGCAGGCAGATCTCTGCTGAGTTCAAGGCCAGCCTTGTCTATAAAGCTAACTTCCAGGACGGCCAAGGCCACACAAAGAAACCCTGTGTCCAAAACAAACAATCAAATAAACAAAAACCCTAAACAAACAAACAAACAAAAAACCCCAAACAAACAAAATATAGAACAAGGGGTTAAAATAAAACTCAAAAGAAACATGTTTAAAGTAAAAAATGCAATCAAACTTTAAAAATTTCATCATCCTTGGACATAAAACACATTTTAGGACCAGCCTGAACTGCAGAAAAATCTGTCTCAAAAATACAAAACCCTAAGAGCATCACTGGGGCTCCGTCCCAAGTCCAACCCAGCCATCTCTCAAAGGCCACAGCTCAAGGCCTGGGCCTTCACATGTACTGTCTGGGGATGGAGACGGACACTCTCTCTGAGCCCAGGCTTCTCAGTTCACACTCCCATTGCAGCCTTTCACCCAAGCTTCTGTGCTCAGGGGCTGAGAATCCAGACTAATCCAAGGTCAGAGTTATCTTTTATATTGTTATAGCTTTCTAGAAGCTTTTTTAATTTTAGATCTTTCACCATGTTCTTTCACTTTTAGTTTTTATGTGCGATGTGATGTAGGGACCCAACTGCACGATGTGAAAGCCCAGCTGTCTCAGCACAAGTAAAAACACTACTTTTGATCTGTCATCTTCAAACACCTTACAGGCTAATTACTATTAATGTATGGTTAAAAGTTGGGTGTGTAAGTGCAGTAACAGCACAGAGCCTGGCTTGTACTATAAGATGTGGGATTCAAACCTCAGACCTCAGCAATGCAGGATAAATAAATGCCCACCCTCAATTTGGGTAGATTTGTCAATTCTTTTGCTAATATCACCTGGTCACACCTCCATAAGGAGTTTTGAAATCCAAAACTCCAAGTTCTACAACCACTGTTTATGAGGTGATCTTGGCGAGTTTGGATTCCTGACTCATTGTGGATTTACAAGCAGCTTGCCAATCTCAGGGGTGCGGGAACTGAGATTCTGACGCAGCTCACACTATCCCTGGGCATTAGTTAGGAAGTAATGCTAACCTAACAATACTGTATTCCTACATGTTGTATTACTTTTGTGCTACAGTAAATCAAAATTACTCAATTTCTTTTAGGCTGGTCACTTCTAGTGTACAGAAATAAAACTTACTTTTATATACTGCTTTTTATACTCTGCAATACTGATGAACTATTATTAAGTCTAATTGTGTGTTGATGTGCATTAGGTGCCCACGAGCATGCCATCTATAAACAATTTTACTTCTTTCTTTCTGATCTGGAAGCCTTGGCCTCCCTGTCTGTCTGCACCAGCTACAACCTGCAGGCCAAGGGTAAGTACACGTGGTGAGCAGTGGTATCTGTGTTATTGCTGACCTTAGGGGAAGCTCTCATTTCTGACCACTAGGTGTTATGCTGATATGCTTTTTAAGCAGTCCTTTATAAGGTTGAAGAAGTTGGTATTTTTATCTTTAATAGGTGTTACTTTGTCAAGTGCTTTTTCTATATTTATTTAGTTGGTCATGTGGTCTTTGTCCTTTATTCCAATAATATGTGAATTATACTGACTTCCACAAGTTGAACAAAATTTGCATTCCTGGGGTAATTTTCACTTGGTGTTTTGAGGCGTGTCAGTTCAGACTAACTTCAGACTTCACGGTCTGATTTTTGGATCTCCACTTCCCAAGTGCTCGGATTACCGCCTTGCTTAGATGTAGACACTGCTGAGGGCTTCAGCATGTAGTCATTTATAAAAACACGGGTCTACAGTTTCCATGTGTTACTGTCTGATTTTGCTATGGATAATACTAAGCTCACAAAAATGAGGTAAAAAGTGACCCCTCGGGGCTGGAGAGATGGCTCAGCGGTTAGAGCACTGACTGCTCTCCCAGAGGTCCTGAGTTCAATTCCCAGCAACCACATGGTGGCTCACAACCGTCTGTAATGGGATCTGATGCTCTCTTCTGGTGTGTCTGAAGACAGCTACAGTGTACTCTTATGCATAAAATAAATAAATCTTTTAAAAAAAAGTGGCCCCTCTTCCTCATTTCTTAGGAAAGTCTGTGTAGAGTTGATGACCCCCTTTAAAATTATCTAATAGGATTCACCAGTAAGGCTATCCAATATTGGGCTCTTCCAGGCAATTGGAAAGTTTTAAACAACCGTCTTTGAGTGTTACAGGGTCATTACAGTTATTGCTTTTAATGTATAAAAAATATTTCAACTCGATACATTTTCCTCTTTGACATCTGTTTGTACCCCCATCAGCTCTCTACAGAAAGGCCCTACTCTTTCTTATCCATTTGAATCAATTCTTAGTTTGTATTTGGAGGACTCTTTAGAAGACTATGTGAGTTTCAATTTAGTCTTATTTTATCTGCTTGAGCTAAATATCTAAAATATTTTACACTTAATAGATATACTTGGTATCTCTCAACATGTCTGGGTAGCAGCAGGAGTCAGTGACAATTTTTTTTACTTCTTTTTTTTTTTTTTTAATAAAAGATCTATTTATTCTAAGCATTTGGGAGGTAGAGACAGGAGGATGAGCTGGAGGCTAGCCTGGTCTACAGAACAAGTTCAAGGACAGTCAGGGCTACAGAGAAACCCTGTCTCAAAAAAACAAATGAACCAAAGATTTGTTTATGTGTATTAGTGTTTTGCCTGCACGCACCACGGGCATGTCCACTGATGGCTGTGAGCCACCATGTGGGTGTCGGACACTGAACTCAGGTGTTCTGTAGTGACAGCTGCTCTTAACCTCTGAGCCACTGCCCCAGCCCCCAGCCCCCAGCCCCCAGCCCCAGCCCCAGCCCCCAGCCCCAGCCCCAGTGATAACTCTTCATTAAAGCCAGGCTCTCTCTGGTTAGCTGCTGGATTCACCAGACATCCTCGGTGTAGCCCAGTCAAGCGCACATGATCTGCTGAGCCCTGAAAGCAGCAGCTTGCACTTCCGCCTGCCAAGCAGCAGTTCACAGAGTCAGCTACCTCAGGGCCTCTTTCCCTCAAGCTGTCTCCATACTTGCCTTGAGTTTTCTGACATTATCTGCTGAACACTCCCCACCTCCACTGCCATGGCCAAAAAAGGGTGCTTTAGCTTGTCATTGTGTTTCTAGCCATTTCCACTAGTACAGGAAGGAAAGGGATTGTTTGGTTAGTTTTGTTTTTGGATGACATGAGGTATTTACTGTTCACAATTAAGAAGCCACAAGGGACTGGAGTGATAGTTCAAAGGGTAAAAGCACTTACCTCTTCTTCCAGAGGACCTGAGTTTAGTTCCTGTCACTCTGTGGTGGCTCACAGCCTCTCTAACTCCAGTTCCAACGGATCCAATGCCCTCTTCTGACCTCCACAGGGATATACATGTATGCAGGCAAACATTCATTCGCATAAAATTAATAATCTTAAAAAAAGCCTCAGAATAAGCATCCTAAGCATTTGCTAAGACGCCAACCTTACCTTCTGAGGAGGAGGCTATGCCCTAGAGAGGCATACAATCCCATCTCTACCAATCACAGAAGCTCTGTGCTACACAAAGCTTCTCCCCCAGGTATGGTCACACAACCCACACAGACAGCAACCATCTAACCCCTACTTCAAGTGTACTTCTTTAAAAAACTACATGTTTCTTGTCTAATTCTAGAAAGCCATAATACAGTGTGGCTGATGGAGATCAAGATGAAAGGAGAGCCATCACTAGGCCCCGCTTCATGTCCATCTTTAACTCACTGGTCTCACAGACCTGTTCTATGCCAGCAGTCCATTTGAGAAAACCCAAGCAGAGTAACACAGACAGCGCACAATGCAGCATAGTACACTCTGCTAAAGGTGGCATGGCATGACACCAAAAGGCACCACAGCCAGTCTCATGTGGTCATCCTTGACTCAACTCAGTGACCCAACCTAAGCCAAGCCTTAATGCACCAGTGACAACTCACATGAGGGAGGCTTACACTTGGTCCACAGGTAACACAGCCCACCTGCAGTCCCAAGTGCCTGGTCAATAGGGTTCTGCGCTTCTTGGTGTTTCCCTTGTTCTAAGTAAAAAGCTCTGTCCAATGCACAACATGTACAGGCATCACTACCACCTCCACACGATAGCAAGACACACACTACTACTGCCTGTCTTCCACCAGCTGTGCCCTCTCTCAGGCTCCTTCAGTGTCACCACTGCCAGCCCAAGGTTCACGCTGGCCACTTCTTCCAACTGGCATGTTGTTGTGGACAGACCTCTCCTCAGGATATGACACAACTGTCCACTGACGGTACAGAGGGCAATGGCTGAGCTCAGTGCCTACTGCATTTCCAGCTGATCGCTAAACTTTATTTTAAAAGTTTTGTTGTATTGTTGTTGTTGTTGTTTTAAATGTGTATGGGTGTTCTGCTTGCCAGGATGTGTGTGCTTGCCCTTGGAGGTCACAAGAAGGCATCAAGACTGCCTAGAACTGGTGGTACAGATGGTTTTTAGCTGCCATGTGGGTACCTCTACAAAAGCAAGTGCCCTGTTAAACTATCTCTCCAGCTCCCCACTAAACGTTCCTAACAGTTGTATCTAACTTCTACTTCATTTTGCCCATTTTATTTTTCCAACACCTTTACTGAGATATTATTCATCCTTCAAGTTCATTCATCTAGCAACTATGATTCTTTAGCTTTTCTTGTTTACAAAAAACTGCATTTATTATCACAATCTCTTTTCAAAACATGCTTTTAAGCTCACAATTATATTGCTATAACTCCTATTTCTCCTCGTCTGGCCACCACTGATGTACTTTTTAAGTACTGGTTGTTTTCTCATTTGCAGCCAAGGTCTGTAAAGCCGGACATCCTAGCAGAATGACTTTGAGAATCAGACCATCGTAGGCCCTGGCCCTGGAAAATGAGACTACAGCACATTGGCCAGAACCCGCTACAGGGTCCTGCCCAGCTAGGATGAGTCAGAGATCTATCGTCTATCTGGAGAGGGATGAGGACTGGGAATATTAACAAACATTTGCATGTTTGGAGTTCTTCCGATATGAAATCAGGACTCAGCAAAGGGTCCACTGAAGGTCCTTCCCAGCTGCCCACCTCACTAGCTTTGTCTCGCTCTTCTCCAGATGCTGTTTGAGCCACTCATATTGCACATCCTTAGACATCCTTCACTCATCCTTCAGCAGATGACCCCTGCTCTGCCTGCACTACTCTTTTACATGCACACATGAAATAAGATCATAGCCACCTACCCTGCACGTTGACCTTAGCCCCCAATACAATACATTTACCTCAATATCCCTCCTTCTTTCATCCCTCATAGCCAAGTAAACCCAGTAAGTGCTGCCCATACGTGCATGGGCGCTGGGCCATCCAATGGAGAGTGGGGAACCCACCAATGGCCACAACTACAAAGAATGCTTCTACTTCCCCAGGAGCTATTGATCTCCAGTGGCTCCTGAGTAAGGAGTTGGGACCTCAAGAGTTCTACCCTATCCATGCTGGAAGTCCGAGTCTTTGATCTTCTGCAGGTCCTGTGCAGGTAACCATACTGTGGTGTGCTGATGAGTGCCTCTTGATGTTTTCTGAGCCTTGTGCCACTACACTGGTAGAATGGCCAGAATAATACTTAGAATTACCTTTACCCTTCAGCAGAGCTTCCATGAGCAACACAGTGCAGTGGATAAAGTACTGGTTGTAGGAGAAGGCAGAAAGAAGCAGAATTGCCATTTCAGTGGGTGACACAAATGAGAATCCAGGAGATAGAACAGAGGGCTGAGGGACATCTGCAGGAAGAGAGGTTGTTGTGGCAGTAGAGGAAAGGCATCATGAAGAGCAGGGCTGACTCCTCTTAAAACTCTTGACCTTTACTTATGGAACCACCAGGCAAACCATATGGCCTATGAACTGTTAGCTATCTGCAAAAGGATATGACGAGCAGAGGTAGAAGAAGCAACCACCTGGGAGGCCACATCCACTTCACAGAGATGAAACCACATCCATCCACACATGGCAGCAGCAAGTGACAGGGTAGGAGGCTCCCACTCAGGTGCTCATAAAATATATCGAAGAACAGGTGTAGGAACAGGGTTAAGGTCAAGCTTCCTCCAAATTTCTGGCCCCAGGGGCTGTCCTTTATTATAGGAGGAAGGTGGGAGTTGGTTTTGGAGAAGGCAATTAGATCAAAGCTTAAACCAAGATAGCAGAACTCGAAAAACCCTAGCACTCAGGCATCCAAGGCAGTAAGATAGAAGAGTTAGGGCTAGCCTAGGTTACCAGAGACCACACCTATAAAGAAGAATGATTCTATTTCCCCTAGCAGCAGCTGTGAACTGTTGGCAGTTGAGTAAGGGGATGGGAATCTCAAGAGTTTCTTTCCTACCCATACTGTAAGACCCTCTTTCAAAAGTAACACAGAGATTTAGAAGTTCCACTTTAGGGGCTGGAGAGATGGTTCAGTGGTAAGAGCGCTGGCTGCTCTTCCAGAAGACCCAGGTTCCATTCTCAGCGCCCACAAGGCAGCTCACAACTGTCTCCAGTTCCTGGTCATCCAATACCCTACACAGACATACATGCAGGCAAAACACTAATGCACATAAAAATTAAAAAATCATTTAAAAAATGTTCCATTTTAACCATGCTAAACTAAGCACCTTACAGAGTTCAGGCTTTTCAGGCTCCCAGAACAGGGTTCTAGGGCACATCAGCCGTGTAGATAGATAATCCCCCCCCCCTTTTTTTTTTAAGATTTATTTATTGTATATGAGTACACTGTAGCTGTCTTCAGACACAACAGAAGAGGGCATTGGATCCCATTACAGATGGTTGTGAGCCACCATGTGGTTGCTGGGATTTGAACTCAGGATCTCAGGAAGAGCAGTCGGTGCTCTCAACCACTGAGCCATACCTCCAGCCCTAGATAATCCCTTTTAAGTCCACAAGACTCATGTGATCACCAGGAATCCAACTACCAGGGTCAAGCTTGGGTGCTGTTCCAGTATTCTGCAGATAGCTTAATAATGAAGAATGAGAGTTGGCTGTGAGCCTGGGAAAGCTGGGCAATTAACTACTGTGGAAGTCAAACAAGAATGTGCCTCAAGACTACAGAGAGGTCACTAGCTTCGAAAGGTCAAGATGGACACCAGGATATGTTAGCAGGTTCCTGTGAATGGACATATGGTCAAAGGGTCTGAGCCCTATAAGGTTGCCCAGTGGCCCTAGCAACAGCATGGCCAGGGACAATATGAGCAAAAACAGAGGAAAAGCTACTTTAAAGACAGTTGTCAGAGAGAGAGAGAGAGAGAGAACGTGACGCTGGATAACTAGACGGGAGCCATTATTAATACATCATTTAATTGTCAGGGATGAAGATGAGCAGGGTAGGGGACAGATGACTTATTTCTGGTCACTGGAACAAGGCAGTGAGTATAGGCAAACAGGTCACAAAGGAGAACCAACCATGAGCACAGCCCATGGGGTGGCCCAGGCACAGGAGTTGAAGGTGAAAAGAGAACTACAAGAAAGCACTTGGATGCAAGGAACCCTCCAAACGAGCCACCAGGGCCCTCAGAAGTGGGGGCAACTGCTGAGCCAATGCGGAGTCCAGAGATGGTTGACTCTGGGCTGGAATTTATCAGTAAGAATGCTGGGCCTGTATGGACGGGAGGGAGGCCGATGTTGCAATCAGGCAGGAGTGGGTTAGAAGACGGATTCTAGGAAACAAAGAAGGGACACGCCTGCCTAGAAAAGCATGCTGGAATTCAAGAAGTGAACAAAAGTGACTCTAAGTTTTAAGGAATTTTCCAACCAGACAGTGGAGAAATTCATTTAGCCAATGGCTGTTTATCATGACTCTGTGCCAGGTACTTGGGATGTGCTAGGACACAGCAGTGACCAAAACATATTCTAAAGGAGATGTCTACTAGAAAGAGAAAGGAAAAACACTCACAAGTGTAGATAATTCTGTTGAATTATATTATTGATAATTTGGTTTTTTTAATAAAGAAACCAAAACAGGGAAGGGGTGGGAGGCTAGAGAGATGGTTCAAGGGTTAAGAGCATTTGTTACCCTAGAGGACCTGGAGTTTGGTTCCCGGCACCCACTCCAGGCAGCTCAAAGTGCAACTCTAGCTCCAGAGACGACACCTCTGGCCTCCTCAAGTAATCTGCACCCATAAGCACATACCTACATGCAGACACACATCTAATTACAAGTAAACCTTTAAAAATTAGTAAATAAATAAGGAGGATGCAGAGGTGCAAGCCCTTAATCCCAGCACTCAGGAGGCAGAGTTAGGCAGATCTCTGAGTTTGAGGCCAGCCTGGTCTACATGGTGACTTCCAGAACAGCCAGAGCTATATAGAGAGAGACTATCTCAAAACAAACAAATGGGAATTTAAAAACAAAAACAGAGTAAGAAATGACCACAAACCTTTATATTATGTGGGCAACAATAAGCTACAAGTGGGCTATGTACTCCAGGTTCTGTAAGTCTAGACGTAGCCAGTCTGTGTTTATAAATGTTCTGCAGGAATTCTGGAAGGAAGGCCCCCTGCAGAGCTGGTCAGAAGGCACAGCAGTGTTCTCGACCTCCCACCTAGACATGAAGCCCATCTCCCAGCAGCTGCTATTAACTAAGGATCTTAAAGATCAAGAGGCCAGGAGACTTGGAGGTGTGACTCCATGTGTGGTTAGAGGGTAGGGAGACAACCTAGGGGCTGTAGCCTGCCATGGAACAAATCCAGAAGAGACTGTCTTCAACTAGGATGGTAAGTAGTGGGTCTGAGGCTTCAAGGCCAGAATCTATTGCTCATTTTGCAAGTGGCACTCCTGACCTACCTCTCAGATAACCAAAGAAACATACACTGGGTGGCTGGCCACCACATGAGAACTTAAGAAGCCTAGCTGGAGGCAGAAGCCTGAGATCAAGCACTAAGGCCACCTCTCAAGGTTAACTAGTGACACCAAAGAGCAAGCAAAAAGATTTGAGATTGGGATTGGGGATTTAGCTCAGTGGTAGAGCGCTTAGGCAAGCGCAAGGCCCTGGGTTTGGTCCCCAGCTCCGGAAAAAGAGAAAAAAAAAAAAAAAGAGTTGAGATTGTGGAGACATAGTAAAGGTACCTATAGACACCCAGAACGGAATGAAGAAAACCTGGAGAGGGGTGGCAGAGCAGTATGAAGGGGAAAGGAGGAGAAGGTGGAAAGAGCAGCAATAGCTGCTGTCTCCATACTAACAGACCACCCCAATAAGGTGGGAGCTGGGCAAGTGCAATAGGAAAGCAGGAAGAAACACAAGTAGAAGCCTTATAGGGTTAATGTGGGGCATGTGGTACCCATAACTGTCATGATACACAAGGACAACTGGGCTGGTAAAGGTCTAAAAAGACAGAAAAGTAGGAAAGAGTATCTCAAAGGACAGCAGGAAGAGGCTGGGCGTGGCGGGGCATGCCTTTAATCTCACTACTTGGGAGCCAGAAGTGGATCTCTGAGTTCAAAGGCAGCCTGGTCTACATAGCAAGTTACAGGACAGCCAGAACTACAGAGACATTGCCTCAAAACCAACAAACAGGGTAAGAGGGAAGGTAGCCTGGCTGGGTAGCACCAGAGGGTCACAATCAGACATGTAAAGCCAGGTCAGTATTCTCTCCATGCAGTCACATTCTGTCAGATAGTTACTAGTTATTACAACAGGAAATAATTCCTTTCAAATTTTCAAAGGAATGGTTCCTATGCCTAAAGAGTCTGTAGCAATACACACCACCACTGGCAGAACCTGAACTCAGTGACACTGAGTCCCATGAGACTAGTGGCAGTCATGGGATGTCCACAGATGGATACACACACCAGATATAGATGCTGGTCAGTCTCCTTTCTTCTAGGCCTGCGGGCCTCACACTACTGACTAGGTCATTCCCAGTCATTATCACCCTGTTGGACTATGTGCCTTCTGAGGCGATGTCAGCTGAGACTTTACAGTCCACTTGGCTTCACAGCACCAGCTATTATTTCCAGGATCACTGGCTGACAGTCAGTCAAAGGAGCCCAGTCCCCTTCCACTACTCAACTTCACTTTGGCTTCACTAAGATCTTTTTAAAAAGTTATTTTTTATGTCTGTACATGTGTGGGAGGACATGAGTGCCACAGAGTGTATACAGAGGTCATGTAAGCAGAGGTCACATTACAACTTTTAGGAACTGGGTTTCTTCTTCTACCACGAGGCTTCCAGGGATCAAAATCAGGTCATAGGTTTGTCAGCAGGTGCCTTTACCTGCTGAGCCATATCGCCCATCTTGGTTATCTTTAACACTCATTGGTTAAATGCTTTCCTTGGGCAGGGTATGAATTCCAAGAGGACAGAATACACAAGTACCTTTCATAACACCTGAGGGTCCTCATGAGGCCTGATAGGAAATTCATCAACAAGGGCCAAGGCTTGTCCCTAAGGCCCGGGCTTTACAGTAGTACTGCAGCCTCCTGGATATGCCTACTCAAGTCCCTTGCCACCCTTGCCTCAGCAGAGCAGTGCCTCAAATATGGTCCGCCTACCACAGAGAACTATGTATTACAAAGTACTTTGTTTTCCTAACTCAAATCTGTTTAATTCAATAACTCTGAAAAAACAACCTGGCAGCTATCAAGGAATTCAAGACTACACTTTCTAAACTCAGTAGGCATCCACCTTTAGGACAGACAGAGGTATGCCAATAGGACACACATCACTCAATCATCTGACAAATCAAAGACAAGGTGACCGAGGGAAGAGGACATAAGCATCAGGGCACATGTCCTAAAGAACAGAAGGAGCTCAGGCTGGCCCACTGATGACAAATGGCAGGGTCTAAAAGGAAAAGAAAGGAGGCTGCTTCAGACAGATCACAGAGTGTTGAAAGGTGGCAGGGTTTGATAAATGAGCAAAATCACAATGTTCTAAGTACCTATGAGGGCAAAGAGTGGATCAAGTATCCTTAGTATCACACAGCCTGCCCACTGAGAACAGCTGGCTCAAGTTTGATTCCCTTATGGCCACCACCTAGTCGTGTGTGCATGTCCCAAGTCACACTTCTATGGTCATTAGCATCTCTCACACTTGATGTCCTCCCAATCCAACCAACATCAGGTTTGCAAAACTGCTCTATAAGTTTAATACAGGTCATGTACTGGGCACTCACACTTTCTCTGTGATAATTCAGGCTGTGAATTTCCAAAGCAGTATTTGGTTAATCAGTCTGTTATCAAATGCAAGGCAGGAAAGGGCAAGGAAGTATTTCTATAAGAAAAGCTTCAAGGACACCAAAGATTATGCTTGAGAATACTACACCCAGGTTTCTGTAAAGCACAGAAGAGCATCAGCAGCTGTGTGTGTGTGTGTGTGTGTGTGTGTGTGTGTGTGTGTGTGTGTGTGTGTGTGTGTGTACACACTCGAGTGTCCTTGTGTATGAGAGAACTGTGGAAGCTGAGAACTTGACTGGACTCCAAAGAGATCAAGGTACACTACCAGGGTGAGATCAGGAAGAAGCTGGGGTCCAGGGCCAGCTACCCCAATATCTTCAGGTCCTGACACTTGTCACCTGATTTAGGTGGCAAGCAGAGAAGGTGGCACAACACTAGGCTACAGCTATCTGAAAGGGGAAAAAAGTAGAATATTAATGGAATGATCTCTTCAGTGGACTAATTTAAAGAAGTAAAATCTCCCTTTATAACAACAACAAAAAGCTTAAAAAATAATTCAAATGGGATCTAAGTTTATGATGCTGGGTCAACAAATCCTAGTCTCCCCTTGCTACAAAGGGCTGTCTGTCACTTTCAATCTGGCACCAGACAGACTTCAATAGGAAAAAAAAGGTTGCAGTCAGAATACAAGAGGATGTCTCTTGAACTACATTCCCAGAGCTCTGAAAAACACAGAACAAGTCCCCTAGAGCAACATGCAGTCCAGAGGTCCTCATTCTGCTGACTTTGTATCCAAGGCAACCTAGCAATGTCTGGAGGAATTCTGGGGATACTCCTACACCTGGTGGGCAGAAGCTAGGGACACTACTGGGATAATGAAGCTGAAAGGTTCCAAGGTTTATCAAGAAGTCTGTGCCAGGCCGCCACTATGGAGGAAACACAGAACAGAAAAGAACCATGCCCAGGGTCAGGGGATGCCAGCAGTAACCCCTCACAGGAAAGTGACATGGCTGCCAGGCACCTCAGCCTGCAAAACCAGACGTCTTGGTGTGCTGCTTAAGCCCACCTGCCAGTTCCCAAGCCTGCGCATCCAAAGAGGCCTCGCTTGGCAGGTGAAGAATCTGTCAATAACAAACATATATAAATTATAAAAATTTCAAAGAATAAATCTTAAAAAATTTAAAAACCTGTCCAGCATACTCCAGCTCCCACTGCTTTTCAGGAGCCCTCCAGCCACCAATCTTCACTTCTGGGAGGGACCCCAACCCACATGCCATACATGCATCAGGACCCTCGGGCTGACCACAAACACACTCTTCTGGTATTGATTCTCTGTCAATAAACACTTCTGGATCAAAGTATAAAGTACCGATCATCAATTACTCTTGAAAAAGTACAGGAAATGGAGCTACGTGTGTAGCTCGGTTGGCAGAATGCTTGCCAATCATGCAGAATGCCCTGGATTTGATACCTATCACTGCGCAAAGTGGGTGTGGTAACAACGCCTGAAAACCCAGCATTCAGAGTCAGGAGGATCAGAAATCCAAGGTCATCCTTAGCTGTCCAGTGAGCTATAGGCCAGCTAAGGCTACATGAGACCTCAAAAAACAAAGAACAAAACCAACCAAACAACAATAACCTGAAGGGAAAACATTACAAAGCAACGACGCTGTCAACAAAGCACAGAAGTAAGGCGAGGATCGGGAGGGAGTAGCATTTCCACTCATGAAAACTTTGCTTACTACCGTTCTTCAAAAAGAGGAAAAGAAGGAGAAAGAAAAGAAAGAGATGTGATTCTGTTTAAGTGACACCATCACCTCTCTGTACCTGCATGAGGATTCACACAATCGTTCTCATCAGAAGCTGTGCAATAGCTTTGGAATGCAAAGTGCATTCTTGGTCCCCAGAAGACGGACTGGAGGAACCCTGACCATCCAGTTCACTGCCTAATGCATTCAGTCAGCCAGAGAGGGAGGGGAGCTCTGAAACCCTTCCTGCCTGTGAGTCCCAAATTCACCAGCCAGAACAAATAACCCTGCTCTCCCACAGCAACTTTCCTGCAACAGGCCTGGAGGTCCTGGCTAGGCCTGAAAGTCAGGTTACAAGTCCAGTGATAGAAGTCCTCAACTATAGACCACTGGAAGCTTCAGTGTCTCCATCTGTCAACCGTCAGAAAGTCAACTGTACCAGGAAACTATGGGATTGCTAAGAGTCACCTGGTTCATGGCCTACAGAAGCCTGTCTCAAAAAAAAAAAAAAAAAAACAGGCCTGAGGGTGTAGTTCAGTAGCAGAGCTTTTAGCCTAGCACGCACAAGGCCTAGGTCTGTCACAACTACCTCCTATCCCACCCACCAAAAACATACATTCTGAACATCTGGAAAAAAAAAAAAAAAAGACTGGTGATGTTTGCTCCCTTCCTTGGTCAAATAAAACACAGGATACAAAACATTGATCAAATATGGCTGCTCACCTACTATGGAAGAAAAGCAGCCGGGCCTTGCTTCTGCCCTCCTGTGACGATAAACTACTTCAGAGCAGTCAGATGTCACAGGGATAATGACAAGAGATGCCTTCCCAGGGAATGCCGAGACTTCCATGTGCAATATGCACTCCCTCACTCCACCCTCAGGGGAAAACAAGTGCTCCCTAGGGCTTACATCTGACAAGGGAACACCAGCATTCAGGTGCCTCCCATACACAATCTGGGTCTCTCTAAGCACAGAAGGCAGTCTAGCCTAGAACCTGCAGTCTACAACCTTAGATAAACTACCCACCCACCACCAAGCGACCACTCAAGTCACCACAGAGATGGATGAGGTGCCAAGTGCTCCAGAAGAAAAGGTGCCCAGACCTCAGGAAAGGAATGTAGAACACGAAGGCAAAGCCGGCCTTCCTTGGAACGACAGAATTTTTTTCTCTGAAGGATTTCTTCCCAGGTGCTTCACCGCAGTCCATCCAGTCCCATCCAACCCTCTAGTAACTGAAGAGCCACTACCAGTCTTCTATCAGGGATGAACGTTTGTCCTAAAGGAACGCACTGGCGCAGCGACCACCCAAGGTCACGCCCCGGAAACCAAGGGCAGGAGCTGCGCTGGAGTTATGGGGACGCCATGCGAGGCAGGGTGCCACCGGGTCGCCAGTGTTCCCCACTGGCCCCCTAATTAGCACCAGAGGCATGCCCGCCACGCCCCAGGCCGAGCTTCCGGAAGGACGCTCGGGGAGGGGGGGGGCGCCGCGACCCACCTCCACGACCAGGGCCCCTAGTTCTCCGTGCCCGCCGCCGCTTGGGCCGTGGCTTCGCTGCCCCCACTCGGACGGCCCGCAGCCTCTAGGCTTTGAGGGCTGGGCGGAAGGCAGGTCTCAGGCTCTGCCGCCCGGACCTCGGAAGCCCTCTGACCCTGCGGCCCCGTGCCATCTAGGTCACAGTACACCCAGAAGTCCCCGCTGGCCCATCAGGAGGCCCCGGCCCATGCACACCGCGCTGGAGAGCCGCAGCCCCACCGCCCCCGACCCCGCCCCCGGCCGTGCAGTCCCTCCAGAAGCGACTCCCGCGCCGACCCAGCCACTGCGCCCCCGCGACCCCTCCGAAGATACGGTGGCGACCCTAGCCGCACCTAGAACGCACCTTGAGGGTTGGGTACTCCTGCACCTTCAGGGTCATGGACAGCTGGGCCGCCGACTCCTGCACCGCCATCTTGGGCCGGCCGAGCGGAGGAGGCGGGTACGGGGCACGCCGGATAGTGACGTGCTACGCGCGGGAGTAGGCGGAGCGGCTGTGCGTCTGCACCAATCGTGTCATCGGGCCGCCCGAGCGGAAGAAATCCAGGGCCAATCATCTTTCACGAGATCAACCAATCGCCGACAGCTCTAGAGAGCGGCTTCCTCATTGAATTGTCCGCCGGCGTAGGCCGCAGATGCAGATTTAGTAGAGCCGAGATCCTGACGCCATGTACATTCCGAGGGTTGGGGCTGGAACGGCTCACGTTGGAATCGCAACCCCAAAACACACACCTCTGAACTCGCCTCTCCTAGTGGTTACAGGCCCTGCCTTAGTGCTCAGTGGCCGTCATCTCTGGGTGGTCACTTAGGGGCGCGGTTATTGCCATCCGGGAACTACTTTCCTTCGTCTCCATTTTCGCCGATTAACAGCCCTGGAGTCCAGGAGCAGGCTTCCCAATAAAAGATAAAGAATGTTTACAATAGACTAGGACAGGAAGAGGCCATCAAGCATCTGGGCTTTTCTGCCAGTAATAGCATAAGGAACTCTTGGGAACTGCTTTTGCTAAAAAGCCGGACTCCTTGATTTGGGTCCAAAAGGCCCCCGAAGGTGTCCAGTCCCTGACCTACACTTGTAGTCAAGTTGGATTCCTGGAGCACTGGTAATAATAAGTTAACATCTTTCTAATAAAAAACTAAGCAATGTTGGTCTTCCAGGACCCCCAAGTAAGAGCAATTATTTATGATGTAAGCCGCACCCTACAGCACAAGTTGCCAGGACCTGAGAATCAGCCTGTCCCCTCAGACATGATGACATCTTTGAACCAAGTGAAAAAACAGAACTGAAATAACTATCAACCAGGCCACACTTTGACTGGGATTGCTTAGTTAACATATCTCTTACCTCTATTCTAGTTTTTTCTCTATTTTGAACTCAAATTGGCAGTTGGTAGACAATAGATTTGGAGGTCACTGAAACCATTTATCTGAACTGAATGGCCACTTTTTTTTTCTTTTTTTGATGAATTGAACCTACCTCATATTTGCATGATTTCTGCAGAAGACAGAAGAGAGCATTAGATTCCCCAGGAGCTGGAGTTACAGATTGTTGTGAGACAAGCACATGGATGCTGCATACTAAATGAACATGAGTCCTCTACAAGACTAGCATGTGCTCTTAACCCACGAGCCATCTCTCCAGTCCCCCTCACCTGCTTTTAAAATTGCATTTAATTCCTTAGGATATGACTTCCACATTGAGTTGTCTTTTGTATTTTACAGATTTGGATCTTGGTTTCGTTCTCTTGAGACTCTATCTTGGAACTCTCTATGTAGACCAGGCTGGCCTCAAACTCAACAGAGATCCTCCTGTTTCCCAGAGCCTCCTTCCCAGATGGTACCATCTCCCCTGCATGTTCCATGCCTCCCTCCCCCTAGCAAATCTTTAATCTTAGAATTAGATGATGAAGAAATTAGTGACCCTGAGGCCTCCCGTCCATATTTGGACAGTGGTATTATGCACTCCCCTCTGTAGCCATCCTGGCTGACTCTCTCTCTCTCTCTCTTTTATATATATATATATATATATATATATATATATATGTGTGTGTGTGTGTGTATGTATGTATATAATATTTATATTATATGATATATATTATATATAAAATATATAATATTATATAATATAAAAAAAGCTATCTTCAGACACACCAGAAGAGGGCATCAGATCTCATTACAGATGGTTGGGAGCCACCATGTGGTTGCTGGGATTTGAACTCAGGACCTCTGGAAGAGCAGACAGTGCTCTTAACCACTGAGCCATCTCTCCAGCCCCTGTCCAAGTCTCTTATATAGTCACATTTATGTTCAGGGCTGTAATATAAGATGTACCATTGGCCCCTTAGAAGCCAATTTTGTGACTTCCTGAAGTCAAAACCAATCCATAGTTATTTCTTCTCTGATGCTGTCAGGATGGTGTGTCTAGGGTTGTAGGAATGAATTCTATTCTGTTGATTTAAAGAATAAAAAGGCAGGAAAAGCAAGGCCTTAGCACGTAACCAAGTTTCGTTGAAAGCAGAAGCACATACACAAAGGCACGACAAACACCGAAAGACGCTCTCTCCTCAGTAGGAAGGGAACCAAAAGATGGCGCCAGAGCCTGCTCAGATGGTAGGGAGATTTTAAAATTTGGGGATGGGGCGAGTCCCCTCTATCCTTTGGTTGGTTTGGGCTCTGGCAGGGGATTGTATGATCCAAACACAGGGAAGCTGATTGGTTCCCATCACAGGAGCCCTCTAGTGGGGGGATTGAAAGTCTCACCCAACAGTTCCCTCTGGAACAGTGGGATTCAGAAAGCCCACCAAGTCCACGTCTTAAAGAAGAACCAGGAAGTCGGCCATCTTAAATCTTAGCGTGAAATCATCTTAAATAAAAAGCACGCTGATCTAATTAGAGCCTCCTTCCCGTTTTTCTTCCGACCAGAGGTCTGTCTGATTCCTAGTCGCTCATCTCCATACCAAGCAATCATGTTCTAGAGGCATTGAACTTAATCAGAAATGTTCAGCAACAGTTAAGTGACAGTTTGTATGTATACTGAAGCTGTAGACCTTACGTAATCAGATTGGATCCTTCACTCTACAGCAGTGCTTCTCAACCTTCTGAATGCTGTGACCCTTTAATGCAGTTTCTCATGTTACGGTGACACCCAACCATAAAATTACATTGTTGCTAATTGTAACTGCAACTTACTAACTCTAACTGTAACTGATAGCTGTAATTTTGCTACTGTTATGAATCGTAATGTAAATATCTGACATGCAGGATATCCGATAGGCAACCCCCAAAGGGGTTGCAACCCACAAGTTGAGAATCACCTTAGAGTTTCTTATATTTGAAGATAAAACTGCATTGGAACTATTTTTCAAACAAATGTTTGAGGATGGGAAAAAAAACCTTAAAAGGAAGAAAATATTTAGTTGGTCCCATGGTTTGCAAAAGTTTCAATCTATGGCCATGGTCACCTGACTCCTCTACTTTTGGGATTCTGTGTGGTGAGACAGAGCATCATGTCAGGGAATGCGTGGTGAAGTAAAGTGTTTCTTTGTGGCTGTCTAGAGGCTCAGAGACCAAGACACAAGAACCCTCAGTTGTAGCACATTCGAGAAACTAGAGAAAGATGAATAGTTGTTTTTTTTTTTATCTTTTTATTTTGCAGAAGTGGTGGACATCAGCTTAGAGAAAAAGAAGAGATGGCTGATGCCCTAGTTCGATATGGTATAGTAGGTTTTTTTTTAAGTCTCTGATCATGAAAACTTCCTGCCCCTTATTCCCATAGGCTGATATACCACGGAGTTAAAATATTCTCACTTGTCTCTGAATCTGTATCATATGGATTCAGCACACGAGCCCTTCCCTAATGAGTATACTGGAGCTTGGGATGATTATGATCCTGAGAGCTGTCTCATAGGAGACTGCCTGTGACTTTTCAACCCTAGAGTGGACTGAGAGCACGTAGACAAGCAGATCCAGCTGCAGCTGAGGAAGGCCTAATGCCTGCAGCTTATCATCCTATGACTCTTTGATGAGCTTCGAGTGCACCTAATACTAAAATGGACCCTAAAAAAATTATTTCTTACAAAGACCAAGAGAGGAAAGGTTCAGGGACAAAATATGTTCTTTAAAAGCATAGTCTCCATACCTCCCTTCCTTCAACCAAACTCCACCTCCTAATTACTCATTCAGGGTTTATGTTTAAAAACCTCAGGGTCGAATCTTTCCTCAACGGTGCTACCAGCAAATACCAGGTCTTCAATACTTGAACCTTTAAGCGGGGTGGTGTACTTCATAGGCAAATAGTAGAATTCTGTCTCTGTCTCTGCCTCCTGAAGACTTCCATTCATTTCACAGTGCATTTGACCTATCCCCAGGAATATCCCAATGGTCCCAACATTGCTTAAGAGTCCAAAGTCTTCTGTAAGTGTCAAAGAAAACTCTTAGCTATGACCTCCTGGGTAAAACCAAACCAAGTTGTATGCTTTCAACATACAATGGCCCAGGGTAAAATATTCCTGTTATAATCAGGGTGCTCTGGAGGAAGAGAGCTAAAGTGATGGGATGTGTGTGTGTGTGTGTGTGTGTGTGTGTGTGTATGTGTGTGTGTGTGTGTGTATCAGGCTTTGTTAAATGAGCTGTAAGATAATGACAGTGGCCAAATCACACCTGAGACACAAAAAAAAATCTGGTGCTCGGTCCTTCAGTCTAGGAGCCTCAATAACTCCCAGAATAACTGTCCCTCACCAGAACGTGGTGATCAGTAGTCACTTGGTCCACAAGACAGGAAGCCCCATGAGTCCTAGTCTGGTGCTGGGAGCCTAAAGGCTCTGGAGAGTCACTAGTCCCTATCCCACAGTAAAAGCCTGGAGACACTGGTTCTTTAGTTAATGAAGGAACCAGCAGCAGAAACAATGGGCAAACCAGCTTGGCAGCAAGAAGGCAGAATAAGGGCCGGAGAGATGGCTCAGCAGTTAAGAACACTGACTGTTCTTTCTGAGTTCAATTCCCAGTAATCACATGGTGACTCAGAACCGTCTGTAATGGGATCTGATGCCCTCTTCTGGTGTGTCTGAAGACAGTGACAGTGTACTTATATATAATAAATAAATAAATCTTAAAAATAAGAAGAGAAGAAGAAGAGGAGGAGGAGGAAGAGGAAGAGGAAGAGAAAGAGGAAGAGGAAGAAGAAGAAGAAGAAGAAGAAGAAGAGAAGAAGAAGAAGAAGAAGAAGAAGAAGAAGCAGAAGCAGAAGCAGAAGAAGAAGAAGAAGAAGAAGAAGAAGAAGAAGAAGAAGAAGAAGAAGAAGAAGAAGAAGAAGAAGAAGAAGAAGCAGAAGAAGAAGCAGAAGAAGAAGAAGAAGAAGAAGAAGAAGAAGAAGAAGAAGAAGAAGAAGAAGAAGAAGAAGAAGAAGAAGAAGAAGAAGAAGAAGGCAGCGGCAGAATAAGCATTCTTCTGAAATATCCTCTTTTTGAAAAAAAAAATCAGGGCTCCTACCAGAAGCTGCCATCCACATCATTAAAGGCAATTGGTGAATATAAATTGTGGCAAATTGACATTAAAGGCAATCATAATAAGTCTCATTCTAAAACAGAGGAATAAAGGGGGTAGAAAGGAGGCATGCGACCAGAACGAGGCAGACATGCAGCTCCAGGCCCCATGTCCAGCACCCATGACGTGTGAACGTTGCTTGGTTGTCTTCAGCCGGCTTCTCTCACTGTCAGTGGCTTTCTTCAGCAGATACTCAACACCTGGCACCTCCAACATCTAGATCCAACGCCTGGATCTGGAACTGGTTTTGTCCAGGCTGACCTTGAACTCAGAGATCTTCTTGCCTTAGTCTCCTGGGCTTCATAGCCTCAAGATCTCCATGCCAAGATCCAGGTCAGAAACTTATATCTCCCAGCCTCAAGGATCACGGGTGAACCTTCCAATTCTGGGTCAAAGTTCATTCCAGACATGGTTAAGTTGGCAACCAGGAATATCCATTACAGAGGGCGTAAGCTCCTGGAGTTACAGACAGTTGTGAGCTGCCATGTGAGTGCTGAACCCGGGTCCTCTGGAAGAGCAGCCAGTGCTCTTAACCCTGAGCCCTCTCTCCCGCTCCCAGTTAGTGATACCAACTTCCATTTTAGTCACTTTCCATCGTCCTGGCAAAACACCTGAGAATAAAACATAAGAGGGTAGGATTCATTTCAACTTATGATTTCAATCTGGTCATTTGGCTCCATCATTTCTGGGTCTCTGGCTTGAGGAGCAGGGAGCATTTGGTGGAGCAAAGTAGCTTCTCATAGCGGGTGGGAGGCAGAAAAAGTGAGAGAAGGCTCAGAAGACAAGATAGACGCGCTCTTCATAGGCTCGCCCCCAAGTGATCCACTTCCTTTAACTAAGCCTCGGGAGCACCAAACAAGTCAAGTTAGTGCCTAATGACCTAGCTGCCTGCCAGGAGCTCCACTAGATAGAATTTAGCTTTCAATTGTGAACCTTATTTGGAAACACGTTCTTCATAGGTCAGCCATACTGGTTACTTTCCTGAGTGATCTTTTTTTTTTTTTTTTTAAAGATTTATTTATTTATTATATATAAGTACACTGTCGCTGTCTTCAGACACACCAGAAGGGGCATCAGATCCCATTACAGATGGTTGCATGAGCCACCATGTGGTTGCTGGGAATTGAACTCATGACCTCTGGAAGAGCAAGTCAGTGCTCTTAACCGCTGAGCCATCTCTCAGCCCTCTGGTGATCTTTTTTAATGCAAGATGTTGGCTAACTCGGTCTTTTATTCTAAAGATGGATCCTGTGCCAGTCCCACCCTTACTCACTGAATTTGCACAGAGAAATGAGAATTTGGGTATGTAGGCAGCTGTCTAGCTTCTGTGACTTGGAACCTCTTGGCTTTGACTATTGGGTCCTGGAGGAATGGTTACTTTTGAGCTCAGAGGGACCTTGATGCTCAGCAGCCACATAAATCTTTGAGGGAACCAAGTTGTTGCATATTTATTCATTTTATAGAATGTATTAATTATGCCATTTGGTTATGACATTTTTATATATTATATTGTATATAAGTCTCACAGCCTTACAAAGTCAAACACTTTTAAAAGGCCTCAGTGTCTGTTTCAGAGTCAAAAGTTTCTTAACAGTGAGCTACTATAAAATAAAAAGTAAGTTAAATACTTTATTTCAAGAAAGTACGATCATATCCAAGTAAAACCAAACTCCAACAGTATAAATCACTCCAAATCTAATGTCTTGAGTTCATTCATGATCTTCTGGGCTCCTCCAAAGAACCTGGGTTACTTCCCCAGCTCCATGCTCTACAATACACTCAAAATATCTTCTAGGCTCAGGCTGGCTCCACTCCACAGCTGCTGCTGTTCTTAGGGGTCAGTCCATGGTAACGCATCTTTAAAACCTTGGGGTCTTCTGCTGCAGCTTGGCTGCACGTTCGTCAATAGCTTTTCCTGTGCTCTTTCATGGGGCCAAGCCTCAACTTCTCTCTATTACTCCTTCAATCCTAAGGCTTCAGCTACTACTGAGGCTGCATCTCTACTAGCCCTCCTAGTGCCAAGACTCAGCTGCTTTTCATGACCCCTTCCTTCACGCCTTCAAAACCAGTACCATCTAGATGACTCTTACACATTATCAAGGTCAGCTAACAGCGTGAGGGACGACCTTAGCCACCTATGGAAGACAGTTTCCGTGTGCTAACTCTGAGGAAACGCTTCCCAGAAAATTTCATTACTGTGTTGCTGTTCTCTTCTTAATCACTGCTAACTTCTTACAACCAGCTAATTTACAGCATCCATTGTCCCAGCAAAGCAGAGGGACAATGTTTCTGGTCTCTTGTTAGCCACAGCCAATTCTTCAGCTCCAGCTGACCAGAACCCAGAACCACAGATTCTAGATGCAAATGCCCTGATAATCTTTGCTTTCCTCAGAAATTTCACAAGCCAGGCCTCCATTGTTTGCACTGTGTCTTAGTTAGGGTTTTACTGCTGTGAACAAACACCATGACCAAGACAACTCTTATAAGGACAACATTTAATTGGGGCTGGCTTACAGGTTCAGAGGTTCAGTCCAGTATCATCAAGGTGGGAACATAGTAGCATCCAACCAGGCATGGTCCAGGAGGAGTTGAGAGTTCTACATCTTCATCTGAAGGCTGCTAGCAGAATACTGTCTCCCAGGCAGCTAGAATTAGGGTACTAAAGCCCATTCCTACAGTAGCACACTGAGTCCAACAAAGCCATACCTATTTCAACAAGGCTACAACTTCAAATAGTGCAATTCCCTGGGCCAAGCTTATACAAACCATCACACACTGCTTATTTTCCAAACTGCTACAGAACAGCTCACTGAGCTCTTAGCACTCAATGCTTTTTCTAGCCCAGAGTTCCAAAGTCCTTCCACAATCCACCCCACCACCACCACCACATACACACACCAAACAAAATTATCAGGTCTGTCGCGGCAATGCCCTGTAACTGGTAAGATGGCTCATTGGTTAAGAGCCCAGGCTGCTCTTCCAGAGGACCCAAGTTCAAGTCTCAGCACCTACATGGAGACACAATCTATAACTCTAGTTCAGAGATCAGATACCCCTCACACAGACACATTACAAAGCTTTAGCCCAATGCACATAAAAAATTAAATCATTTAAAAAATGTATATGTATGTTCATATACACATATATATGAAAATGCCCTAGAGTCCTGCCTATACCTGAAGGCATCTTTCTTCCTTCCTTCCTTCCTTCCTTCCTCCTTCCTTCCTTCCTTCCTTCCTTCCTTTCTTCTTTCTTTCTTTCTCTCTTTCTTTCTTCCCATCACCCCCCACCCTCTGAGAAAGGGTGGTGTAGACTGTGTACTCCTGGCCATCCTGGAACTCCCCCTGGAGACCATGCGCAAACTCAGAGGTCCGTGTGTGCCTCCACCACCCAGCTATGGAGGCATTTTCTTAGTTATGATTTCCCCTCTCAGGTGACTTTAGCTTGTGTCAAGCTGACATTAAACCATCCTGTACGTCAGACAGGCACTGTCTCTCGTGCTGGGCCTCCACCAACCCTGCAATTGCTCTGTGTCTCTCCCCATCCAATTAACGTTCACATCTCGGTTTCCTGGCTGGCCTTCTTTGAGGGTGAAGGCCAGGTGAGGGGGGTGGTGGTGGGGGGTGAGGGTGAGGCAAGAATTCCTTCCCCCTAACCAAGGGTCTTTCCAACAGTCAATTGGTTTCTCCTGGAGTCTACCTAGAGCCACCTTGAGCCCCATTTAGCTCAAACTCAGGTGGAGTGGGAAGGTCACAGATGTCACTTCCGAAATTCCTATCTCCCCCAAGGGCTTCAGGAGCTGCTGCTGTGTGTGTGTGTGGGGGGGGCACTCTCAGAGTCACACAAAGGAATACAGTGACAGAAACTTACCACGGCAATTTCTCTGTTGTAAAAAAGTTATGCCAGAACCCAAATGGGGCTAGTGTGCTTTCGCGGCCAGCTTGACCTCTGTCGTTTATACCTAATGAAGGTGGTAACTGTGTCTCATCCTACTGGTGGGATCTGACTCATCTGGCTAGTTGGCATGAAGGGGCGAGAGGGAGGTTAGGGAATATGGGCTCTTATCAAGCTAATGACCGTCATAGAAAACAAACAAACAAATAAGGAAAAAACAAGGAAATAAAAGTAAATTTTCACACTGAAGACAAACACTGAATGCATTTATTTATTATTTTTATTTTACTTTTTTTTTAACAGTATTTCTTATTTACATTTGAATGTTATTCCCTTTCCGGGTTTCAGGCCAACATCTATTCCCTCCACTCCCCTTCTATATGGGACATTTTTGTTTTTTTAATTTTATTTTTTGTCAAACTCAGAACCTGGCATGACACTACTCTGGTTCTTGGTTTAAACTTCTAAAATCTTAAGCTTTAAGCTCTGAATGACTCAGCATGCAGTAGCTGTCTATTCTTACTAATGGCTCTGTCAGGGGACGGGCTGTGCGGTATCCAAGCCTTCTGGAAGTCACTCCAGAGGAGAACCAGCCAGAGAAGAGGGACAGGGAGACCACTGTTAGCCTGGGGACTTGGTGTCACGTGGTGCCTGGAATCCGCACACCCAGCAGGCGCTTGCTCATTTCAGAGTCCCTGGGACAGGCTCACCGCCAGTGCACGAAAAAAAGCAAATATGGCGGTATTGGGTGTCACAAAAAGAAAAGGCACTGCTGTGTATTTTTTGTTTCATTCTTGAAGCAGTGTCTTGCCTCAAACTCATCTTCCTCCTGGAAAGACTTTATTGCGAGGTGGGCTGAGGATTCTGCAAAACCAACTTAAGCATTTTGTCATTCAGGGGATCTGTGCCCCGGGAGCCCAGATTCCTGCTGATTTCATCGGGATCTGACCCCATGGGGATCTGACCCGAGAACTCTGAATCCTGAATCGTAGATGCAGCTGTCAGTCAGCTGCTTCCTCTCACCCTCCCGCCCCTGAACGTGATGACAACAGGTTTACACCTTGGTGAGTGCAGAGCCAGAGTAGGCACAGCCAAGAGTGGAGCAGGATCTTCACCTGCAGCAGACAGGAGAGCACAGGTCATTTCCAAGCAATGTTCTCCTCAGCTTTGGCAGCATGGACTATATTCAGGAGTCTATTCATGAGGGGTGGAACATACACACTCAGTTAAGGGCATTCTTAAGGGGTCTGGGGGCAGTCAGGAGGAGGGAATGGGTAATGGATATAAGAAGTGAAATGCGTTGTATAAAATGTGAAAATTCTCAAAAGTAAATAAAAAAAATATATATTTCAAAAACTGAATAAAGAGCTGGAGAGATGGCTCAGCAGTTAAGAGCACTGGCTGCGGGGTTGGGGATTTAGCTCAGTGGTAGAGCGCTTGCCTAGCAAGCGCAAGGCCCTGGGTTCAGTCCCCAGCTCTGTAAAAAAAAAAAAAAGGGGGAAAGAAGAGCACTGGCTGCTCTTCCAGAGGACAGAGTTTGATTCCTAGCACCTTCATGGCAACTCATAACCATCTGTATGAGGTTATGATCTTGACCTCTGATGCCTTTTCTGGTCTCCTTGGGCACTGCATGTAAGTGATGTACAGAAGTGTTCTGGCAAAACACAAACATAAAAGTCTCAAAATGTATGTTCAACAACAACACCACTATGACAGCCAAAAAAGGAATGCATTCCTGAGTATCCTCTGTTTAAGGTAATTTAAGAAAAGATAGACTTGCTTAGCTCAAGGCCATGGAACAATCACTGGGCATCGTGGTAACGAATGCTTTTAGACCAGGTACTCCAGAGGCAGAGGCAAGCATTATCTCTGTGAGCTTGAGATGACTAACGTTATGTTTTAAGCTAAAGTTACAGTGCTTAAGAGATCTATAAAATGATCAGTTGTTTTCATGTTTTTAATTCCAGCTCTCAGGGGACAGATGCAGGTAGATCTCTGTAAGTTTGAGGCCAGCCTGGTCTACAGAGCAAGTTCCAGGATATCTAGGCCTAAAAAAGAAACTCTAAATCAAAAAGCTGGGGGCAGGGGGTGAGGCAATCTATAAAACTGGAGAGATGGCTTAGTGATTAAGAGGACTGGCTGCTCCTCCAGGGGACCAGGGTTCAAGTCCCAGCACCTACATGGCAGTTCACAACTGTCCATTACTCTACAACTGTCCATTACTCTAGTTCCAGAGAATCTGAAACCCTCTCACAGATATATATTCAGGCAAAAGACCAATGCACATGAAATAAAAATAAATTCTCTGTGTGTGTGGGGGGAGGGGAAGAGAGGGACAGAGAGAAGAGAGGAGAAGGAGGACAGAGAGAGAGATCTATAAAACAAAGCTGGGTGGTGGTGGACACCTTTAGTCCCAGCACTTGGGAGGCAGAGGCAGGCAGATCTCTGAGTTGGAGGCCAGCCTGGTCTACAGAATAAGTTCCAGGACAGCCAGGGCTACATAAGGTGAAACTTTGCCTCAAAAATGAAACAGGCAAACAGAAAACCCAAGAGATCTATAGAACAAAAAACCACTCTAACATGGCCCCACTTGCCCAAGGACAGATAATGTCCCAGAATTCTGGGAGCTGTTCTTGTAATTCTGCAGTGTATGGCGTACAAAACTGTTGTCCATGTAAGATAGCAAACTGCGTGCTTCACTTCTGTAAACAAGCTTGTTTGCCCTGATTGCACATAGAAAAGATGTGTCTTGATTATGTGTACACAAAAAGAGTATCAGGATGAATGCCTGACCCTGATTTCATGAGGCAGGAAGTATGTAGCCTTTTGAGTTTTCCTTTGTAAACCCCTGATTAATATAATTTGGGGCCATGCCTTGGGAATCTTGAAACTTGGGGGGTAGACCTGCCGCCAGTGTCTAATAAAACCTCTTTAATAGGTATCATGATCAGACTGGTGAATCTCTGAACAACCCCGCATTTATAACAAGTTCAAGGCCAGCTTGGTCTATATAGTGAATTCTTGGCCAGCCAGTGATGCATTGTGTGTGTGTGTGGTGGTGTGTGTGTGTGTGTGTGTGTGTGTGTGTGTGTGTGTGTGTGTGTGTGTGTGTGTGTACAGGAATACCTCTGGATGGTCATGCTGAGCTCACACCATATTGTTTTAGCTCAAAATATATGCACTGTAAAGGGGCAGTAACAAAGGTGTCTGCCTCTTTTAGCAGCTAACAATATTTTTCTTTGACTACTGTGTGGAGAGGAGAGTATATGGCGTGTGGGGTGAGGGAGCACAGCACGCCTGTGAAAGTCAGAGGATAACTTTTTGGACTTGATTTTATCCTTCTACCTTTATGTGGGATCTGGAGACTGAACTCAAGCTGTCAGGCTTGTTTGTTGAGAGAGAACCTTTACCCAGGGAGTCATTTGGTCAGCCTTAGATTGGCTTTCTAAATTGAAGTTGCCCTTGTGGTTACTTTGGACCACGTGTCTTTTCACAGGCAGTGAACACCTGCCAATTCTGTCTTAAAACTTAATTCTTGAATAAACCATACACTTCACATCAAACGGTAAGACTATGGAGCTGAGTGATTTGTTGGCAAGAAAATAACATGACTTGATTTTCCCTCGAAATTATTTAGTAATACAACCTATAATCAGCTTCTATGGTTAGCTAGAGACTGAAACTGTCCAAACCACATAATTGATATTTTCACATCTGCTTATAAATGTCTCCTAGGAAATGGCTTCTGGTTACCTCCAGGCTGGCAGTCCAGAGGCCCTTCCTTGGACGGCCAGAGGTGGACAGGGAGGGGCCTCAGAAGATTCCACCAGGGGCGGGTGCTTAGATAGGAACTTGCTTGGTTGTACCTGAGGTGGTGGTGGGCATCTTAAAGTTACAATGCCAGGTAAAGACGAAGCTCTGTGTCTTGGATCCAGAAAGTCTGTCTTAAGTTCAGTTTCTCTAACAGAGGTCAGCACAGCAAGCTGTGGTGACCAAGAGCTCTGGTGATCAGGAAGAGCTACGGTGAAATGCACCCCATGATGTGTTTCTGTAGCCTGGCTATACTATACGTTAGGAGAACTAACGCAGTGTTTCTCACTCCGAGCAGTTGAGCCAAGCAGATCATGAGAGAGAATGTGCCCCAAACAGTCACTAAAACCACCCATTTCTGAGGCCACAATGAAAATGTTGCAAGGTAAGTCTGGGTATCGTTGGTTGTAATGTCTCAGAGGAGATGATAAGAGACATGGCCCTTTAACCATCCTGGTAGAAATGAAGATATTCTAAAGAAAGACACTAAGACTGTGTCCTTCCCTTTGGTTAGCACAATGGTCCCCTAGAAAATGAAATTTTCTCCAGGAATCTGAAGCTGGAGGAAGGGAGAGCTAAAACACTCACACTATCCAGGAGAGGAACTTGTCCCCCAAGAAAGAGACTTCTGGGGGTTGGGGATTTAGCTCAGTGGTAGAGCGCTTGCCTAGGAAGCGCAAGGCCCTGGGTTCGGTTCCCAGCTCGAAAAAAAACCAAAAAAAAAAAAAAAAAAAAAAAAAGAGACTTCGACAATTGATCTGGTCATTTTATAGGACAAATTAATGATGGGTCAGTGATGGGCAGATCCACACAGGACCAGGCCTGCTTAGTCGTACATAGCTTTTGTCCTCTACTTGAACTACACTTCGTGCTAGGACACTGAAGACGGACTTGGATGTCACTGACCTTTTTAGTTACCCCTCTTCCCACTGTGGCTGTATTGAATAAAGCTGCTTTCTCCTCTTTTCACAACCGCGTGTCTGTTTAATTGACTTTATGAAAATGGGTAGTTGTATCATATTAATTGGATTCTAGAGTCCAGGATTTGATCCTAAAACCTCCAGTAAAACTCCCACTGGAAACAGCAAGTCCTCCCCGGAACCATGGAGGAGGCAGGCATTGATGGCAGTTGTTCGAAGCAACCAGAGAACTGCACTTTGCTGGACCTCAGGGAAAGCCACAGCTTTTTAGACCTGTGCTAGCTACAAAGTGAGAAATAAAAATGCAGAGTGCACGTGTCTTAGAGTTTCCATTGCTGTGAGGAGACACCGTGACCAAGGCAACTCTTACAAAGGACAACATTTATTTGGGGCTGGCTTACAAATTAAGAGATTTATTCTATCATCGTCATGGCAGGAAGCATGGCAGCATCTAGGCAGGCATGGTGCTGGAAAAGGAGCCACGAGTTCCACATTTTGATCCAAAGCCAGTCAGGAGAAGACTGACTCTTCCAGGCAGCTAGAAGATGAGTCTTAAAGCCCATGCCCACAGTGACACACTTCCTCCAACAAGGCCACAGCTCCTAATAGGGCTACTTCCTGGGGCAAGCATCTTCAGACCACCACAGTGTGATACTAAGAAGTGTGGCCTGGGATGTGGCAATGTGTTAGAGCGTTTGCATAGCACAGGTAAGATCCTGGGTTCACTCCTTAGCACCATTTCTCAAAAGTAGAGTCTGGAGAGGTGTCTCAGTGGTTAAGGGTACTTATTCTTCCCGAGGACCCAAGAACAGATCCCAGCACCCACATCAGGTGACTTGTAACTGCCTGTAACTTCAGCTCCAGGGATCTGACACCCTCATCTGACCATCTGACTTCTGGGGGCATCAGGACACACACACACACACACACACACACACACACACACACACACACACACACACGCATAAATTAATATAAATATAAATATCTTTAAGGAAAAAAGCAAGCAGTAATAAAAACAAAAACAAAATTAGAAATGAGGTTAGACATCTTAAAGATGGTAGAATAATATAGAAAATGTGGACTATGAATGTTTAAAAGTTAACTGACAGTCCCACTCTCTGACTCAATTGAAAACAAAAACAAAATGTCATGAATGTAGAAAGTGGAAAATAAAAAAGGAGACCTGCCAGGAGCATGAAAGGAACCCAAGGGATCAAGACTCTCTGTTCTAATCCCAGCCTGAAGTAAACCCCTGGGATTCATGCCCTGCATGGCTATCTACTAGGGTAACTAAAGTGGGTAGTGAGCTCTGCAGGCTGCCACTCACGAGCAGGCTTTTCTGGAAGGTACATGAGGGATAGTGTGGCATTGATCTGTGGCTTGACACATGGCAGCACCATCTGCTTCCTTTCTCTATTTAAAACATTGCACTGAGCTGGCCATAGTGTTGCACGCGCCTGTGTCTGGCTGAGGCAGGAGGATCACTTGAGTCTAGGAGGATGAACCAGTGGGCTGAGGAAAGTGTTTCAGTGAGGGGTCAAAGGGAGACCACAGGATTTTGAGGCAATTCCACCAGAAAGCACAAAGGTAGTATGTATTGCCAGTCAGCAGCTTCAGGGGGAACTTGCCCAAATCATGTAGCCCTGAGCCTCACTGTTCCTTGCCTTTTATGCACAAAACCCACACTGTGGTTGACACACTTCAGTTAGTAAGAACAGTTAACAAGAAGCAAAACTACAGACGCTAACGAAGCAAGGTAAATCCACTTAGGGTCTTTCCTGGGTCCTGGAACTATGGAAGCTGTGTCTCAACTGCAAAGCTTTTTTATCTAAGAGACTTAGGTAATTTAAACTTTTGAAAAAGGTTAAGTTCGGGCTGGGGAGATGGCTCAGCGGTTAAGAGCACTAACTGCTCTTCCAAAGGTCCTGAGTTCAATTCCCAGCAACCACATGGTGGCTCACAACCATCTGTAATGAGATCTGATGCCCTCTTCTGGTGACAACGACAGTGTACTCACATACATAAAATAAGTCTTAAAAAAAAGGAGGCTAGCCCTTTTTAAAAATGAAAGAAAGAAAAGGTTTTTAAATTTGTATCATCAGCAATTAGCATGTCCATCGCCTGTACCCAAAGTCACTGTAAAGCCAAATGTTTTAAAGTGAAAGCTGTATGTGGACTGACCCGGCAGCTGCAGCCTAAGAGGATCAGCTGTCACAGGCTGGCTTGCTGCTGCTACACTGTCTGATAAAGCCAGGGCCCCCCATCAATGCTATCACGGGGGAGGAGAAATTTGAGCAGGAAATGGCCTCTGAATCAATCAAAATGACAGCGACTGTAAACAGCCTCCTGAACTTAGCACAACTGGCTGTGTTAGAGGCACCATTTTGGCCTTAGAACACAGCAAGTAGGCCCCAACAAGTGCCCCCAAAAAGGGAACAAAGACCTAATCCATGCGGCTGAGTTAAGGTTTCTATTGCTATGTAGAGGCACCATGACTACAGCAACTCGATCAAAGAAAGCATTTCATTGGGGCTGGCTTACAGTTCAGAGCTCTAGTCCATTGTCATCATGGTGGGGAGCACGGTGGTAGGCAGGCAGACACGGTGTTGGAGAGGTAGCTGACAGTTCTACATCTGGATTCACAGGCAGCGGGGAGAGACAGTTACACTAGGTCTGGCTTGAGCATCTGAGACCTCAAACCCCACCCCCAGTGACATAATTCCTCCAAGGCCACACCCACTTTAACCAGGTCACACCCTCCCAATGGTCCCACTCCCTATAAGCCTCTGGGGCCATTTTCACTCAAACTACCACACTACAGTTGCAGGATTCAGGAAACTCCCTAAATGGACTGACTTTGCTTTCTGGTTTCTGTCATTTTGCTTCTCACTAACTGTTCTTACTAACTGAGGCCTGTCAACCAAGATGTGGGTTTTGAGCATTAAAAAGGCAAGGAATGGTGAGGCTTGGGTCTTCATGATATGGTCAAGTTCCCCATGCATCTGCTGGTCAGAGATAAAGACGTTTTATTTGTCTTTAAGAGTGTCCATGTATGCTCTCTGGTATACTTACCTTGCAGTGTTCTGGAGGTGCCCATAACACTCTCAGAGACTGAAATGCTAGGGCTGACAGGGACAGGGTGGGGCTCAGATGCCCTCTGGGCTGACAGCATGGGGAACGGACAGTTCCTAGGGGGTACTTACTTTGAGATATCCTCAGGGAACTTCTCTGGCCTCTGCTCCTGTCAACCCAGAGGCCTCCGCCCTAAATGGTGAACTACTGAAAGTTGTCTGGCTCTGTCTCCTCCAGAGGTGAGTTTACTTACGGCCCCTTCTGCACAGGACCCTTAGGAAGGGGTAGAAACAGCTCTAATTACCTGTCAGGGATCCCTGTGAGACGTCAGTAGATCCCGTTTTCAGTTTGTGTGGTGGCACCCTGGTTGTCTTTAGTGTACGCCTCTGTGTGTTTCTGTCAGTTCTGTTGACTGGAGAAACAGATCCTAAATGGGATGGGGAGCAAGCAGACCTGGGACCCCAAGGAGGGTTTTACAAATAAGGACTGATACAATCTGTTTCCATGGAAAACTCTGGACCTTCTGTGAAACTGACTGGTCTTCTTTTGGAGTCAGGTGGCCCCGTTGAATGTGACACTGGAGACCCTGGCCACCATGACCAGTTTCTCTATATTGACCAGTGACTTTCTCTGTTCTTTCACTGGGGAACTCAAATCCAAGTTACCCAAAGAAATTCAAACCTTCCCCTGTTCTCAGTGGCCAGAGAAAATTGACCTTCCCTCTCCCAAAATGTCCCCTGGTCATGGGGAGGAGGATGGGTGTGGAGGTTGGGGGTTGGGGAAAGGTAGAGTCTTCTGCCTCTGACCCTTTCTCCCCTCTATATACATGGAGTGGTTCTGATTATGGGAACTCTGGGAGCAATTTCCCTAGGGCACAGGCAACCCTCATTTTCCCATTAAAGGAGGAGTCTCCAGTAGGTTCAAGACCTGAAGAGATTCATCCCCCTTTCCCCTTTCCTGGTTTATGTTTCCTTTTCAAGCAATGATTTGTGTAATTGAAAAGCTCAGAACCCACAATTATCCAAAAAACAAAACAAAACCAAACCCCCTTCGGGATCTCATTAGTCTCTGTTCTACACCTTGCAGCTCTTGGCCACCCTCTTCATGGACAGAAAGTAGAACAGAATCTGGGTTAAGAATAGGGAAGCCACACTTGGGCCAGCTCAGGGATTGCTGTTGGACAGAGAAGCCCAGATAGACTGGATTCCCACTGCCCAGCCTGGCTGGGACCCCAACACTGACCAAGGTAAGACGGCTCTAGGCAATTCTGTCAGGCCATTTTAGGAAGATTGAAGGTAGCTTCTAGAAAACCTATTGATCTGTCTAAGGTGAGCAGGGCCACATAAGAGTCTCTGAATTGCTCACTTGGTTCCTAGAGCTCATTTGTTAGGATTACTGGGTGCTTAGCCCCATAGACCCCAATGTTCCAGAAAACCAGAGAGCAGACTACATTGGTTTTGTTATGCAGTCAGTCCAGATATTAAAAAGAAACTTCAGAGCTGGGCATTGGTGGCACACACCTTTAATCCCAGCACCTGTTAGTCAGAGGCAGGCAGGTCTCTGAGTCAGAGGCCAGCCTTGTCTACAGAGAGTTCCGGGAGAGTCAGGTCTTCATAGAGAAGCCCCGACTCAAAAAACAAACAACACAACACAAACAAACAAAAGAAAGAAACCGGAAGTTAGAAGGGTTTGAGAGTATGAGCAGGTCCCAGTAATTGGAGATTGCTCAAAGGAGTTACAGTAACCGTGACTATGTAGAAGAAAAGCAGAACAAAAGATTGACTGGAACAGTGATGGCAACTCTCAGGGGGACTGATAAAAGAAACCTCAGAAGGGGAAGCCAGAGAAACCCGGGGGCGGGGGGAGGGGGGGAGGAAGAGGCTAGAAGAGGACCAATGTGCTGACTGTAAAGGAAAAGGACACTGAAAAAATAAATGCCCAAATTATGAGGGAAGAAGGATTCCCTGTCTGTCATGTGTGCAAGGACCAATGGGGCCAGGGCCAGACTACCTCTATGCCCTAATTGATGACTCCCAGACACTGGGACCCTGGAAATGGCTAGTGGTTTACTTACCCAAAAGACTTGATCCTGTTTCAGTCAATTGTCCTGCTTGCTTGAGGGCAGTTACTACTATACACCATGATAGTAAAAATGGCTGACAATCTAACATTGGGCCAGGAACTAACTGTTCCTAATTACCCCACACTCTGTAGATGTCATCCCGGGGGTCCCAGAGAGGTAGATGCCCGGTACCCAAATAAAGCATCATCAAGCTCTTCTCCTGGATCACGCTTTATCCGGTTCTATAAAATGTAAGCATCAAGGCATCCAGCCAGATGATAACTCAGCAGAGCCTCTCCAGGATTGGCTGGAAGTGACGGGTGTGGTCCAGTCCATCAGACTGGACCTAACGGATGCCCCGCCACAGGAAGTGGAGGAGGTAATGTACACTGAGGGGAGAAGCTTTGTTCAAGACAGAATCGGGTGTGCTGGGGTTGCCACTGTCACCTTGGACTGGACTGTCAGTTGAGGGACTTCAGGTGTTAGTTCAGGTACTTCTCTGGAGGAAGGGCAAAGCCATTATTATGTACACAAACAGTCTGCAATGTCTTTGCCACTTGACGTGTCCACGGGCCCTCTGTAGAGAGAGGGCTATCCTCATCTCAGCTGAAAATAAAATGAAATCGAAAAAGAAATCCTGGCCCTACTACAGGCCACATGGCTGCCAAAAGAAATACCCATTGTTCACTGCCAAGGGCATCAAAAAGGGGGTTCCCTGGAGACCCAAAGAAACAGAGCAGCAGATTTGACCACTGTCTCAGGGTTACCAATGCTGTGGTGAAACACCATGGCCAAAAGGAACTTGGGGAGGAAACATTTATTTGGCTTCTGCTTACATCATAGACCATCACTGAAGGCAAGTAGGACAGGGCAGGAACCCGGAGGCAGGAGCTGAAGCAAAGGTCATAGAAGGACACTGCTTCCTGTCTTGCTCCTCACAGCTTGCTCAGCCTGCTTTCTTACAGAACCCAGGACTACCAGGCCAGGGATGGCCCCACCCACAGTGGGCTGGGCCCTCCTCCATCAATTACTAATTAAGAAAATGCCCTCCCTACAGGCTTACCTATAGCCTGATCTTAAGGAGACATTTTTTTTTTTTAAATTAAGATTTTCTCCTCTCAAATGTTTTCGGTTTGTGTGTCAGGCTAATATGAAACTATCCAGCCCAACCACCCAGAGGGCAGTCTGAAAACCAGGGGGCTTTTCCAGATCTTGATCACCTTGCCTGTGGTGGTTTGAACATGTTTGGAGGTGTGGCCTTCTTGGAGTGGGTGTGGCCTTCTTGGAGTAGGTTTTAAGACCCTTGTCCTAGCTGCCTGGAAACCAGTCTCCTCTGTCTTCCTTTGGAACAAGATGCTGCACTCTCAGCTCCTCCCGTACCATTCCTGCCTGGGTGCTCCCTTGTTCCCACCTTGATGATAATGGACTGACGCTCTGAGCCTGTAAGCCAGCCCCAATTAAATGTTGTTTTTATAAGTGTTGCCTTGGTCACGGTGTCTGTTCACAGCAGTAAAGCCCTAACTAAGACAACTTAAACTCTAACACAGGAAAAACCTAATTGGGCAAAAGAAAAGGTACAAAATGGGAGACGAATGTATGGTGGCTCTTGATGGACAGGAGACCTGACTCACTGCTGCTAGACAATTTTACCAATGACAACTGTGTCCAGGTATACCACTTATGTACAAGTGAACCCTAAAGGAGAAAGAAACCTGGAAAGGAATTCTTACTCAAGGGAGCACCCCCAGGGAACATTTGGAAGTGGGCTTTACAGAAGTAAAACCCACAGTTCTTGGCTATAAGCATTTGATAGTTATTATAGATTTCTTCTCCGGATGGTATCCCCCCATCTTAGTTACTGTTCTTTTGCTGTGAAAAGATACCATGACCAAGGCACTCTTATAAAGGAAAGAATTTAACTGAAGGCTTTCTTATTGCTAATGCTGGAGCGAGCTAGGTGCACCCCATATCAAAATTGTTTCACCTCATATGAAAAATTACTTTTCCCTACACTTCCCTAAGCTCAAAGATGTTCATAAAATAGAAATTACTAACCACTCTCTCCTCAAGTCCTTACAGGCCCTAATATAAACCTAGAGGACAGTTCAACAAATGGTTCAAGAGACTGTGTTATTGCCTGTGTCTGAACTTTATCCACAAGTTCTGCCCTGGCAGCTTGGTATGAGTAAAGAGAAACGCAACCTGGAGCCAATGTGGAAAAGTCCATACCCTGTGGTCCTCACCAAACTCACAGCTGCGAAAACTGCCAGTTTTACCCCACGAATCCACTACATCCAGATAAGGAGGCTGCAGAAGATGACAGATGGGTAGTCACCAGGCCACTTGACCCCCCTAAATACGGGCTCTGTAATTATGATTGTCTCATCTTTTGGCCTTTCTTGTATCTGCATGGTTACGGAAATTAAGAGAGACTGCTAGCCATGCCAGACTTTAATACCCCCAGCCCCAAAATATGCTAAAAGAGAAGTTAATCAAACAATAAGCTCCACTTCCAGTCCTGTTAACTGTAAACGGGACCAGCCTAAGCTCACCTTGGTGGACCTCTAAGGAAAGGGTGCCCACTTAATGTCACCAAGATATCCCTATATACTTTCCCCATGCAGATCCCTGCAGCCATATACAACAGGTTAACTCCAGAAATGACAGTTGAGTGTATGTCCAGGACCCAGAGACTTCCTGGTTTACTCACATTAATGGCTTAAACAAGTGTACATCTTCTGAAATGTGTACAGTGAGGGAGACCCCACTCTTTCCCAGCCTCATGTATATTATGGTACAGGTTCTTATCTATAATGAGGAAGAGGGTAGGGCTTGCTGAAATCTAGGTTCTTGTGAATGGCAAGCTGTCGCCATTCTCACGCTCCTGCCAGTGGGGCAAGCACAGCAGGCTTTGCTACAGTTGGAATCTTGGCCCTAGCTATGGGGGATAAAGCCTATTGAAGTGGACAGACCTGGGCCATCTGGAAAATTTTATTTCCCATTTGGAAGCCCAGGTAGACTTCTTAGTGAAGGCTATTCTTCAGAAACACAGATAAGTGGACTTCCTGTTGATTAAACAGAGACATCTCTGAATGACCCTAGGAAAAAATTCAAGCTTCAGTGCTAACAAGTCAGGAGTAGTAACTAGAGAAAGTTTAGCCATGGTCAAAAATAAACTTAAAAAAGACAGTGAAAAACTGCTATCAAAACTTGTTCTCCTGGTCCCTGTGGTTAACTAACCCTATTCATGATGATGGCTGGGGGCCATTAACCCTCTTGCTCCTAGCTTTCATTATAGAATCCTGCTTGCCCAACCTTCTACTTAACCATGCAGAATAGAGAGTAAATTCTGTCAAACTTCTCGTGCTAAGGGGACACTAAAACCCCCTGCCTCAAGATAAGTCCTCAATTTGACTCACATGCATAGAACCAGTAGGGAATGTAGCAGCCACCAAACCTTAGCACAAGTGATGTCCCTTTAAAACTCAGCACATAAGTTCCAACATATGTCAGAACAGGAATAAAGACTTAATCTGTTAAAGACCAGTTCCATAGTTCCAGGATCCAGGAAAGTTTCCAAATGTACTAACCTTGCCTTTTGGCTTCTGTAATTTTACTTCTTACTATTCTTGCTAACTGAAGTGTGTCAACCAGGATGTGGTTTTTGTGCATAAGAGACAAATACTGATGAGGCTCAGACCTGCATGATTTGGGTAAGTTCCATGCTCATCCAACAGCCAGAAGAAAAAAAGACTTCCTAGTCGGCTTTAAGAGTATGTGTGTGTGTGTATTCTTTGATGGACAAACCTCAAAACAGGACACCTACTACCTGGACAACCAGCTTGGGCTTCTCCATGCTGATCTCGGTGACTTTGTTGGTTAGTGGCAGAGGTTGTCAGCCTTCAGCTATCACACAGGACAGCATTAGTTCTTTGGCTGCTACACAGAGCAACATCAGTCTTGGGCAGCCAAAAGAGCCAAGTTTTTCTTGCAGAGGGACCTGGGGGACTGGCCTATTTTGGCAAGGCAGAGTAGAGTAGTCTACCCAACAGTGCCCACTGTTTAGACAGTGTAGTGGGGTAGATAGTAAGAATGATGCCCCACCCCCCACTCCCATAGGCTCATATATTTGAATGTTTAGTCACCGGGTAGTGCACTATTTGAAAGGATTAGAAGGATTAGAAGGTGATGCCTTGTTGAAAGAAGTATGTCATTGGAGGTGAGATTTGAGGTTTCTAAAGCCCATGCCAAGCTTAGTCTGTCTGTCTATGTATCTATGTATTCCTCGATGCCTGCAGATCAGGATGTAGCTCTTAGCTACTGTGCCAGCACCATGAGTGGTGCCATGCTCCCTGCCTTATGAAACTATAAGCAGGCCTCCAACTAAATGCTTTCATTCATTAGAATTGTCTTGGTCATGGTGACTCTTCACAGCAATCGAACAATGACTGAGATAGTCAGGGCCTGGCAGTGAGTGAGGCATGGAGAAGTTCAGCATTACCACATTGTTCAGCATTACCACATTCAAAAGAAGGGCCAAGTGGAATCGTCTTTGTAGACAGCCACAGGTCTGCCATAAGCTGGTATTTCTGCCTCTTTCTTCCTTCCTTCCTTCCTTCCTTCCTTTCTTTCTTTCTTTCTTTCTTTCTTTCTTTCTTTCTTTCTTTCTTTCTTTCTTTCTTTCTTTCTTTCTTTCAGATTTATTATGTATACAGCGTTGCACCTGCATGTACATGTGCAGGCCAGAAGAGGGCACCAGATCTCATTATAGATGGTTGTGAGCCACCATGTGGTTGCTGGGAATTGAACTCATGACCTCTCAATGAGCAGACAGTGCTCTTAACCTCTGAGCCATCTCTCCAGTCCATTTCTGCCTTTTTTCATTAAACCCCTTAAATGCCATATTCGGCAGGTATCTGAGTGGTTTGAAGGCTGTTATCTAACTTGTTAAGTATATCTGACTCTAAACACAATTTACTTGTTTTTCTTAATTGGATTTTTAAAAATTTATTTACATTTCAAATGTTATCCCTTTCCCAGTTTCCTGTTCATAACTCACCTATCCCATCCCCCAACCCCCTTCTTCTTTGAGGGTGTTCCCCCACCCATCCACCCACCCCTTTCCACCTCCCTGCCCTGACATTCTCCTACACTGGGGGTCGAGCCTTGGCAGGACCAAGGGCTTCTCCTCCCATTGGTTCCCAAGAAGGCCATCCTCTGCTACATATGCAGCTGTAGCCAGGGGTCAGTCCATGTACACTCTTTGGATGGTGGTTTAGTTCCTGGGAGCTCTGGTTGGTTGTAAAACTCTTTAACTCCTTCAATCCTTTCTCTAAATCCTCCAATGGGGACCCCAGTCTCAGTTCAATGGTTGGCTGTGAGCATCTGCCTCTCTGTTTGTCATGCTCTGGCAGAGCCTCTGAGGAGACAGCTATACCAGGCTCCTGTCAGCATGCACTTCTTGACATCAACAATGTTGTCTGGGTTTGGTGGTTGTATATATATGGGCTGGATCCCAGGTGGGACAGTCTCTGAATGGCCTTTCCTTCAGTCTCTGTTCCACACTTTGTCTCCTATTTCCTCCTATGAATATTTCTGTTCCCCCTTCTAAGAAGGACTGAAGCATCCACACTTTGGTCATTCTTCTTCTTGAACTTCTTGTGGTCTGTGGATTGTATATTTGGGCTAATATCTACTTATCAGTGACTGCATACCATGTGTGTGATTTTTGTGATTGGGTTACCTCAATCAGGATGATATTTTCTACTTCCATCCAATTTGCCTATGAATTCCATGAAGTCATTATTTTTAATAGCTGAGTAGTACTCCATTTTGTAAATGTACCACATTTTCTGTATCCATTCCTCTGTTGAAGGACATCTGGGTCCTTTCCAGTTTCTGGCTATTATAAATAAAGCTGCTATGAACATAGTGGAACATGTGTCTTTGTTGTATGTTGGAGCATCTTTTGGGTATATGCCCAGTAGTGATATAGCTGGGTCCTCAGGTTGTACTATGTCCAGTTTTCTGAGGAATCTCTAGACTGATTTCCAGAGTGGTTGTACCAGCTTGCAATCTCATCAACAATGGAGAAGTGTTCCTCTTTCTACACATCCTTGCCAGCATTTGCTGTCCCCTGAGTTTTTTTTTTTTATCTTAGCCATTCTGACTGGGGTGAGGGGGAGTCTCAGGGTTGTTTTGATTTGCATTTCCCTGATGACTGGGGATGTTGAACATTTCTTTAGGTGCTTCTCAACCACTCAATATTCCACAGTTGAGAATTCTGTGTTTAGCTCTATACCATTTTTTAATAGGATTATTTGGTTCTCTGGAGTCTAAATTCTTGAGTTCTTTGTATATATTGTATATTAGCCCTCTATCAGATGTAGGATTGGTAAAGATCTTTCCCCAATCTGTTGGTTGCCATTTTGTCCTAATGACAGTGTCCTTTGCCTTACAGAAGCTTTGCAATTTTTTGAAGTCCCATTTGTTGATTCTTGGTCTTAGAGCATAAGCCATTGTTGTTCTGTTTAGAAAAATTTTCCCTGTGCCCATGTGTTTGAGAACTTTCCCCACCTTTTCTTCTATATATAGCTTGAGTATATCTGGTTTGATGTGGCAATCCTTGATCCACTTGGATTGAGCTTTGTACAGGGCAAAGAATGGATCAATTTGCATGCTGATCTTCAACTGAACCAGCATCATTTGTTGAAAATGCTATCTTTTTCCCATTGGATGGTTTTAACTCCTTTGTCAAAGATCAAGTGACCATAGGTGTATGGGTTAATTTTTGGGTCTTCAATTCTATTCCATTGATCTACCTACCTGTCTCTGTACCAATACTATACAGTTTTTATCACTATTGCTCTATAATACAGCTTGAAGTCAGGGATGGTAATTCCCCCAGAAGTTCTTTTATTGTTGAGGATAGTTTTTGCTATTCTGGGTTTTTTGTTATTCCAAATGAATTTGCAAATTGCTCCTTCTAACTCTATGAAAAATTGAGTTGGAATTTTGATGAGGATTGCATTGAATCTGTAGATGGCTTTGGGCAAGATGGCCATTTTTACAATATTAATCCCACCAATCCATGAGCATGGGAGATCTTTCCATCTTCTGAGATCTTCTTCAATTTCTTTTCTTCAGAGACTTGAAGTTCTTGCCATACAGATCTTTCACTTGCTTATTTAGAGTCACACAGAGGTATTTCATATTATTCGTGATTATTGTGAAGGGCGTCTTTACCCTAATTTCTTTCTCAGGCTGTTTATCCTTTAAGTAGAGAAAGGCTACTGATTTGTTTGAGTTAATTTTATATCCAGCCACTTTGCTGAAGTTGTTTATCAGGTTTAGGAGTTCGCAGATGGAATTTTTGGGGTCATTTAAGTATACTATCATTATCATCTGCAAATAGTGATATTTTGACTTCTCCCTTTCCAATTTGCATCCCTTTGACCTCCTTTTGTTGTCCGATTGCTCTGGCTAGGACTTTGAGTACTATATTGAATAGTTAGGGAGAGAGTGGGCAGCATTGTCTAGTCCCTGATTTTAGTGGGATTGCTCCAAATATCCCTCCATTTAGTTGATGTTGGCTACTGGTTTGATGTATATTGCTTTTACTATGTTTAGGTATGGGCCTTGAATTCCTGATCTTCCAAGACTTTTAACATGAAGAGGTGTTGAATTTTGTCAAATGCTTTCTCAGCATCTAATGAGATGACCAAGTGGTTTTTCTTTGAGTTTGTTTATATAGTGGATTATGTTGATGGATTTCTGTATATTGAACCTTCTTTGCATCCCCGGGATGAAGCCTACTTGATCATGATGGATGATCATTTTGATGTGTTTTGATTCAATTTGCGAGAAGTTTATTGAGTATTTTTGCATCAGTATTCATAAGAAAAATTGGTTGGATGTGTAACTGTGGCTTCATAGAAGAAACTGGGTAGTGTTCCTCCTGTTTCTATTTTGTAGAATAGTTTGTACAGTATTGGAATTAGGTCTTCTATGAATGTTAGAATTCTGCACTAAACCCATCTGGTCCTGGGTTTTTTTGGATTGGGAGACTTTTAATGACTGCTTCTATTTCTTTAGGAGTTATAGGACTGTTTAGATGGTTTATCTGATCCTGATTTAACTTTGGTACCTGATATCTCTTTAGAAATTGCCCATTTCATCCAGATTTTCCAGTTTTGTTGAGTATAGGCTTTTGTAGTAGGATCTGATGATTTTTTAATTTCCTCAACTTCTGTTGTTATGTCTCCCTTTCCATTTCTGATTTTGTTAATTTGGATACTCTCGCTGTGCCTCTGGTTAGCCTGACTAAGGATTTATCTATCTTGTTGATTTTCTCTAAGAACCAGCTCCTGGTTTTTGTTGTTCTTTGTATAGTTCTTTTTGTTTCTACTTGGCTGATTTCAGAGCTGAGTTTGATTATTTCCTGCAGTCTACTACTCTTTGATGAATTTGCTTCTTTTTGTTTTAGTGCTTTTAGGTGTGCTGTCAAGCTGCTAGTGAATGCCCTGTCCAGTTTCTTTTTGGAGGCAGTCATAGCTATGAGTTTTCCTCTTAGCACTGTTTTCATTGTGTCCCATAAGTTTGGGTATGCTGTGCCTTCACTTTCATTAAATTCTAAAAAGTCTTTAATTTCTTTATTTATTTCTTCCTTGATCAAGTTATCATTGAGTAGAGCGTTGTTCAGCTCCCATGTGTATGTGGCCTTTCTGTGGTCTTTGTTGTTACTGAAGACCAGACTTAGTCTGTGGTGATTTGATAGGATGCATGGGATTATTTCAATCTTCTTGTATCTGTTCAGGCCTGTTTTGTGACTGATAATATGGTCAGTTTTGGAGAAGGTACCATGAGGTGCTGAGAAGAAGGTGTATTCTTTTGTCTTAGGATAAAATGTTCTATAGATATCTGTTAAATCCATTTGGGTCATAACTTCCATTAGTTTCTCTATGTCTCTGTTTAGTTTCTGTTTCCATGATCTGTCTGTTGATGAGAGTGAAGTGTCGAAGTCTCCCACTAGTATTGTGTGAGGTTCAATGTGTGCTTTGAGCTTTAGTAAGGTTTCTTTTATGAATGTAGGTGCCTTTTCATTTGGAATGTAGATATTCAGGATTGAGAGTTCATGGTGACTTTTTCCTTTGATGAATATCAAGTGTCCTTCCTTATCTTTTTTGATAACTTTTGGTTGAAAGATGATTTTATTTGATATTAGAATGGCTATTCCAGTTTGTTTCTTAGGACCATTTGCTTGGAAAATTGTTTTCCAGCCTTTTATTCTGAGGTATTGTCTGTCTTTTTCACTGAGATGTGTTTCCTCTATGTAGCTGTCTCCTTCTGTATGTGTCCATGTTTGTGTGGCTAACTTCTTTTGGGTTAGCTGAAATTAGATTACTTTCTTGCTTTTTCTAGGATGTAGTTTCCCTCATTGTGATGAAGTTTTCCATCTATTATCCTTTGTAGGGCTGAATTTGTGGAAAGATACTCTGTAAATTTAGTTTTGTTATGGAATATCTTGGTTTCTCCATCTATGTCAATTGAGAGTTTTGCTGGATATAGTAGCCTGGGCTGGCTGGAATTTGTGTTCTCTTAGAGTCTGTATGATATCTACCCATGATCCTCTGGCTTTCATAGTCTCTGGTGAGAAGTCTGGTGTAAATTCTGATTGGTCTGCCTTTATATGTTACTTGACCTTTATCTTTTACTGCTTTTAATATTCTTTTTTTTGTTTTTGTTTTTGTTTTGTGCATTTGGTGTTTTGACTATTATGTGATGGGAGGAATTTCTTTTCTGGTCCAATCTATTTGGAGTTCTGTAGGCTTCTTGTATTTATGGACATCTCTTTCTTTAGGTTAGGGAAGTTTTCTTCTATAATTTTGTTGAAGACATTTACTGGCCCTTTACGTTGGGAACCTTAGCTCTCTTCTATACCTACTATCCTAAGGTTTAATCTTCTCATTGTGTCCTGGATTTCCTGGATGTTTTGGGTTAGGAGTCTTTTGCATTTTGTATTTTCTTTGATGGTTGTGTCAATGTTTCCTATGGTATCTTCTGCCCCTGAGATGAGATTCTCTCTTCTATCTCTTGCACTCTGTTGGTATTGCTTGTGTCAATGACTCCTGATCTCTTTCCTAGGTTTTCTATCTACAGAGTTATCTCCCTCTGTGATTTCTTTATAGTTTCTATTTCCATTTTTAGATCTTGGATGGTTTTGTTCAATTCCTTCACCTGTTTGGTTGTGTTTTCTTGTAATTCTTTAAGGGATTTTTGTGTTTCCTCTTTAAATGCTTCTACCTATTTACCTATGTTGTCCTCTTTTTAAGGGAGATATTTGTGTCCTTCTTAAAGTCCTTTAACATCATCATGAGTTGTGATTTTAAATCAAAATCTTGCTTTTCCAGTGTGTTGGGGTATCCAGGGCTTGCTGTGGTGGGGGAAGTGGATTCTGATGATGCCAAGTGGCCTTGGTTTCTGTTGCTTAGGTTCTTGCCCTTGCCTCTAGCCATCTGCTTATCTCTGGTGTTAGCTGGTCTTGCTGTCTCTGACAGTGGCTTGACCCTCCTGTAAGCCTGTGTGCAGGCTTTCTCCCCACAGAATCTGGCTACAGAGAGCTGTGGCACAGGGTCATCTCTGGGCACAGGCAGAAACGAGAAGCATCCTGTCTCAGACTGCTCCTCGGTTCCTGTGTTCAGAGGACTCCAGGTGGGTTCCTCTTGGGCCAGGGATGTGAGCAGAAGTAGTGGTCTCACTTGTGCTCTCAGGATTGTTCTCACTTCTGAGAATCCAGCTCTCTCCCCATGGGATCTGGGTACAGAGAGCTGTGTCACAGGGTCAGCTCTGGGCACAGGCCAATTTACTTGTTTTTAGTTACTTGCTCCAGGCTTAACCTTGACAACATATACAGAAAGCTAAAATGTGTCCCTGTAAATGAATTACATTTGTACCTAGCATGAATACAAACATAGTTCTAGCTCATTAAAGAATTTGACCATATGTAAGATGACTGGCCATTAATTGCATGTCTTAATTGTCTTTAATAGTTTTTGATTTTTAATAAGATTAGAATTTTATACTTTTGTCTCTCTTAAGTTTGAGCCTTAAAACTTGAATTGAAGATTTAATTAAAGATCCTTTAGCATAAAAATAAAACTTTAAATCATTATTTCAATCCACAGAGAGACTGGGAACCTTATTTTTCTGATCCTTTCATGGTGTACCTTTGCAGAATATCATATTTCTTATATGACTCAGTTTACCTAAACAGCAAAAGTTTAACAAAGTTGGCAAAGATAGTCTAGCTATATACCTTCACTCAGTTTTGTTAGCCTGAATGGACCTTAGGAATTCATAAACCTCATTCATCAAACATATATTGTTGGGTCAGTTTATATGCTGTGTTCGCTTTAACCAAGATGGTGGTGAAGTCACATGGTTTACCCTTTCTTTAACCTTAGTAAAGATGTCTGTTAGCTACATGGTTGCTCTTTATTCCAAGGTGAAAGCATTGGACACACAACCTTTAAAGGAAATCCATGCTCCTACACAAGAGTTGAATGCTTCCATGCATTAGCTATACAAAGAAACCTTGTTACAAGTTTTAAACATTTTGTTGCAGAATTTACTGACCTTTTAAACAACACCTAATGAATTTAAAAATTCTAATATACAGAAAGTTTATAGGGTGGGATTACAAGTCCTGAAATAATAGAAACTTTACACTTTAGCAAAAGTTGTTTAGAGATTTAAGAAGGAGATACTCAGAGAGTTAAACATCTGGGATTACACTTTGTCATTTTTAAAAATATTAAACAAAAAAACAAGAGGAGCAAGATAAACATCAGTGGTCCCTGCTGGGAAGCGCTACTTTGTAGCTGTTCCTGGTCTGGTTCCTCTTGCTTTCCGGACCCAGGATGGAGGCTTTGGAGAAAACTTGTTCTGTTTTTCAAGACAGGATTTCTCTGTGTAACCCTGGCTGCACTGGAACTCCCTTTGTAGACCAGGCTGGCCCTGACCTTGCAGAGATTTGCCTACCTCTGCTTCCTGAGTGCTGGGATTAAATTTGTCACGTTTTATTAAAAAAGAAAAAAAAAAGGATATGTTCGTAGAGGCACGGTATGATAATGTGGAGGGGGGTACCATTGATGGCCCATGCTGAGGCATCCCGTCCCACTGAGCTACCAGCCATAGGACAGATACAGTATGTATAGTTTATTTAGGGCATGAGAAGGGGAGCTGAGGGAGTTGGAGAGGTTTTGAGAGAGAGAGAGAGAGAGAGAGAGAGAGAGAGAGAGAGAGAGAGAGAGAGAGCCAGGAACACATGGAGAGGTGGGGGAGGGGAATGGGGAGAGAAGGGACAGAGAGGGTAAGAGAGTAAGAGGATAAGAGTAAGGGAGTATGGAGGGGGCAAACAGCTCCTTTTATAGTGAGTGGGGCATACCTGGCTGTTGCCAGGTAACCATGGGGTGGAGCCTAGAAGGAAAGCTAACGAAATTAGTGTGCCACCACTACTAAACCACTTTGTAGGAAACTTTTAAACAAGTATGCTTGGAGCTAGAAAAGGAAGGCCAAATCCCAGCCCAGAGACAGACTTGTTTTGTTTTGTTTGAGACAAGGTTTCTTTGTATAGCCTTGACTGGTCTAGAACTGGTTCTGTAGACCAGGCTGGCCCTGAAATCACAGAGATCTGCCTGCCTCTGCCTCCAAAATGTGCTGGGATTAAAGGTGTGTGCCATTACCACCTGGCCAGAGTCAGCCTTTATAGAGTAGATGAACATATGGCAATAGTTAATTAATAGTTAATAGTTAATAGTTATCCCTACCCAATGAGTCTGAAAAACTGGGCGTTGTCATTGGAGGGGGGAACCAGAGCAAGCAGAGAGCAGGAAAGCTAAGAAATGAGATTTTCAAGAGGAGAATGGGGAAAGCTTGGATAAGAGGATTTGGGGGGGGTGTCATTTTCTTGTGCAGTGGCTGAACTTGTCCCACTCTGTGAATTTGGAAATCGGGTGTGCTGTTTTCTGGCCATGGAGACATCTAGTTTGTACTGAGACCAAGCTGTTGGCAGTAAGACAGTGTGCCTTAATGGAATCTTTGAGTCTGGGGATTAAAAAGATTGGAGAAGGCAGGCGAGGAGTCACAAGTCTAATTCCGAATGGGAAGTGTCCATGTTACCGACAAACCAAACCCCAGGAGCAAGTGACAGAGGAGGCAGGAAGGGGGATATAGAGGATTTCCAGGAGAACGAGGAGGAGATGGCAGAGACTTAGGAAAGGGGCCTTGTGTATTGTGAGCCAAGGAGGGTCCCAGCAGTGTAGAGATGGAGACACAGGAAAGTGTCATAGTGACAAGGTCTCAATCTGAGGATGTCTCTAAAGGATCAGTGGAGGAGCATCCCTCCCCCACATGATGGGGCACACAAGAGGGTGTAGGCAAGCTCCTTGTGGAAGCTTTTGTAGCAGTAGAAGTAGGGACACAGAATCAGGCTCCAGTGCACCATATGAGAGAGAATGACTGAATAGGCAGCTGTGAAATGGCACGTACCAGAGTAAGTGAAGAGAGACCTGAAGAAGAGAGAAGATGAGGAGAGACAAATGGTTAGAGCAGATGGAGGTGAAACTGTTAGCATTCTGTCTAAGCTCCGCCCCACAGTTACCTGGCAACAGCCAGGTATGCCTGACACTGTAAAAGGGGCTGCTTGCCCCCTCCTCACCCTTACTCTTTTGCTTTTTTGTTCTCTCTTGCTCTTGCTTTTCCTTCTCCCATCTCTCTCCATGTGTTTATGGCCTGCCTCTACTCCTCTATTCTTCTTCTTCTTCTTCTTCTTCTTCTTCTTCTTCTTCTTCTTCTTCTTCTTCTTCTTCTTCTTCTTCTTCTTCTTCTTCTTCCTTTCTCCTTCTCCTTCTCTTCTCCTCCTCCTCCTCCTCCTCCTCCTCCTCCTCCTCCTTTCTTCTCCTCCTTCTTCTTCTCCTTCTTCCTTCTCTCTCTCTCTCTCTCTCTCTCTCTCTCTCTCTCTCTCTCTCTGCCCCTACTACCTCTTAACTCTCCTCCCATGCCCTGAATAAACTCTTTTCTATACTATACCATTGTGTGGCTGGTCCCTCAGGGAAGGGATGTCTCAGCCACAGAGGCACCCCCTTTCCTCATACTTCACCACACCTCCATAGAACATATCCCCACTCTGCTAGGGTTTAAATCTTGGCCTGTGCCTGCACAGAACACACCAAGACAACATGGTTCCATGTGGAGAGGTTTACTGAGAGAAGAAGAGGAGAGGAAAGGAAAGGAAGCCAGCCATGGGCATGTGGTGGGAAGGGGGAAGGGGGCAAGAACAGAGAAGAACAAAGAGTAAGAGGGGGTAAGAGAGAGAGGAGGGGGCAAGCAGTCCCTTACATAGTCAGGCACAGCTGGCTGTTGCTAGGCAACTGTGGGGCGGAGCATACCTGGCTGTTCCCAGGTAGCTGTGGGGGTGGAGCTTAGACAGAATGCCAACATGCTCTCTTTATCTTTTTACAAACACATCAGAAAACGCTCAAGAAATGGACTCTAAAATTTAGATTTGCTTGATAGGAGGAGCCAGAAGGAGCAAGTTATGTGCACCGAGAAGGTCAAAACGCTGTAGTTTGGTTTCATTAGAAGGGGTCAGGCCTTTTGGGGATCCAGTGTTCCTTTCAAGTTTCAGGTATCAAATATAAAGGATGGTATAGGGCTGGGGAGATGGCTCAGCGGTTGAGAGCACTGACTGCTCTTCCGGAGGTCCTGAGTTCAAATCCCAGCAACCACATGGTGGCTCAAAACCATCTGTAATGGGATCTGATGCCTTCTTCTGGTGTTTCTGAAGACAGAGACAGTGTACTCATATAAATAAAAAGAAATCTTAAAAAAAATAAAGAATGGGACAGAGAAACTGTAAGGGTCCAGAAGTCGCTGAAGGAAGGCTCCAGACTCAGTATGCAAGGACAAAGGTGGGGTTTGGAGAGGAAGGTAAGGTTGTCCCCCTGCCCTAATGATAGGGAAATGGGAGAGAGAGGCGGGTCCCCAAAACTCTGTTAGGACCGAGTAAGGGGCCCTAGTGTCTAAAAGGAAGGAGGCAGGCTGCCCACATACCAGGATAGTTACCTGGGGCTCCCTGCTGGTGATGGCAGTGGTCCGGTCTAGGGAACTCGGGCCCCTTCATTCATCCACAGCCAAGCCAAGAAGATCCACTGGAGGGTTACCTAGACGTGATGTCCCCCTGTCCTGTACAATATGAGGACAATTGACAGCCCAATGTCCTTCTTGATGGTCATGGCCCCCTTGGTTTGAGGGGATTAGGGCAAGCCCTCACCCAATGACCTTTGTGACCACATTTATAGCAGGGGCCTGGTGGTCCCTTAACCTTAGAAGGTCAGGAGTCTGGGGCAATCGCTGGGGCTGGTCAGACGCCTTTGCCAGCATATGGTATTTTTATCTCTGGCACTTCTCATTTCTCTCATAGTATACTTCTGCCTGTGGAGTTAGGGGCCCCCTCTCTAGCTTTTTAAGTTTGTCCCTTATGTAGGGGTAGCTCTGGGAAAAGAAATAGGTTATCAGAAGTTGTTTACCCTCTGGATTTTTAGGGTCCAGATTAGTGTATTGTAGCAAAGCCTTTGTGAGGCGTTCTAAAAATGGGGACGGGTTTTCCTGTTTTTCCTTGGTGACCTCTTGTAGTTTTTCAAAATTCACTGGTTTTAAGGCTGCCCTGTGGAGACTGAGCAGGAGACAGGTTATCAATCTCTGGCTAGGCTGCCACCTGTGGATGGCAGCTTGGGTTTTTGGAAGTGTGGAAGCAGGCCTGTGGTGAAGAGGAAGCAGTTCATTGGCTGGGTCAAAAGTTGTACTGTCATCTTGTACCTGTTTTATAGCTAAGAGGAGTTGGGTGGGGCCAAGAGAGGAACACAGAGAGGGGTTAGAGCAAAGATATATGAATGCTTGGACACAAAGAATCTCTTTCCATTTACCAGACTACTGGCAGTAATTGTGAAGATCCCGTAAAATTGAGGAATTTAGCATGTCGTTATGCGGCCATTTTGAACATTGTCTAATGAATACTGGATCCAAACGTTGTTGCACAGGGGTATCAATTTTGATGTCCTCAGGTGCGGTGTTAATTTTAAAGTTTTGAAATTCTCCAAACGATATCCTAATGGAGAATTTGGGAATATGTTCGAAGACCTCAAATTTCCCTTTGGGGAAAGTCACCAATTAATTCGCACCAGCATCCCAGGGAAAATTAATGGTAATGGTAGTACTCTGCCAGGCCAGGTGTCTGAGGCATCACTTAGACTCCTGAAGGCTATAACCAATGGGCCCTGGACCCGCCAGAAAGCGTTCCTATCCAGGCCTGAGATTCCATGATCTGCTGCAAGAGTCCGGAGTGAGAGGGGAGCAAGGAACCGCTTTCCAGGAAAACCCCACCCAGTGATCAAGGTTCTATTGCATATGTTAGCTAAGGAATTTCCCGTAATCTCAGAAAAGCTGGCCAGGCTTTATCTGGGAAATCGGGGTCCTCCTTGCTAACCGGAATAGACCTACCAATCGCCGGTGTTTGTGCGGAAATCTTAGCTGCAGTCTGGTAGCGGGAAAAGTGGAACTGTGTGGTTGGTAAGGGTCTGTCTAAGTGGCAAGAGCTGGCACCACGTGGTGAAACACGGAGGACAGTGGCTCATGCAGAAGTTTGCATGTGCGCCAGCTGAAGCAGTAACTCACGTGGTGGAAGCCCTGAGTCCCGCAGCAGCCAGCAGATGGCGGTGTCCAATGGCGCAGTGAAGGCCTAGAAGAGGCGGCGATCAAATTCAGGTGGTGCACGCCGTGGCAGTGGATGTAGCTGCAGGACGCACAGCAGTGATTGAGTGGTGCATGTAGAAGTGGCATGCATCTTCATCCCTCCTCGCCATACTCCCCCCACCCCATCCCACCCTGCTCTCGGCCCATGGCGAGTAACTGAGACCACGCACCAAGCCCCAGGGTGAGCTGGGGGCAGTGGCAAGCAGCAGAGGCACGGGGTGGGTAGAGCCTATCCTCCGCCCTGCGGTTGATGGCGGGGCAGCGGACCATGTGGGAGATTAATCACTGCATATGGGTCACCAATTTGGGGTTTAAATCTCGGCTTGCTTCCTGGACAGAACACACCAAGCCAACGTAGTTCCACATGGAGAGGTTTAATGAGAGAAGAGAGGAAAGAGTAGAGGAGGGGAGAAATAAAGGAGGCTGGCCATGAGCATGGGGAGGAAAGGGGGGAAGAGCAATGGGGAGAAAAGGGATGAAAGGAAAAGCAGAGAAGAGAAGAACAAAGAGAGAGCAAGAGGGAGAGGATGGGGCAAGCAACTCCCTTTATAGTCAGGCACAGCTGACTTTATCAGCTGGCTGTTGCCAGGCAACTGTGGGGCGGAGCAAACCTGGCTGTTGCCAGGTAGCTGTGGGAGTGGAGCTTAGACAAAATACCAACAGTGTACCTTATTTAACCTATTCAAACTATCCTATGTCTACCACATGGTTAGCTAACCTCTCCATCAATCCTGGCCTGCTTCTTCCTTCTCATCGCCCTTAGAGTCTCCTCGAGCATCTCTGTGGAATCTCCCTTTATTCTCTCACTATTTCCTGCCAGTGTCCCACCTCCTATTTCCTGCCTCCTCAGCTCATTGGCCATCAGCTTTTTTATTGACAGATAATGCTTAGAAGAGATTCTCTCTACACATTTTAAAATTCAACTTTGAAAAATGAGTCATAAATTCATCCCATGCTTGGGAGAGGGGAGTTAGGGGTCTTCCTCTTTAAAAAAACAATTAAATTATATTTAATTATGTGTTTGTGTGTTCCTGCATATAGGTTTGTATACACGAATGCATGCATGTACCTGAGACCAGATACATTGGATCTCTTGGAGCTGTGAGCCGTCTCACAGCTGGTGCTGGAAATGGCTCTGGAGGAGCAGCAAGTATTCTTAACCACTGAGCCATCTCTCCAGCCACTAGTCTCCTCTTCTGGAAATGAGGAGAATAAGCAATTTTTTAAAAGAACCTTCTTTTGTTACACAGTTCTTGTAAGCAGAGTCTACCCTTTTGGACTCAGAGGCATTAGAATTTATTGTTTAAAATTTTTTAATTACTTTGTTATTTTTTATGTGTATGGGCATTTTGCCCGCATGTATGTATGTGTGCCACATGTATCCCTGGTGCCCAAAGAAGTCAGAGAAGGGTTTTGGATCCTCTGGAACTAGAATTACAGAGAATTGTAAACTGCCATGTGGGTGCTGGGAATTGAACCTGAGTCCTCTGGAAGAGCGGTCAGTGCTCTTAACCACTGAGCCATCTCCTCAGCCCATTATTTACTTATTTTTACTCATCTAATTTTACTTTATGTGTATCGATATTTTGCTTGCATGTATGTGTACATCAAGTGCATTGCAGTGCTCCTGGAGACCAGAAGAGGGCACTAGGTCACCTGGGACTGGACTCCCTATGGGCGCTGGCAATGGAACGCAGGTCTTCTGCGAGAGCAGCAAGCATTCTCCAGCTCTCCCGCCCCAGGCGTTAGAATTTGTATTCCTCAGTGCTCTGTCCAGTCTCAGAAATGACCCTCTGACACTCCACCTCAGAAGGACCTTCTGCCTCAGAAACCGCATCCGTTTGCTAAACCACCTTACTCTCCATGAATGACTTGGGCAGGACCCGACATCCCCAGCTGCTGTCTTTGTCAGCCCTGGCCTTGAGTGTTATGGAACACAGTCACCATTGGTCCAGCTCCCCTTCTCTGCTACTGGGGCAGCTGGCTATCCTTCTTCAAAGGAGAGCCAGGCTGTCATGGAGATAGCGGTAAGGCAGGGAGTTGAGGGCTTAGTCCTCATCGGCTCTCCCAAACTCTCAGCTACTCTTCTCCCAACTTTGTCGTTGTCCAAGACGGAAGAACAGCTCAGAGGCACAAACAGCCCCTCCTCCACATGGCCTTCTTGGTGGCCTTTTGGTTCCTAGGGGGAGGAAGAGCCTCTACCATTCTTTTCGGGATGGATACTGTTCTTAGCGGGATGGAGATTGATACATGCCTTGTGGGGTGCTGCCCCCCTGGCTTCCTTTCCTCCCAGATTTTAGCATAACCTGTGGTTAATAGAGAAATTCAGTCATTCCTAAAGCCCATATGTAGGCTTAGATTTTTTTAAAAAAATCTTTGTTTAGGGTTCTTAAGCGCTTCAACCCTCCCTTCTAACGCACTGACCAGAGGTAGGGGAGAAAGAAGGTTAGAAAGGAAAGGGTGTGTGGGCCTGTTTAGAAGTAGTTCCTTGGGGCTGGAGAGATGGCTGGGCTGGAGAGATGGCGGTTAAGAGCACCCGACTGCTCTTCCAGAGGTCATGAGTTCAATTCCCAGCAACCACATGGTGGCTCACAACCATCTGTAAAGAGATTTGATGCCCTCTTCTGGTGTGTCTGAGGACAGTTACAGTGTACTTATATATAATAAATAAATAAATCTTTAAAAAAAAAAAAGAAGTAGTTCCTTGGGGTGGGGGATTCCACTCTTCATTGTCAGTTCAATAGCAAACATCAAACACCATGCTCAGCAGAAATAGCAAGGTTCCGCCGAACTGGCACGAGTCAGCTGGAGACCAGGATCAACTGGAATACCACGATAAATTCTTTGGTGCGTTTCCCTCTATGATGTGAAAGCCAGCGAAGACCAGTGAAGCCTTGCACAGGCTGCAACGCAGAACTGTTCTCTCACTGTCTGTGGGGTTCCACTCATATTCTTTCCCCACACCACGCGGCCTCTCAAATGTCTGCTTTCAGCCAAACATCACAGGCCCTCACAAGGCAACTTCCAGGAAAACGTCACATGACTGAGTTGTTAAAGAAGCTAGACATTTCCACTTCATCTGTCACCCAGCCCGATGGCACCCCCAATTCCCTAATGGCACCACTCAGTCTGCAGGGCTCCTGGTCCCTTCTTTCTGTGTTCTGACATCAGAGCCCTGACCATATTATGACCTGCAGCTGTAGGTTTTCTTACAGGCTGGGGTTCTAGAGGCCTTTTAGTGGGACACCCATTATAGACCACTAGAGCAGTGGCTTGAAGGGGATCTTTGTTGCAGGTGACAAAGAGCCAAGCTGCGGCAGCATGAGGCACATTCTGAGCACTATTCTGAGTCCTTATTCTTCACAGTTTTTGTATTTTTAATTTTTTTATTTATTTTTATTTTATGCACATTGGTGATTTGACTACAAGTATATCTGTGTGAGAGTGTTGGATCCCTGGACATGAGTTAAGACAGTCGTGAGTTGTCATGTAGGTGTTGTGAATTGAATCCTGGTCCTCTGGAAGAGCAGCTCTTAACCACTGAACCATCTCTCCAGCTCCCTGGTTTGTTGCTGTTGTTGTTGTTGTTGTTGTTGTTGTTGTTGTTGTTGTAGACAAGGTCTTACTGTGTAGCCCTGTTTGTCCTGGAACTTGCTATGTAGAACAGTCAGTCTTCGAACTCACAGAGATCCACCTGCCTCTGCCTCCAAAGTGCTGGGATTAAAGATGTGCACCGCCATGCCCAATCTTCTCTAAACAACCCAGACTTTTTACAAGTTTGTCTATTCTTCAAATACCAGCTTTCCCTGTTTTGCTCAACTGGTCTCACCTCATGGTCTCAGATATTTGAGTTCAAACAATCCTCCTGTCTCAGCCTTCTGAGTGGCTGAGAGCAGCTTTATATTGGTGACTACTATTTTCCATAATTTACATCCTGTACTGGATATTTTAACGTCCACTTGACACAAGCCAAGTCATCTAAGAGGACAAAACCTCAATCGAGAAAATGCTTCCACAAGATCAGGTTCTAGGCAAAGCTATAGAGCTTTTTCTTAATCAGTGATTGATGGGGGAGGGCTCAGTCCATTGTGAGTGGAGCCACCCCTGGGCTGGTAGTCTTGGGTTCTATAGGAAGACAGACTGAGCAAGCCATGGAGAGCAAGTCAGTAAGCAGCACTCCTTCATAGCCTCCGCATTGGTTCCTGCCTCCAGGTACCTGCCTGTTTGAGTTTCTGCCCTGACTTCCTTTGATGATGAACAGTGATATGGGTGTGTAAGACCAATAAACTCTTTCCTCCTTGCATTGTTTTGGTCATGGCGTTTCACCGCAGCAATAGGAACACTGACTATGATACATCCTTGGCCTCAGTGGACCTGCTCTGTGATGGTCATTCTACAGAAACATCACGAGTTGGAGAGAAATGAGGACAGGTGGGTTGGTCACAGACAGAAGGCATCCCGTAAGGAACAGTGTACAGTAAATGATATGGTACCACCTGCATTCAGGGTAGGTCTTCCCACCTCAGTTTACCCAATTTACTGCTCCACAGACATACCCAAAGGTTTGGTGATCCTAGATCCTGTCACCCAAGTTAACAGTGTTAACTGTAACACTAGGAAAATACAATCTTGTCCTTTTTTTTTTAAAGAGTTATTTATTTTATGTATGCGAGTACACTGTAGCTGTTTTCAGACACACCAGAAGAGGGTGTCAGATCTCATTACAGATGGTTGTGAGCCACCATGTGGTTGCTGGGATTTGAACACAGGACCTCTGGAAGAGCAATCAGTGCTCTCAACCCCTGAGCCATCTCTCCAGCCCACAATCTTGTTCTTTAAAACAACAAAAACAGTGAAGCCTGTTGAGATGAAGGGAGAGACAGCCCGAGCAAGTATGTGAAGGCCCTGGGAGGAACGATGCCCCTATTTTAGGTCATCTTTCTGGATGGAGGTGTGGGCTTTGGGGAAAGGAAAAGAGATTTATGCTTCTTGCTTAATCCAGGCTTTACCGAGGGTTGTGGACACAGCCAGACAGTTTCCCTAGTGGGAGAATGGGGCTGTCTGTGGCCCAGACAGTGACCAGGCTGTGTCCTCTCAGTGCTGTGACCACAGACAATGGAGGAAAGCTAAGGCCTAGAGGAAAACCCTGTGCTCCAGAAGAGAGGCCTCCTGTGCCAGCAGGCGGACTGCCCTAGGATGTCTTCAGTTCGGGCTGCCCTGAATCCCTGCACAACCTCCTTCCCTGTACCAACTACTTAAAGAGTCACACATAGCAGATAGCTGTGTGCAGAAGGACTGAGAAGGAATCTCTCAAACAATACCCAAGCTGGGAGCACCCTATTGGGAAGGGGTGGGATGGTGAGGACACCGGTTTTCCCTTCCCCTGTGGGTCCCTGGGGGATGGAGGAGCAGTTGGGGCAGAGCAGGTAAGAGGCAGATCTACAGTACCACAGAGAATAGCTAACACTCAGGTTCCTTTACAGAGGCCGGAAGTGCTGCCCATTCTGAACCAGCTCTCTATAGAAGGCAAATAGGGCAAATTGTTACCATGCGGGAGCAGCAGCAGCAGGCTGGAGGGAAACAGTGTAACACCACACGGAATGAAGAAGGTGGTTAACCCTGTCATCTTGACTTCAGAAAGTCAAAATAGGAAGGTAACCTCTAGCATAGTAATTCTGTTTGATTGGGGGTAGTAATAAAATGATGTAGCTTTAACATTAAGAACAAGACTGTTAGAGAAAATGATTCCTTGCAGAAGACTGTGTAAGACAAGTCATAGCTCTGGGCAGAACCATAGATCCCAGCAGCCGCTCCATTGCTTTGTTTCGTCGGCCGCTTTGTAAAAGCATGTTTATAGACACCGTCCATTTCCGTCTCCGGCTGCGGGAGAAAAGTCTGACTTTGCAGTTTATCACAGAATGCCAGATTTCCCCAGCATGTAATTTAATCTCTTGCTTGGAGACCTCTGCATTATGTGGTTATCACAAATTTATTCTTTAATAAAAATGCATGCTTTGCAGTCCCTATTTTATTAATTTGGCATGTCATTTCATCCATCACCACGGACGCCAGGAATTCCGCTCGTCACAGTTATGGGCCCGCTAGCAGGGGGTGCTCATGCTGCGTCACAGATCCCCATTCCCAGGCTTTGTGGAAATAAGTGTCTTGATCTGCAGGGGACAGGGCTGGAATGGCAGCTGTCATCAGTCCTAGCAGGGCTGCAGTGTCAGTGTCAACATCATCATAATGGGATTTTTTTTCCCTTCTTACAGAACATCTTCTGTCCTCCAGGAAAGAGGTAGCTGTCCCTGTGGAAGTCAGGACAGCCAGTCCTATGAGAAAAAAAAAGCTGTCCCCCAGCAGGAGTCCTGGCCCCTCTGATGACATCAGAACCCCCAGGAGGGCAGGCTGGACCCTGGAGGAGGGGCCACCGGCAGTTTGCAGAGTTGCCCCTAACTGTTATCAAAGTAAAAGGTGGCTTTGACAGTGCAACTCTGTGCTAGCATTCCTCACTTTATCTACTTAAAAATGATGAGACCACCACACTTCATTGCGACAGCCCAGGTGATTCTCTCATTGCTCATTTTGGTGGAGCTGGAGAACTAATGACTGAACCTCACGGGTGTGGGTTCCTGACTCAGAGGTACGATTCTCAGCTGGCCACGTGAACTGCAGTGGCTGCCTCTCCTGTCTTTCCTGAAAGAAGCTCCCACTCCTTTAGAATATGGAGGACCTAAGTTCTAGGCCCCAGCGTCATGGAAGGTCTGTGATGAGTGGGCTCATGGTGGGGGACAGAGCGGGGACCTTGGTGATGGGGAATGTAATTCCTTATGCCCTCCTCTCTACCCTGGAGCAGGGCCAGGCCGCTTCCCCTCCCTTCTTTACATCCCTTCTGTGGGAGGAGGGGGCTCTGGACACAGAATGACGCCCAAAAGGTGGTAGGCAGTAAGAGGACTGCTGCCTTCACTGTGTCCCTCAAATGGGCCTGCTGCCCCCACATGGGAACTTCATAACTGTCTCCCACCAAGCCCAAAGCGAGCCTCGGCAAAATGAGGCAAGGCAGCAAAACAAGAAGTAAAACCTTTAAATGAGATCTAAATAAGGGGAGACTGAGGCCTGGTTGGGCGCTTGTGTGTGCATATTAGTGTCCCCTAGGTCTCCTTTGACAGCTGTCCTGTGGGACCCTCCATACTGACTTTGAAGTAAGGCTCTAGAAAGTACTATGTGCATCTTTAGCAGATCTCGATGTGCTCCGAGTGATTCACTCATGTGCAGCATCTGTAAAACGGGAACCTGAACAGAGCAATTTTACCCAGCATCCTCCCCCCCTCGGTGCTCCTGTGTCTGGTGTTTCTGCCTCTGCCCTTCTAGAAGCCCAGCAGAATGTTGGTGGCTTTGCAGCCAACGGTTTAGAGCACTGGTTCTCAACCCGTGGACCACGACCCCTTTGTGCAAATCTCTGTCTCTGAAAACATTACCGTTCATAATGGTGGCAGATTTACTGTTATGAAGTAGCAATGAAAATGATTTTATGGCTGGGGGTTACCATAGCATGAGGGATTGTATTAAAGGGTCCCAGCATTAGGAAGGCGGAGACCCACTGGTTTAGAGAAATGATCTTTTTTTCCAAATAGACAGTAAATATAGACCCTCTTCATTTCCTTTCTCTCTTCCCCGTATGCATGTGCATCAGAAGAAGATAAAGTGTTGCACGATCATTTATATTTTTAGTCTTTTGCTTCTCTCATCTCTTTGTGGCAGTTCAGCTAGCCCTTTCCTCCTTCCTGCAGTGCTCTGCTTGTGTATGGAGCAAGACTTCCTAGTGGGTTTTCCTTGCTTTGCCCACCTTCAGTCCTATTCTAAGAAAACCAGACCAGCTCCAGCTGCATATGTAGCAGAGGATGGCCTTGTTGGGCACCAACGGAAGGAGAAGCCCTTGGTCCTGCCAAGGCTGGACCTCCCCAGTGTAGGGGAATGTCGGGGAGAGGCGGGAAGGGGGGGCTGATGGGGAGGGGAACACCCTTATAGATGAAGGGAAGGGGAACAGGATAGGGAAAATGGGATCTTTGGGAAAACGGGAAAGGGAATAATATTTGAAATATAAATTTAAAAAAATCCAATAAAAGAGGAGGAAGAGGAAGAAGAGGAGGAGGAGGAGGGGAGGAGGAGGAGGAGGAGGAGGGGGAGGGGAAGGGGAGGAGGAGGAGACCAGACCACACCCTGCCCCAGACACTCCATATGGTTCGGAACAGTAGCTTTCATGCTGCCTTGCCCAAGGTAACTCCATGTCACCAGCAGCACTTGGTATGGACATATTAAAACCATATCAGAGGGCTTGGAGATGGCCCAGAAGTAGCATGATCCCTGCACTTGCAGAGGACCCAAGTTCATTTCCAGCACCCACATTAGGTGCCTCCCAACAGGCAGGAACTCCAGCTCTAGGGGATCAGACGCCTCTGGTTTCTGCGGGCAGCTGCATACACATGCACAGATTTATGCAGAGACATACTTGCGTGCACATACTCATGTAGAGACACCATCACATGAAGACAAAGAATAAGTAAAATAAATGTTGAAATGACATATCATAGGACCAGGTCCCAGAACTTATGGAGTACATCATAACAAGGAAAGGTGGCGTGCTGTCACCTGGAACCCATAAAAAGGAGATGTGTAACACTGAAATGGCTGTGACAGCCCCACTGACCTGTTATCCAGACACCCTGTGAAGGAACCATCAGGCAGAGAACTCCTGACTTACTCAGGATTCTAACTCAATTGGTTCCCAGGACTTTACATGGTCCAGTTGAATTTCAATTGTTTACAAATCCACCCACCCATCCACCCACCCACCCATCCATCCATCCATCCATCCATCCCACCTATCTCTTTAGACATGTCCAAACCTTACGTCCATTGATGGTTCTCTGCTTGTTTATGTCTCCGCCTGCAGCTTGGTTTTGCCTCCAGCAGCTGAGCCAAGCTCAGTTCTTTTTAGTGTCTTGTCTCCTACCTGCAGTGATGTTTCTGCAACGCTATCAGCTCTGTCCACAGTGTGTTCTGTGAGTGAGTGAGTGAGTGTGTGTGTGTGTGTGTGTGTGTGTGTGTGTGTGTGTGTGTGTGTGTTGGGGGCGGGGGAAGGGTTGTAGTCCCTGAGAGGCAAGCCTCAGGAGCTGTCAAAATGACGGCACCTGTCAAAATAGTGGCACCTGTCACAATAGTGTCATTTCCTGCCTCAGCCTGCTGTCACAGGAGCTGTCCACGGTGGCAGCAACTCCTTTCCTACCTCAGCCTTAGCGAGGTACAGCTTCGGGAACTGTCCACGGTGGCAGCAGCGCTTCCTCTCTTCCAGTCTCAGCAAGCAGCTCACGCGTGATGGTGTCTTAGCCAAAGCCACCTTCAACCAGGAAGGTCTTCCCATCTCAACCCATGGGCCCAATGCAGGGGAAAGGGGGTGAAAAAGAGCTACCAATCCTGAGGAGAAAAATCCACCAGTCCCTGAGCTTCTTACCAATCCCCGAACAAGAAAACCCACCAATCCTTGAGCTCCCCAGGCTCAGACTTGAAATCTAACCAATCTTTACTCTGGAAATCTTAGCCCCGAAAAAGCTCCACCCCCTAAGAAATCCTACATAAGCCCCGCCCCGCGCTCTTGTCCTATTCCCTGCTGTCCCTTATGGGAGTTCTCTCTCTCGTGTGTGTGTGTGTGTGTGTGTGTGTGTGTGTGTGTGTGTGTGTGTACACATGTGTGTGCGTGAATGCCACAGCCCATGCACGGACAGAGGACAATATGCTCTTTTTTGAGGTTCAGTCATCATAAATATACTGCAATTGAGAGCTCTTTTTACTTTTAGAATTTCTTTTTAGTGCTTCTATGGCTCTCACGGATCTGCTGAAATTTCCTGTTTGTTTATGCATGTTGTCCCTTCTCTGATCTATGCTCATAACTAAAGTCCCCTCTGACCACTGTATCAATGTACTGTCTACCCACATGTTTTCCTCATGTATCTGGTAATTGTTTTTCCTGGGACAGGTTTTCTCTGTGTGGCCGTGGCTGACCTGGACTCAATGTGTAGACCAGACTGGCCTTGAACTCACAGAGATCTGCTTGTTCCTGGTCCTGAGTGCTGGAACTAAAGGTGTGTGCTACCATGCCTGACTTTATTTTATTATTATTTTTAAAAATAGGCGTTTTACCTGCATGCAAGTCTGTGCACCACTTGCATGCCTGGCCCATAAGCATGCCAAGAGAGGATACCATAGACAGAGGAACTAGACTTATAGGGGGTTGTCGGTTGCCAGGTGGGTGCTGGGAGTCAAACCTGGATCTTCTGGAAGAACACCCATGCTCAGAACCAGTGAGGCATTTCTAGGGCACCATGGTAATTTTTAACTTTATGCTGTTCATTGTGAACAAAGACTTGTTGAGACACAAGGAAATAGTATCTATCTAGGAAGGACAGGTTTCCTCCGTGGTCAGAACACTCACGTGACAGGATGACCCAACTTATCTGAAGTCGAGCAGTTGAGACCAGGATGTGCTGAGACTTTAATGAGGTTCCGTCATTGTAAATACACTGCAACTTCCCTGCAGCAGAAGCCAGGGGTCTGAATGTGGATGAGATCGAAGCTCAGATCTCCAAAGCTTCACCACTGAACCACAGAGACCCACAAATGGGTCTGGTTCCTGCCCAGCCTGGTTTTCTGTGACTCTGGGCACCTCTGGCTGCCCCTGTCCTATCCTCAGACTTCAGAAAGCTGTGGTGTGTACTCAGATGAGACCTTTCATCCAAGAGGGACTCCTCCTAGGACTCCAGCCCCCAGTTACATACTCGAGGCCCATATGCTCTATGAGACCTACAGGAAGACTAGACATGGAACACAGGCCCCATGCTGGACTGGGAGAGCGTGTCCACGTCACCCACTCATTGCGCATGCCGTAAACCTGCTGCCTCTCTTTTCTCTACAGAAGTGAAAGCAGCCACCGTTCCAGTGCCCAGGCTTCCTGGCATCTTTAGGCATTTTGATGACGTCAGGAAAACGAGCAATGTGGGTGTGGCTTGTCCAGCTGTTCCCCCATGGTCCAGTGGGCGGGACCACATTCTGTGGGCAGACTTCGCTCTGTCAGCCTCCACAGCCTGCGGGGAGGCAGACGTCGCGTAAGGCTGATTTTTGCAAACCTGAAAAGACTGGAGCCAAGCACTTCAGGGCAGCGATTCCCATCTGTCCTCAGTCACGATGGCCTCACCAGTCATGAGCCTCAGCTCAACCCTCAGACCGTTTGGTGCGAATGAATTTTTCACTACAGTAAAAATAGGTTTGTTATTCTCTGAAACAGAGTGTCCCTCTGCTCTCCGAGGGTAATTACTCACTCTAAAATCCCAGCGTCTCATAATATCGCTCCCTGAATTTTAGTCATTTTTTTTTATGCCAAGTCACCGATGTGCTCAGGCTTTCTGTGTATTTTTATTGCTTGAGTTAGAGCCACAATCTTAATTAGAAAAATTTGAACCAGGTATGGTGGCGAATGCCTATAATCCAAGCACTCCAGAGGCTGAGGTAGGAGGCTTGAGATATCCACAGAGCACCAATAACAATTTTAAATTCCTTCATTAGTATAATGAAACAGAAAGGCGAATGTAAGCCTCATCTGGGAAGTCTTTTCTGTGGGGGTTTAAGCATGCCAGTGTGTAGGGTTCGATGCTTTAATATGTACAGCCCACATCAGGAGTTTTATTTTTGCTGTGGGAGGGTTCAGACGCTATTTGCATGAAGCCTGCACCTGCCTTAGAGTTTTCTGGGCACTAGGATGCAGGCCTTGCCTAGAGTCGATGGTTTGACAGGCCATAGAGTCCATAGGATAGAGTGGACATGCTCCTGGAGCTCCCTGTGGCTAGAGCCTGGGAGGGCTGCCTTCCTGATGCTAGACCTCACAGAGTGTGGGCATGCAGAGGCTCCAGAGGCAGCTGTGAGCCAGGTACCTGTGAGGCCTGGACATGTATGTTCACATCATGCTTGTTCCAAGAACAGGAAGGAATAGAGGGGTTGGAGAGACGACTCAGCAGTTAAGAGTGCTTCCTGCTCTTGTAGAGGAACTGGGCTTGGTTCCTAGCACTCACTGTTTATAACCCTAACTCCAGGGAAATCCAATGCCCTCTTCTGGCCTCTGCACATTACATGCATATGATACAAACAAAGTCATGTACACACAACATGAGCACGAACACACACACACACACACACACACACACACACATACAAATAAAATAAAGAACTACCTAGGCATGGTGACATTTTAATCCCAGCTCTTAGGAGACAGAGGCAGGCAGATTTCAAGACCACCCTGGTGTACATCACAGGAGTGTGAGTTCCAGACCAGTCAGGTATACCATAGTGAGACAGTGTCTTAAGAATAAGTAAATACAGTTGGGCAGTGGTGGTGACGCATGTCTACAAACCCAATACTTGGAAGGCAGAGGCAAGCAGAATTTGAGGCCAGCCAGGGTTACACAGAGAAACCCTATTTCAAACAAACAAATAAAACAAAAAATCCTCAAACAAAACAAAACAAAAGGAATAAATAAATAAATCTTTAAAAGGCGATATTGGTGGGGATTTAGCTCAGTTTGCTAGCAAACATAAGGTTCTGGGTGTGGACCTCAGCCTCAGTTAAAAAGGAGCTCAGGGCGTTGAGGTGAGAGAGACAGGATCCTTCTCTTACCACAGTCTAGTGTACACTGCTAAGGAGTCCTTGAACACGCCATTCCATCTTGCCTAGGCAGGGCATCTGCCAATGGGAAGGTATAGGGCAGACTCAGTGCCAGCAGCTTGATAATACTGTGTGTCCCCAGGCCCTGGTGTGGGCCTCCAGGACTGAGCTCTGTATGGCTGACCAGCCTGGCCTCAGAACCAGTGCTCCCCACTACCGTTTCATTGACAATAAAGGACAAGTGGTCTTCCCCGTGTCCTGTGGGTTTGCGTGTGGCAGACTTTTGTAATTGGTGGCAGACGTGAAGCTACTTTTTGTGAATACTTCCAATGATGCAGAAAGCTGTGTCTCAGATAATCAGTATCCCCACCCCCACTTATCTTACTTTAACAGGAGGCATGTGAATTATCATTTTGGAGGGCGTCATCTTTAGCTTGGGTGTGTGTACATGGTAGGAAAAGAGGCTGTGACTCCTGGGAGACCTGGCTCAGTCTCCATAGGTGGAACTGTCATCCTGCCTTCCTCAGGAGCTGTCACCATCTCCATTTCAAAACAGGGACATCAGAGTCCCTCCATGGAACAAGTTGGTCAGTGGTACACCAGCAGGAAAACAGAAGAAGTGAAACAAGTGATCTGACAGAAACCTCAGTGCAGCCACAGGCAGGGGCTGGGCCTTGAGGGAATTCCATGCGGCTCGCTGAAGCCATGGGAGACATGTTGGCAATGGAAGTCAGCACGGGGTAGCATGTTAGGAGACCGTGAGCACAGGACAGCAGCGGTTAATGTCCCAAGTGTCTGTAAGCACACTCTGGATAGAAAGGGACACAAGCGAGGGAGAAAGTCTGAGTGCTCTGGGGTGAGAGCTTGGATTCTGTAATACCTTCACTTCTACACACATACATGCACGCACGCACAGAGGAGGAGGCAGAATAGGAACCAGCAACACAGTGTGTTTCTCTAGGACTTTGCTATTCAACAAGAAACTTGAGGGGACAACAAGGAGAGGGGGAGCCACCCCACCCCCCCCAAGGTAGGTTATATCCTGCCATGCCTGGGCCCCAAGGTTGGCTTGCTGTTGGGTCCTGGCTTTGCTGCTCTCAGTGCATGGAGCACAGGAAGGTTGCCTCGCTGTCTCTGACTCAGTTTCCTCACCGGTTAAATGGAGGGCAGCAGTGCTTAGCTGCTCTAGGGCTTACTCAATGTGTGTGATAAAATGGTGTATCTCTCTGAAGAGAGGCAGACATGTGCCTTCTGGTATCTATCACCTTCTCCTCAAAGTCCCTGCTATGATTTCACTATTGCTACTCCACATTTTACTACAAGTCCTATTCATAGTATAGAGGGGAAAAGAAAAGGATGAGAAAATCCATTCAAATTAGGAAGGAAGCAATTCCACACAGAGCAGCTTCTAAAAGAGCTCCACATCTAAGAGTCAGCTTAACCAGAGAGATGAGGGGCATGTATGCTAAAGGCCATGAAGGTCAGTTAAAAACAACAGACAGCAGGAAGATTTGTCCTCAAGGCATCTGGAGATGGAACACTCCAGATATGCTTGGCGTTTGTCTTACCTCTTAACACGGGCCTTGGGGAGCAAGAAGGGAGCTGATCCTTTCTTCCCACCTCTTTACTGTTAAACTGTATCTTGTCAACATTACCAGATGTGACTAAAAGACAACTCCGTTGTCTGTGCTCAGTCACAAAAGATCTCCACCCAGAAGGACACACATTATTTGATCCCACAGCAATGTCTGGAGCCACAAGAGCTGAAGCATTGCTAATGGGGAACCTGCTGTGTGAGGCACAGACTTCCCAGGCACCCCTCCACCTCACCCACAACATACATACATACATACATACATACATACATTTATTTATTTATGTATTTATTTATTTATTTATTTATTTTCTGAGCCAGGGTTTCTCTGTGTAGTCCTGCCAGTCTTGGAGCTCACTCTGAAGACCAGGATGGGCTTGAACTCAGAGATCCTTCTGCTTCTGCCTCTCAAGTGCTGGGACTAATGTACCACGTGCCTGGCTGAAATTAAATATGCTGAAGTGCTCTGGCCACTAACAATGCTATTTACATGAATGACGTATTTGTTCTGGGAAAATATATGGAAACTCACTTATACACACTGACATCACAGTGACCACAGAGCAGGAAGAAACACACATCTGGAGGTTGTGCTGAGGCGGCCTCTGTAGGCAGCCCTGCCCTCCCTCCAGCCACAGTGCATCGTTGAGGACCCCATAGAAAGCCTTTCAAGACATTGTAAGCTTTCATGTTATTTTACAAAATAATTGTATTAGCAAAGTTAGAGTCTCTACCGCTTTTACCTTGTGTGAGTGATCCCACCGCCATGACAGAATGTCTGACATAAACAACCTAATGGGTTATTTTGTTATTTTGCTCATAGTTTCTGAGGTCTCAGTCCATGGTCAGGAGGGCACAGGGGAGAAGAACATCTCAGCGAGCCATACCAGCTGGCTGCTTTTCTTCACTTCACTGGGCCTCCAGCCCATGATGGATACAACCACATTCTGGATGAATCTTCGTCCTTAGTCTTCCTGGAAACCAGCCCAACACGTGCAGAACTAACCTCATTGGTCTTAATCTAATGAAGCTGCCAATCAAGATGGATCATGTGGTGTTGTGAATCCTTTGTAGCAATGCTTTAATTATTTACTATTTGTTGACAAACTATCGCTGTAGATATGGGAAATCTTGAGGAGAGGAGATACACTAGCGGTGGCATCAATGAACGATGCATGGTTTCCCACAAAGCACTGAGAATCTGGGTGGGAAAGTGAGGCCTCAGCTGCAGGATCCATAGATGCTTGTGGCCCCTGTGGTGCAGATCTGCTGTGAGGTTCAAATTTTGCAGGGCCTTGGTGTGGGTTCGCTACAGATGTCTACCATATTCCCACTGGAGCCTTCTAGTGGAGCTGTGAGCCTCCATGCTCAGTGAAATGGAGCTGTGTGTATCTTTATACAGACCCAGTCTTGCAGTTTCTGGCTACATCAAACCTCTCTTCTGGTAGCGTTTATCTCTCTTCCAGGTTGATCCTGGTAGCTCTGGAGCTCTGGGAGGATCCTGATTGCTGTTTCAGGATGGAGATTGGGAAAGAACCAAATTCAGCAGGTGCGATGTGTCAGGGAGCTTTGAGAAACACGGGGCCATGTGAACGGAAAGTTGCTTGTTGTTCATGAGTGTAAGTGTCTTGACTCTGGTCACTGCACCAGATAGCAGATAAGAGTTCTCTGGGTGGCCATAACTCCAGCTAGAGAACACAGCACCAGGAGTAAGTAACACTGGTAACAGAGGAGATACAATTGCCAGTTCAAAACGTTTGGATACTTGCTTTCCAGATGGTGGCCCTGTTTACAGAGGTTGTAAAACCTTCTGGACTTGTGGATTACTTAGCAGAAGTAGGTCACTGTGTGCACACAGGGGTGGGGTGGGGAGTGGTGTGTTGGAGGTGGTATCTGCTCTCTGCTTTCCTGATCCACTAAGATGTGAGGAGTTCCGCCATATGCTCCCAGCACCATGGGCTGACTCGCTCTCATTTCCACCTTCTCTGCCATGACAGACTGCCTCTCCTGGGCTGTACGCTACAATAAACACTCACTCTTCTTACCTGTTTCTTTCAGTTTGTTTGTTTTTTTTTTTTGTTTGTTTTTTTTTCATGGTGATAAGAAAAGAAGCCAGTGCACAGAGGAGTCGTGGCCCAGCACTGACTAGGCTGAAGGGAGGCCGTGGAGGATGCAGCTGAGTGGCTGCTGATCTGTGGCTTGCTCTCACTGTTGTCTATTTTTCTATTTCTGGGAAGAGATGCCATGACTGAGACAACTTATACAATAAAACATTTAATTCAAGGGTTCCAAGAGCTGCAAAGGGTTAGAGTTTATGACAGGGAGCAAGGACATAGATAGGTAGGCATGGTGCCAAAGCAGTACCTGGGAATAGCATGGGGGGGAGGGGCTTTTGAAGCCTCAAAGTCCATTCCCAGTGACACACCTCCTAATCCTTCCCAAACAGTTCCATCAACCTGGGATCAAGAATTCAAATACATGAGCCTACTTTAGTCATCTTCTTTTAAATCACATTTGCTGAATTTTAAGATGCACCACAGAAGCTGGGGGAGGGGTTGGCTACAGCTACATTTCAAAACAAAATACATCAAAACGGTCGGAGAGTGCCTGTTCCCAGGAACCCTGTTTACTGGACTCAATTCGGTGTGAAATTTCTGCACGTTACCTTCTTTCTGCAAGCTCTGTTGTTATTCAAAGTCCAAGGCAGAGGCCTAGACTTCTTTCTCTGTTTATCTCCACCTTGGTGTATTTCAGCCTGATTCCTAATAGAGAGGATGGAGTAGAGTAGAAGGAACCCTGTCCCCACAAGCTTTTCTGCTTAGTGGCCAGACTTTGGCTCTGCTCCCTGTCCCCAATACTAAACTCTCTCTAGATGTCACTAGGTATCTTTTGAGTCACCCATCCACATCAAGCTGACAAGCCCCATGGGGTCTCTGCCATTTGTATCCCAACAACCATGACCTCCCTTCCCCAAACCTGCAAACCCAGCTCTTTCTAGCCTCCAGCCACAGCCTTCTGTTTCCTGCACTGTATCTGGGCTCTGGATTTTCTGCTCACTTTCTGCAGTGTTGTTGTCCAAAGTCTCTGTAGAGCTGCTCCCTACTCCTCCGGGGCTCCATGTTCCCAAACACCAGATCTCATTGACTGAGACAACGCCCCTAAACTTTCCAAATACTTTCCAGGGGCTCAGCAGATATGTATGTGTCTATCTTTTGGTGACCAGGAGAGGAAGTAAGCATTACACTGGAGACCTTCTTAGAGCATCAGAATGCACCTAGGTCTTACAGTGGATATGCTTAACGCTCTATCCAGATTCGATGCTATCATTCTGTAAGTTGTGTAAATCAGCCAAACATCTGAGAAAGGCAGAGTGTAAATCTTTCATGTTAGATTCTCGAATTACTTCCAGCAAGGGCTGGTACACAGGGCAGTGCCTTGGGCCTGTCCCTTCATAGATCTCTTTGGCTGAGTACAGGGTACCCTCCAGCCTCAGCACGTAGATGTGATTTTGATTAACCTGTGTTACCAGGCCCATTCCTTGGATGAAAACCTAGTGCTTTCTGATAAGAGAAGAACTGGGGTTCCCTTATCAGAGGGGGTCTGGTCCTCCCAGAAAAAGTACAGTTTTGCTAGAGTACAGCTGAGGCAGGCAGGATGGGTCCTAAGGTACCCAGTTCAGCCTGTAGCCTGGGGTGGAGACAGCCAGGTAAGGGTAAACACCACACTCTCTTACTGGCACCGGGATGATGGCTCAGGGGTCAGGCAGTACTGAGCAGAGTGGAGTGAGGGTGAATGCGGCCCAACAGACACCAGATCCTCTCTTAGAAGCAGGTGGTTACAGATGCCTTTGGGCAAGCCTAAGGTCAGAGGGTCTCTTAGGATGGGCATGTTCAGAACCACCTGTCCGTTTCCACATCTCTACCTAGTGGTTTTCCACCTCACATCCTTAGGGGCAGACTCCTGCCTGCAGGGACCCTCCTTGGAATAGGAGTCCAAGTCAGTGTGGTGGTGCCAAGAAGCCTGGGTTTCCGTTCAGTGCTTCCGTCCCTAAGGGTTTTTAAACAAGCCCGAATATAATCCCTCACCGGGATGGAGTGATGTGGTGGTCCTAGTCGCACTGTGCAGGAAAAATGTTTGGCAGGCTGAGAAGGAACGGGAGGTGTCACGCTGCCGTGGAGTTGCTATGCTAGGGTGGAAGAACTGGGAGGAGCTCTTTGGATGATTCGTAGGGAGTTACCTGCAGCTCGAGAAAACGGAGCAGAGGAGAGACAGTCCGGGATAGGGGTGGGGATTAAGGTGGGGTACACCTGCTGGCTTCCCCCTAGCCCTCAATCTATTTCCTCGGTATTGTAGCAGGCTTGAGACTCCACCTGTTAGATCCTTTTCTCCATTCATGTCTGCCAATGGATCGAATTGGAAAGGTATTTTCAAAGCATTTGTTCTGTAAACAGATGCCCAGACCCTTGTCATCCCGCACGGAATCTGCCTACCTTTCTTAAAGATTTGGTTTTCAAAACACGTAGGTAACCAGATGGCTTTCAGCATCCTTCAGTTTGGGTTGTTTTCGTGATTTAAATATACACATATTTTTTAAACAGGTAAGCGGTATCACTGGCTACGCTCGCCTGACAGTTCCACCAACAGCTAGGCTCTTACTCTGCGTGCCCGGAGGGTATGTGACCCTGTGCACAGATCACTTTCCCTGGCTGGGGCGCTGTCCAGCTCCTGGGTCCTGCGTTCTGGGTCCGCGGCCCCAGCTCCAGCGCACAAGGGGCCGAGTGCACCCTCTCGCTGTCCTCTTGAGTCCACGGCGACTAGCCCGGTAGCGCCCCACGCGGATGGGCTGCTTCACCACTCGGGCTCCAGCCCAGGTCACCGCGCCAAGGAGTGGCAGGGGCGCAGTCCCGGGACCGCGCAGGGGAGGGGACGCGGGGGGGGGCTACAGTTGGGGGCGTGTCAAGGAAGGTAATCCAGCCTGGGGGGGGCGCGGGGGGTGGGGGCCGAGCGCCGGGCCGGCGGGCAGCTGGGCCCCTGAGCCGCCCGCGTACGTCCAGCGCGCCGCCTTGCCGGCAAACAGCAGACCAACCGAGGCCACGCCCGCGCGCGTTGCGTGTCCCCGCCCGCTCGTCGGTCGGAGCGCGGCTGGCGGCGCGGTGGCGGCTCGGCACGGCGGTGGCCGGTCGCAGGCGGCCGGGCGGAGTAGCAGACTGCGCCGAAGCCGCCCCAGGCGCAGGGCTCGCGGCGGCGGAGAGCGCCGGACTCATCGAGGCCCGCGGCCACCCGCGCCTTTCAATGGGCAGCTCGCACTTGCTCAACAAGGGCCTGCCGCTGGGTAAGGCCGCGCGCGCGCATTTCCGGCTGCGGGCGGGGGGCGGGGGCGGGGCGGCCGGGCGCGCGCAGCGCTGGCTTTGTGTACGAGTGCGCGTGCGCGCTCGGCGCGCGCGCTGGGGACCCGTGCGGCTAACGGGTGGTGCGCATGCGCGAACTGCTGTACAGGCGTGCGCGTGCGTGTGCGCGTCCCTATTTTCCGCTGCCCGCTCGCGACCCGTGCAGGTGACAAAGGGGTCTGTGGTGTTACGACCCAGGCTGTGACGAGCGGGGCCTATCCTCCTGGCCCGCGGCCCCGCGAGAATCCTTCTCGTGGATACCCAGGCGGGACCTAGGTGTTCCCAGAGTGAGGAGCCTGCGGATTCCGCATGGGCCTCGGGTCGGCAAATCCGGGAGCGGGTAGTCTCTAGAGGTGGCACTGAGGGGACGTGGGTGGCCTACATGCCTATCACCCCTCTAGACGACTTAGTGATGCTCAGCTTGGCCCCTGGATTTGGACCACTTAAGTTTTTTATTCATTTATGAAAGTCCTTAAGCCACAGGGGTCCTGCCTGTGGAGGGCAGTCCTTCCTTGGCAGCGTTCCCTGGCCGCGCAGCCTGGCGCACGCGCAGTGAAGACGACCCCACCTTCGGGCGGGGCAGCCCAGAGGTTTCAGAGCTCCGGAGGAGCTTTGGCCCGCTGTCCAAGCGCCCCATGGTGTCTATCTCTGGCGCTGCCACCTTAATGATGACAGGGCTTGACCCGAGCTCTGCCCTCACAAGGGTACTGCCTTCTTCCTCATAACCTGAAAGATGGCAGAGGAAGAATCCTTGCAGCGTGTGCTGCCAGCAGGAAATAAGAACTGTGGGCAGGAGGGAAAAAGGGAGGCGCCCTGTGATGGCCTACTGCACCTCTTATCAGACAAGGCCATTTTGCAGATCCTGTCAGTCTGTTTCAGGGTGTGGCGGGGTAAGGCCCTCCAGGCCTGCCTCCATCCTGGACTGGTGGTGGGTACTCCTCCCCCACACTGCAACACACACACACACACACACACACACACACACACACACACACACACACACACACACACATATATACACACACACACACACACCCACACGTATGTGTGTGTTTGTGGGAAGAGACTCTGCACTCAAACCAGCAGGGTTATAGGCCAGAATTTCCCATGGGTTGGGGAGGATAGGCCCAGCCATTGCCTTCCAGAAATAAGCAGGACAGCCTTCATCCTGGCCTTGCCTGTCAAACCTTTCCTGGTCCAGAGCCATGCCCCTTGTCTTGATGAGCTTTCAATTGGTTAGGACAAATTTGCCTTCTAGGAAAGAAAAGGGAAAGAATTTAGTTGTCCAGTATTCAGGAAGGTGAACCTGTGAGACAGGGTGTCAGCAAGATGATACCTAGTGGTTTTATTCCCCAGGTAGTGTGTTACCTTACTGTGTTCTGCTTTGTCACTTCCAGAATCCGAGAGCACATGGCTATTATAAAAAAGAATGCACAGGATGCTTACCCCAGTGTGGGCAGCATGTAGGACATCGGGGCTACTGCCCTAGAGTGGGGCCAACATCTTTGAGTCCTGGGGTAGCATGATCTCTGGAAGAATGATGGCAGGGCATGGTTATGGGCCTGGGCTCATGTGTGATCTCTCTGTTTCATCTGCAACATGGGGTGACAGCTGTGAGATGTGCCAAGTTCAGGGACAGCATTGTGGGTAGTGTGGGGTAATATTGTTCCCTGGAACTGTATGTGTTTCCTTGTCTTGTTACTATTTACGGTGGCAGCTGTGGTTTGAGGCTGCCCTTTTCTCTGCTCTGGAGCTTGGTCAGGCATGGCCCTGCTGTGTGTGTTAGCCTGGCTTCCACAGATGTCTGAGGGCACTGTGCCATGTTAGTTGTACATAATGTGGACTGGGGCCTGTAGATTCTTGGTGGGACCTCCGTGATACGCTGCTCTTGCGGTGGCCTCTGATCTCTCTTCTGTAACCTGTGGGTCTTTGACGAGTTTCAGCCAAGTGCTTCGCCTTTCTCCAGAAGATCCTCATGCTCAGAGAGGTCTGGTATCCCCTTCAGGGTTCCAAGTGGGATCAGATCCCTGGCTCCAGCCTTCCAACAGCTCACTGTTTCCTACCTGCCTTTTGAACTTCATTGGTGAGTGCCCTCTGGCAAGAAACTTCTGTGAGCATTCATCCTCAGTCCTGGGTACTGCTGAGGACACTCTTGGCTAGGGCCCTGTCCGTGTGACCTACTAGCCCTGTGGCTCCCTGGCATGGTATGTGAAGCAGACCTGTCCTGAGGTCTTTTCTGCACGGCAACACCTTTACACTAGCTTTCATTCTACTAGTGTCAGGAAAGGATTTGGCTTGCATGGTGCTGGGCAGGGTGGCCTGCCTGTAAGCCCTGAGATGTAAGCTGCTACACAGGAGAAGTAGCAGCTTATGTGGAGTTGGTTTTGTAGTTCAGCTATGTCACCTGAAGTCTGCCAGCACCAGGGCCTGCATTCTGCATCCTCCCAGTCACTGCCATCAGTGACTCGCTGAGTTCTGTGGGGTAGGTATGTTCAGCCTCCTGAGTCTTTCAGCAGTCCTGCAGCAGCTGTAGCACCCTTGACCCTCAGGTTCTGAGGGTCATGATCATGAACGTGTTCTGTCTTTCCCAAGCCCAGACTGTTACTGTGTCAGGTGGTAGCTTTAAAGACATGACCATTTTCTATAAAGCTGAAACTTTGTGTGTGGCCTCTTGTCAGATTTGCCTGACTTAGCTTCTGTGAGGTCCTAGGTCTTTGTGTGTCCACAGTCAGCATCAGACCTGTGTTATAAAGGCAGTGTAGGAGCTTGAAGGCTTTGGGGACAGGGCTGCATTGGCTTGCGTGGGTCAAAGAAAAATTTAGTAGGCTTGGGATGTTGTTGTGGACCAGAGGTGCTGGTTTGTCCCTCACAGGGAGGCATGGAAGTGGGGACCCAGAAAGATCTGCACTCCTCCCCAGGCATTGCTATCCCTTGTTTTGTGTGACTGTGGTGTTCTTCCTGCCACTGTCTGCAGTAGAAATACACAGGGCTGCTTCGTCTGGAGATAAGTCTCCAGTGAAGCTTTCTGTAAATCCCATGACCTCTGTGTCCTTTACAAGGCCAGGGCTCTCTACAGCATTGGAAAGATGTCCTATTAAGAAAAACAGGGAGGGTGGCAGCCCCTAATAAACCGGATTGTGTTCTTCCAGTAAGAATAGTTTTCTCAGCTGGGCAGGTGTTCTCGAGTGTCAAGATGGGCAGTATTTGTTGTAACACACAGAGGCAAACTGATACACATGGACACAAAATAGCCAACATGACTGGAGATGAGTCTGGGTGGCAAGTCTATGCCCTTTATCATGTTTTCTATTCTGAGCCTTTCCTGATGTGTGGTACAAGTCATAGCTGACTATGGAACTCTTGTTTCTCATGGACACCTTCAGTGCCACCTCATTGTCCTGCTGGACTTTCCCCATGCCTTTGGCAGGGCCTCCCCTCCCCTGGAGGCTCATGTAGCAGTGCTTTGCATAGCTTACTCCTGTTGCCCTTACTTTTCAGCTCCATTCTTGTCAGGTAGCAGACACTTCCACCTGATCTGAGTGTCAGGCTCTGGCCTCTGGGTAGGGACCAGCCCATAGCATAGCTTTGTAATGCGAGAGGGCTATTTGGGATTAGAACTGGCCTTGTACTCCAGAAGGATCTGTGCTTAGAGGTAGGGGGAGACCCCCTCTGTCCCTGGGAAATTTTTCCCAGAGGGCCTTTAAGGAGGATGGGAGTGACTGAAGGGTAGGAGTGGCTGAAGGGTAGGAGGGATCAGGTCTTGGTTGAGAAGTGCTGGCCATTCCCAGAAGGAAGTTTTTGATTGGTCAGTTGGTTGGTTGAGATAGGGTCCCAGAGTCCCCACGGCCCAGGTGACTGTTGTTTTTGATATTGCAGATGGCGGTGGGCCATGCAAGGGACAAACTTTGCACCCTTGTCAGAGCTTCCAGCATCCTGACTTTTGGTCTGTTCTTCTGCAGTGGCTCTGTAGTGCCCTCTGCTGGGAAAGTTCAGCATGGCACCTACTAGGGGAAGGGTTGGGCCTGTGGCAGGTGCCTGGCACGGGCAGGCTGTGACTCTAGGGCGTTGTTGCAGCTTTACTGACTGGCTCTGCATTGTCTGTAGTGTTCCTCAGGGCTGGGCATATCTGGAGGTTAGCACTGAGCACATGTGCTGGGAATCCACAGAGAGAGCTTGTGATAAAGTTTGTGAGTATTCTGGAAAGAGATATTCCCCAAATACGTTGGGTGCTAGGTTCTGAGGCCCCAGCGTACTTTGGATTGGTGGCCATGTGTAGCCTTTATGGATGAGCATTGACTAGCAGGTGGTCTTGTCTCTTGGTGGTGCTAAGGGTGGCAAGGCCAGGCTCCATCTTAGCATCCTAGCATCCTAGCATCCTGATATCCAGCTAAACTGAGGGGTTGGCCCTTGTGTGGGGTCCAAATGCTAGGAACAGAGACCAGGGCTTTGGTTGCTCAGTGCCACACTTTGGGGATTGGGCCTTTGTGCTCACCTGTAATGCCTAGGTTTCTAGGCTATAGGTCCTACCAAAATGTGTGTGCGTGTCAAGGCCCACCCTTTCAGCACAACGAGGCAGCGCTTTCAGGAGAAGCAGGTGACTGTTAGCTGTGCTGGGATGCTTTGAGCAGGGATTGGGAAGGAAGTTGGGTAGAATGTTGGAAAGCCAGCATCTAGCAAGCTTTTCTGAAAGCCTCATTAAAAGGTCCATGTTGGGACATGATTGGGACAGCCTTAGATGTCAAGAAATGTAAGTATAAAAGAGAAACTCCCAGGACCAGCTGGTAGGCCCCATTCTGTAGTTGCACGTTCCTGTATTCAGTAGAGGCTGCCTTTACCTCTCTCAGTTTGAGAACACAAGGCTAAGCCAGAAGTCTGTGGGGTAACCAACTACAGAGCTGCTCTAGGTCCACATAGATGACTTGGGGGCTTGCTCTAACCTAGAATCACAAACTCAGGGTGAGTGAGTGCCTTGCTGTCCAGGTTGGTCTTCCGGCTGCTGCTGCCGGACAGGGCTAAGGATATAGCAAAAAGCTTCACTTTCATGAAGCTTCCTGGAGTCTGAGTTTTAGCTGGCCTTTGATGGCATTTTAACTTGTCTCTTGTGTTTGATTTTTAGTAAGACTTTGAACCCGACGCAGGCTTCAGTGGCTGCTGTGGAGCAGAAGCCTGAGAGATTTGGTTGGAGACAATAAGACGTGGGATGAGGCTCCGTGACAGAACGCGGTTCGGCCTGGGGATTCTGAAGACAAAAAGCTTTGGACAGGCGAATTCATGGTCGTGGAAACCCCGCCCCAATTAAGCAATGTCAGGTTGGTAGGGGCTGCAAAGTGAAGCCATCTCTGCGAAGGAACTACAAGAGGGACATGGGCTGCATAAGTCAGGCAGGCTGACCTTTGCTGACGGTTGTGGGATGCCCGAGGAATATGCTTGGTGTTTGCAGGCTGCCTTGGATCTCAGACCCCAGCCTAGCCACATCTGCATCTGTAGGTCCTCTGTGAGGCATTGTCTACAGGGTGAGAAGATGGAGTTTCTATTAGACTGTCAGTCTGGGCAGGTCCTTGAGGAGCTAGAGGCCACTTCCTAGGCAGTTGGCTCAGACTGTGCTTTAAGGGCTTGCTTCGTAACCTTAGAGGATTTGTTGGCATGGGCATTGCTCGCCACAGTGGTGATTCTTAAAAAATATGGTGTTCAAGCCAGGGAATGGGAAAAGTAGAAGCTTGCCAACACCTTTAAAGTAGCAGTAAGTCCATTACCTGCTACAAGAAGTAACACTTTGATGTGAGAAAAGCTACTTTGTGAGTCCAAGCTGAAGCACAGTTAGATTGTTGCTGTTTGTCCACCTCTGTTGCCTGGTGATAGGAATAGCTAGGGACAGGGTCCATAGAGCTCAAGGAGGGAGTATGCAAATGCACGCCTGTGCCCTTGCAGATCCCATCTTGAAGGCTAGGTCCATCTAATCTCAGCACCTTTACTTTTACGTTTATGAAGGCATAGATGGGTCTAGCTATGTCGTCTCAGGCACATTGACCCTGGGAAGGGTTCTGTACAGCAACACCTCTATCCCACAGCTGGAGATCTTGGGCTTAGTGTTGTCTAGAAGGTAACTCCATTGTCTCTGGGTGGTCGGTGAGACCTGTGTCAGCCCAGGTACCCAGGTCCAGGCCTGGGAACACGTAGAGCCTTGCTGTACATGGGTGTGACAGTCCCTAGAGCATTGTCTTTATGTGACATGGATTCTTTGAGGCACTTCTTGGTACTGGAAGTTTGGGGTAGCCTCTGTAACTGAAGGCGAGAAAGGTGAGTGTGGACTGCACAGGCTGCTGCTAGCCAGCAACTACTGCGGGCTCCCTCTGGCCTGCTCAGCGCAAGACTGTGGTGACTTGTTTCTTGTCCTCCATTTCTCACTGTGCCTTGGTCAGCTTTTGGAAGGGCTGGACAAAGTCCTGCCTTGTGCTGTGCTACCTGCTACCATGGACCTACCTTTAGCCTCCTTAAGGTGTCTGCTGCCCAGCTGGAGGTGGCCAGACAGTACCTGGGAAATCCTTGCTCCTGTATTTGGCCCCAGGTGGGGTCTAGTTTAGTGTGTCATGTTGGGAACAAACTGATTTTGTATCCACAAAGGCTTTGATGGAGCTAGGAATCAGACCCAGGGCCTCACACCCACTAGACAGATGCTCTTCTCCTGAGTTGCACTCCAGGCCTAAGGTTCTTTCTCACCTTGATCTGGGAGGAGGGTTCTGAGAGTGTCATTACCCCTGCTTGCCCCCCTTTTTTTCTTCACTGTCTCACTGTTTTTAGCCTTTGAAATCTACCACTAGGAATGATATTAATTAAGGTCATATGCTAAACATCACTCTGTGGTCACTCTGTGGGGTTCTGGGCAGTCACATGGTGGTTTTAGGCATCAAAGAGCAACCAGGCACTTTCCTGAATCGAATCATTTTGTGATCTGCACATTCCTGTGTTGACAAGACAGCCTATGGCTGTAGGGAGTCAGGGTGGAGGTGCCTCCTACCTCCCCTGACCTCCTGTCTACCACAGCCTCCCTAGGGTCTACAAGGATTTCAGGTCCTATGCCCTTGAGGGATTGATGGACTGAGTCTACTCAGTCATCAGTAAGCTATAGAAAACTATTTTCTTCTTCACAGTTTTAATTTGCTTTTTACAAAGCCCCAGGTAACCCCATGTAACTCAGGTGCTGAGTACAGCAAGTCCTCAGGGCTGATCTTTCCAACTCGAGTGGGTAGTACTGCCCTCAGGGCACAGACTGGAGCTGCCGAGGGCATTAAGTAGTCTGCTCCTCTCTTGCAGGCGTCCGACCTCCCATCATGAACGGGCCCATGCACCCCCGGCCCCTGGTGGCGCTGCTGGATGGCCGGGACTGCACAGTGGAGATGCCTATCCTGAAGGATGTGGCCACAGTAGCCTTCTGTGATGCGCAGTCCACACAGGAGATCCATGAGAAGGTAGTGTCATATGCACCTAGTAATAGTTGGCTAATCTTTATGGGAGTATAGGGGACTCCAGAGCCTGAGCCAGGCAACCTCAGGCTGCAGTCTGAGTCAGCACACAGCCTGTTCCTTGGCCTCTGGCCACAGTGGGTCTGAATACCACCTGGTCTTGTGTGGCCTGTCCCTGTGCCTGGCCTGGTCAGGAGGTGTAGAGATGGCTTACTCTGTAGCTTCTTGACATATATCATAGCCAGTTCATTGGAAGCGGAACTGTGGGCACCTGGCAGTGATTGTGCTTGATGCTACCTGGCATACAGAAAAAAGGACCGATATCCTCACCCAGCGCCTGCCTAGAGCTTGAGGTCGGGTGGTTAGCAGCTCTGAGCAGCTCCTGTGATTCATGTTTGCTCAGATATGTTGTGTTTCTTTATTACCTGGAGTGTATTCATTTAGTTTCTGCTTGTATCAAGGTTAATTCATACTTTGTATTGAAGACAGCTTGAAAATGTTCTTAAAACAGTCTAAAGAGTTACTTCAGGAGCTGACAGGGATTGAAACCACAAGGGACCTGGCACCTGCTTGTATGGATGGTCTGCATGGTTAGCCTGAGATTTGCTTCACTGGGAAGACCGGTGAGCTCTGTTCTTGTCAGCACTATGGCCTCAAAGGCTGGGTCTTTTGGCCCATTGCAGATGTTGCCTCAAACCCAGAGCGCAGTGAAACCCATATCTGAACTTATCTTCACATAGCCTATTACTCAGCCTTCTAAGTCTGCCAGGTATGGGATTTAGCATGTAGTGAACCTACAGCCTTGCTTCCCAGTGGCTGCAGAGTATCTGGGACAGTCATTTCAGTCTGAGCCCAGTGCATGTCTGTAGTCCTTGGGTACTTGTCACTTCTGTATAGACAATCAGTTATAAGAAGGTAAGACTCTGTGAGTAGAATAGAGCTTCTGATCTACAGGAGACCCAGTCTGACTACGGGATGGACTGCCTTCCGCCAAGAGAAAAACTGAGATTGTCATGTTGAAGGTCATGAGGTAGATGTGAAGGAACAAAGTTGAAAACACAGGGCTTAAGACACTAAAGCTAAAAGTAAAAATTATCACTTAGGGCATAGAAGCAAGCAAGCAAGCAGAGATCAGAAGTCTTGATTCTTAGGCCTTGGGGAGAAGAGTGGCGAATGGGAGGGGAGTAGCAGCAAGGAGTAGGTAAGTTAATGAAACACAGGACTCAGAGGGGAGGAGCTGGTTGTACAGACTGAGAATACAGTGGTGGATGGATTCCCCACACAATAGGAAACTGTGTTAATTAAGGGCCTTGAGCCTGTAGCGTAGCGTGGCGTGGGCAGTAATCAGTGGTACTCTATACTGTTACACACCCTTATAGCATGTTACACACCCTTATAGCATGCCAGCAACCATACTGGGGGCCACTGTCCTAGCAGACATAACCTGCATTCACAGTCATACCTTACCTGATTCACAGTAGCCCAAACTGGACAACCACCCAGTGTCCTGTGGTGACATGCGGGGCACAGATTCTGCCACAGATTCTGGCCCAGGCAAGGTATGACCACAGGCACATAGCACCTTGGGTACATGGCACTGAGGGAAATCACCTTCCCTCTTTCTGCTGGCTGGAAATTGGGTGTGATAGCTGAAGCTTGGGTAGAAACCTTCTACTCTAAGAGGTAAGGGATATACAGAGAATGGCACAGCCACAAGACAGGAGAATGGTACCCAAATAACTGTGAAAATGCAATAGGGCATGTGGAATCACACCTGTCTCTAGGTGTGGAAAGGAGATAATTGTCTTATATATCCTTGCTATATGATAATTTCCACCTTTTTAGAGCAAAAAGTCCTCACAACTGGCTGGGTGTGACTGTCTGCAATGTGCATGAGCACCTTAAGTGTCAGTGAAGCACGTGATGAAGAAAACTTTACAGAGACCTTGGCTCTTCTGACGTGGATCCAGGAGGAGTATTAGAGGGACTGTGGATGTGAGAAAGTCACCTTGTGGCAGAAATCTCAGAGCATCCCTGGGCTGTACAACTTGTCAGCCAAATGATCTTTAGCCCAGGGCTGCATGGAGCCCAGGAGGAACCCAGGGACACGGCTCTCAGCATGTGCTAAGTGAGGACTTAGGGGAGTAGATGTCTCCGAAGGGATCCTGTGGAGATGGGAGAATGACGCTCTATGACCCATGGGTAGAGAACACCCCAGGCCAGAGGAAGTCTCTTACACCTAAGATGCTCAAAAAAAAAAGTGGGCAGAAGTGTCTAATATGACCAGCAGGCTGCAAAGGCCCTGACCTTGGGCTCAAGCTGTAGACACATCTGGAATCAGGACAGTCGTTGAGAGGAGAGGGTTTCACTGTGTGCAGGAGTCCATTGCCACAGGTCAACAGGGCCCGAGACTCTGAGACCCATTGCTTATGCTTTGATGGAACAAAGCAGGGAACCAAGGAACGTGTGTGGCCCTCAGGTATTTGGGCAAAGTGCTGTTGAACTAAGATCCGGGGCTGGGATGGTTTCTGGTTGGATGGCAGCAGTTGGAAGAGCAGGAGACTTAATGCAACTTCAGAAGGAATCTGTAGGTATTCCAAATACTCACAGGGAAAAGAAGCAGCAGTAAAATTGAGTGAGGTCAAGCGAGCCCTTTGTGCCCTGGCCCAAGGGCCACATGTGAGATCTTCATGCTCTCCCAGTCAGCAGGAAAAGGAGTCCTTGCAGAAAGCTGGCAAGAGAAGTACTGCTTATGTTAACCACTGAGCAAGTCCCTTTCTGGCCCCATGAAAACTCAAAATTCACGGCAAGTGTCCAGCTGATCACTGACACGGTAGGAGACCTGGATGCCACTTCCTTCTGTGGAGCAGGACAGCTGCAAGGACCCCAGGTGTCTGTGAAGTTGGATAGTCTGCAGCTTGACTGTGTCAGCAGGAAAATATCTGGCGTGATGGTGAGGTGGGAAGAGCTGCAGTTTCATATGATAGCTGTTGCTGTTCATACCAGGTGATAAAACCATGCAGTAGGGTTGGGGATTTAGCTCAGAGGTAGAGCGCTTGCCTAGCAAACGCAAGGCCCTGGGTTCGATCCCCAGCTCTGAAAAAAAAAAAAAAACCATGCAGTATGGTTTGGAGTTTCAGTGTTCTCTCAGCAGGAGGTTGCCCTGACCTTGAAACCTCATGGTTTGGGGCATATGCTCCGTTCAAAACTTGTTGCCACTGGGTGCACTCAGGACCCATTTCCAGCCAAAGATAGCTGACCTACATTAGTCATTCATCGCATGTTCTGCCTGCTTTGAACATCTGGGACCCAGATTCTTCCATTCTGGTGTTGAGGACCAAGTCCACTAGGGTCAGATCTCTAACCTGGTTACACAGCTGATGGATGAGGAGATTGAGCTGCTTGCAAAGGATAGTTTCTTGGAGCCCTATCCTAAGTGGACAGACCCAGAAGCACCCATAGAAGAGGTACAGGCTAGGTGTTGGTGGTGACCTGGGCTGTAGACCTTTGCCCACTGTCTAGCAAGCTCACCCCTAGTATGCTTTTGTCCTGCATCTGGGCACAGGTGACTTCATACTAAGTACAAAAAAAAGACACCATGAAAAAAAAATTCACAGAGAAACATAGGCAGATTTCACCCAGGAAGGCAAATTCATGCACCAGTAGTAGATGAACAAACAGTAGAGTGTGTTTTAGTTGCAGAAAACCCAGGGTTGATATCAGCATGTCAGTTGGCCAACATGTCATAGGCAGTTGGACAACAGTGCCTAGAGCCTCAGAGGACCTTCCATTTCTAAGAAATTAATACAAGGAAATGAATTCACTAGCTTTTTATCAAGGAAGAGTATCACTGGCAGCACTCAGTGCAGTAGGAAGTTCAGATTCTTTGATTCCCCCTTCCCTGTTGGTACGTTCTGCAGTGCGTTGAAATATGCTCATGGTTAAGTGCTGAGGATAAAAAGCAGGCAGGCTGTCCACATACATGGTGACACATACACAACATAGGTATCTAGGGTATATATCTATCCTGTCCACAGTCAACCCTTTGCACACATAGTGAGGGACCCATGAGCATTTGGTTGTTGGGTGTTAAATCTGTCCAAAACTACAGACCCATCTTAATGCTACCCTGAGATCTTTCCATCTGGTCTGCACTGCTCTAACTGCCATGGGCCTCAACAGATAACCATTATGTGGAACTGATCTCTACTTTCCCCAGCCTCACCTGTTCTACGGAGCTGTCCCAGGTCCTTCCTGTGCTCGTGACTGACCATCAGAAGTCCATACAGCACAAAGTAGTCAATGACGTCCCTAAATCTTCCCTTATTCCTATCCCAAAGGCTGCCTCAGCTGCCTGTTCCCCTTTCACTCTTCCCCACATGGGTTCTCCATGACATCCCACTCTCAAATGGGTGACCGCTTTTCTATACAGGTCTAAGTATAATTGGGGCACATGTGGCCCCAATTCCCTCCTTGAAGACAGGGGCAACCATGAGTCTTTGCCCCCAAACTTATGCCACTCACCCTAGCATCCCAGAGACCCCTGTTTTAGCTTCTTATGATCTTCCCTCAGCTCCTAGCTGCGTCTTCCGTGCGTAGTAGTCTAAATGTTCCCTGGACCCAAGATGAGTGGGGAGGCTGTCCCTGTATTTGCCCTTAGGGTTCTTCATGACAGGCGAAGGCTGTTCTGCCTCAGTGACAGCTGTCTGCATTCTAGGCCGTGCACCTGGCTATTGAGGTTGTGTAGTAGAAAAGGGAGGCTGCATCAGCCTTTCCCCGGGGAGCAGCCCACTGCCCCAGAACGATGCCTTATGGCACTATTTTTTTTTAGCTGTCTTATTATGTTCTTATGTCTTTACCTCTCTTCCGACTCTTATTCCACCCTAATCCCTTCCAACCCCCAACACTAGTGAGGAGAGAAAGAAGATCAAAGAGGTAAGGGGGTGTAGACCTCTTTAGACTACTTCCTGCTGATTAGGGATGTTGTGTTTCTTGGTGCCAGTCCAATCAGCAGTTGCTGTCTTTGGAGTACCTCTGGCCTCTCTCGGGGCTCTGGCATTTATTCCTTCTCCAGAGTCCCCAGAATTAAGCTATCTGCAGCTGACAAAGGTCATACCTCTCCTAGAGCATAATTAATAGCTGTGGACAAACTGAAGCAGCTCCATATCCCACACGTTACCTGAGGCCCACAGCTAACTAGACCAGCCGGCAGGACCTGTGTGGAGGAGGACAGGTGCCAGAGTTGGCTTATTACAGAGTGTAGCGCCCTCTAGAGGCTGGCCCTGCCACTCCCAATAACGTGCTTCTGAGTATGTTCGTTAACATGGGTGCCCTTCACACCTCTTCACGGAGACTGGTGAGGACTGGGCCTCATTGTTTTGGGCATGGAGTCTGGTTGTTGGCAGGTGGTGCTAGTAGTCTTTGCCTCTGCACACCATCCACAGCCTCTCTGCTGAGTCTCTAATGGTGGCATGCTGCTCTTCTGAGAGAGCTGTTCTTGAGAGAGCACAGCTGTCCCTGCATGGTGTCCCCTCTGCCTCCCATGCCCCACTGTTTTGGCTGGCCACTCAGCCTTTGGGTACCTTTGGTGGGTCCTGGACAGCTTAGTAAGCAACCTGTTTTCCTTCCATGCAGGTACTGAATGAGGCAGTGGGCGCCCTGATGTACCATACCATCACACTGACCAGAGAAGATCTGGAGAAGTTTAAAGCTCTCAGAATCATCGTCCGAATTGGCAGCGGGTTTGACAACATAGACATCAAGTCAGCTGGTGATCTAGGTAGGAGCTCTGAAGCCCCTGTCTCCATTTACCAGGGTGTCTCACTTAACCTTCAGGCTCTGTTGGGCAATCCCAGCCTGCTGGGACTGCTCCTTGGGGTGAAGATGATTTGGGGCTATGGGCAGGACAGGTTGTGGGGGTCTGCACAGGACATGGGTGTAACTTTATTCACTGTGTTGTCACCAACTGACCAGGCCTAGGGTTTAGGCTGAAACCAGGGACCAGTCAGAGAGGTCATTGTCCTCTTCCCAGAACAGGGACTGTGTGCCATAGTCATACTTGTACATACATGAAACCATGTGTGCTCAAATTGTACACATATGCATGACTCTGCATCTGTGTATGCAGTTTTATTGAAGCAGTATGGCCATACTTAGCCATTTTAGCCTGTTTCTGTGCTAGTGGCCAACTGACAAAGCAAGGCTGCAGTCTACAGTGTCTGCCGTTGACATCATTCTGCCTTCTGTTCCTTAAGGCTGTCTGGGGAACCACAGGGCAGCTGAGAACTTGAGTAGTGTGGTGGGAAAGTCCGTCTTGTTCTGTTGGTTCATGCTGGCCTGGCATGCCACAGGGGCCAGAAGCTGGCCTGCCTTTCCTCTGGCAAGGCCCCACCATTTCTCTCTATAGTACCTAGAACTCACAGACTCCACTCTTGAGCTAGGGATGGCCAAGTTCCGCCCACTGTGGCCCAGATATGGGAAGGGCTGGGTCTTGTTTGCCTTATGTCTTCTCAGGGGTCAGTTTTGTTTCTGAGCCTCCAGGCTACCTACTACTGCTCCCTGTTCCCTTGCTTATTTCAAGGGAGTTGTTTCTAGAGGATGTGTGGGTCCTGTCTTGGTTCCTCCTGTGTCAGGTACCTCTAATTCTTAAGATAGTTTCTACAAAAACAGTCCTGTCCCAGCACCTCAGTGAGAAGCACAGGCAGAAGCATCCAGCCAAGGTGGGAAGTAGAGTTGTGGCCACTGTGGAGGATGGGCTCATGGTGGGATGGTGGGATCCTCCTCTGAGGACAAGGACCATGGGCAGCCCAAGGCAGCACAGACTGTGTCAGCTTACAGTGCCTGAGCTTGGGCTCTTGGGATAATTGGGGCACTGAGGTTAGGAAAGAGAAGCCCCATCTGACTTGTTCCCAGGACAGTGGGCATTGCTGAGCTCTGAAGTCAGGGCATTCCTGGCCTTGGAAGCTCTGGGGATCTGGAAGTTGTGATTCATGTAGTATCAATAGGTGGGGGCCGGCCAGTCCCAAGATGCACCTTGGCACTGGCCCTTTGCCAGTGTGGCCATGGCTGCTTAGGAATTTTGAGTGCCCAGTGATCCACGCGGGGAAGAAATGAGTACTGATGGGATTGGTCACCTGCACATCCAGACTATTCAGGCTAGGGATGGTCAGAGAAGCACTTAGCTGTCCCTGCTCTGTCTGTTTGCTTGTTGGTTGTCACATCTTTGTTGTACAAGGCTGTGACTCCAGGTTTAAGTGTGCCCAATGATAGAGACAGGTAGTCCTATCTGGTGGCTGTGGGATGTGTCTTCTGATGTGTTTCTGCTGAAGCACTACCCTGAGGTTGCGCTCGGACTGCAGCACCTCTGATTGTGATGACAGGAGGCTGTGGGCCTGGTACATGTGTCTCCATGTGTATTCTAGGCATCGCAGTGTGCAATGTACCAGCAGCATCTGTGGAAGAAACAGCAGACTCCACCCTGTGCCACATTCTGAACCTATACCGACGAACTACCTGGCTACACCAGGCGCTTCGGGAAGGCACTCGGGTCCAGAGTGTAGAGCAGATCCGAGAGGTGGCTTCAGGGGCTGCCAGGATCCGTGGAGAGACCTTGGGCATCATTGGACTAGGTGCGTTGGCCACTGTGACTCAGCACAAATGGCCTTTGTCTGTCTGTCCCCCTTGCACTTCATAAAGTTGAGGCCCCGGACTTTCTGGTTGTGTTGCTATCCTCAGCTCAGGATAGGACATAGGATAGAAAGTCCAGGGGCAGGGCTGAAGACACTAGGCTATGTCTTTCACAGGTGCCATCCATGGAGGTCATTCATGCATGGGCACGTGTGTATATTATATGTGGATGAAACAGATAGGGTATACACATGGACACGCTTAGATATGTATACAGTTACATACACACGCTGTAACTGACATGTTATTACTGAAGCACCACCTTGAGGGTGTGCTCTGGCTATAGCACCTTTGACTGTTGGTGTCATGGGGCTGTGGGCCTGGTACATGTGTACCCCACAGCTCCAAAGACTTGAGTGGTATGGCCTCAGGGCCTACTTCTGTCCTGCTTAGGTGGTACTCAGTTCCCACCCTCTCACTGCTGTTTGCTTTTTGTTGGTCCCCATTTGTTATGTGTCCCATAGAAATGGCACAGTAAGTTGTGCCACAGTTTCACCATTGAGGGCTCCCTTGTCACCAGACAGCCTACCCTTGGCTGACCCTAGCTGCACTGTACTCCTTCCTCAGCACTGCTGCTGCTTCAGTAGATGGGAAATGTGTGTGGGTCACCTGAGCTACTGAAGAGATAGACTTGGTATGTAGTTGTTGTCCCAGTGGACACTCACGGCAGGGCTGTTTGGTATTCCATGGCTCTGAATGTACCCTTCCTGTCCAGTGTATAGGATGAGTTAGTACCTCCTACCTCAGGGTTGTAGCCCTGAGACTCATTGAGGGTGAAGAAAGATAAACATGGGTAGAGTGAGGGTCAGGGGTGTCACTAGGCAGATTTTGGTGGTCAAGTTCTTGCCCTCCAGTCTGCTTGGTCTTACTCTGTTAGTGGCTCAGCCATGTGTCCTTTTGGTACCCTGCCTTGCAATGATACTTGATACTTTGCCCAGTGTGCCACGTGGCTGCCACTGACTACCTTTTGGCCTATCCTGCTGTCTTCTCTGCTGTGTCAAGCTGACTACTGTAGTCAAAGCTCCCCAGGTTTCAGGATCCATAGATGGTGACATGTATTCCATGTGAATGATGTAGATGACACAGACATGGTGATGCATGTGGACATATTTGTGTGTGAGTGTACAGTATATACAAGGGAGGATGGTAAATTGTGCCTCCTCAGAGGACAGCAAGGGCTCAGAAGGGAGTTGCTGTACCCTCTATCTTGGGGACCCCCTAGTCATGTAATTGCTACCAACTACAGAACAATTCTGAGGCTGGCTTCCATATACTGTGGCCTCGCTCTGGAAGGGAGATGACCACCTGCCCCCAGGTATCCCTGCTGCCTCCTGCTCTTCTTTCTCCGACCTGTGGAGGCTGCCTTCAGTGTAGACTTGGTGATTAGTTCTTGTTCAGAAGAGAGGACACACAGGCAGTGTGCGCTGTAAGTTTTGCTTCTGTAACATGGATGTGCCAGCTACTTTCCCATGTCTGTTGGCCTTCACACCCAGTCTTCTGCCTTCCCCTTCCTTGTTCTCTATCAAATATTTGCAAAATGCTCTGTTATAACTGAAAGATACTCTGTTTCTTTCCTGGAGTATACATTGTATTTCTGCCTGAGACAGCCCTGTACCTTTTCCAGCTAATGCTCCCTTGCTGCAGTCTCTGTATGCCATCTGGTACAGCTTGCTAGGTTCATCAGCCCCACTGAAAGGGACAAGTTTCCTGAGTTTGTGTTCTTCCAACAGACATGAGGTTCTAGGTGTTGTCTACATGTCTGTCTTACTCAGAAGCTCTTACTGTTAAACAGGATTCTGTTGATCTGTTTAGCCACTGGGCAGATGAAGCGGCTGTGAACAACTTTGGACATGTAACAACTTTGGACATGTCTTTTTGTGCATGTGATACTATTTTCCCGATTTAACCAGAAGTGCAATGACTTGACAGCAGGCAGGAGACCACCCAGGCTTTCTTCAAGCAGGTGTGTGACTTTGGCAGTTCTTAGCTGGGTAGCTGCTCTAGGACGTGGACTTTCAACGTCAGTGTTGCCTCTGCTGGGTTTCAGTCTGTACTGTCCCAGAGCCTGAGTGCCTTTCTTGCTGGAATGCCTGATCATTTGAGAACCTTGTACCTGTGTTTGAGGTGTGGTGCTTGTCAAGTTCTTTTTGTTTCTTCTTGGTGTGGATCTGCAAGATTCCATCTATGTTTTGACTCAGGCTTCATCAGACAAGTGTATTGACACCATGGCACCTGCTTAATATCTGTGATGAGAGCAGATTCTGGTTCTGAAGAAGTCCAGCCATTTCTTGTAAGTTGCTACCTTTTGTGTCTTAAGTAGTCTGCCTGCTCAAGGGCTATGAAAATAGTGCTTTCTTCTCGAAGTTTCATGGTTTTGATTTTACAAGTCTCAGATCACCTGAAATCACACACCTTGCCCACTGTTGTGAGAGTATTTTGACAGGAAATATAGACAAATATGTTTGTGTCTTTCCACAATGTCTGAATTTGTGGAATAACAATAAATTCACAGGGCTCAGTGGTTTCAGTGGCAACAATTTGCTAGGTAATTCTCCCTCCCCAGTAATCTGGCCAAGGCGAATGCAGGATTTTTTATTTTTAGGACAGGGTCTCGCTATGTAGTCCTGTGGGACCTACAACTTGATAACGAATAGCTCTGGCATTAGAGGAGTGTACTACCACACCCAGTGTTTTGTTCCAATCTTTTCTTTTTTGGATATTTAAAGTCTGATTTATTTATTACCCTTAAAGACTTATTTTTAACTGCACTCACTCAGGCTTAGAAGTAGAAGCTCTTAGTGAAGACAACATACTTCTCTTGGGGATGTGTTCCTGGTATTTTCTTTGGCTTCCTTCATTCTTTTGGCCAAAAGTTTAGCACATTCTGCAGCCTCCTCATTATTCTTAGTACATTGTGTTGGTGTTTGTGTTGTAGGTCACATGGAGTAACACAGCACTGAGTCTTGGGTGCTTTGGTCCTGGGCTTCTTACCTTCTTTGTATAAGGGCTTTCTGAAAACATTGGCAGATGTCTTTAGTGACATTTTTATTGCTTTTCTATGTTCACCATGACCAAGGATTTAACAAAGTATTTAATTTGAGGGCTCATGGTTCCAAAAGGGTAAAGTCCATAACCATCATGGTGAGGAACATGACAGCAGGAGGGCATAGTGCTGGAGAAGTAGCTGAGAGCTTACACCTGATTCACAAGCACGGGGGCTGGGGGGCGGGGAGAGAAAGAGAGAGAGAGAGAGACAGAGAGACAAAGACAGACAGACAGACAGACAGAGACAGAGACAGAGACAGAGACAGAGACAGACAGAGACAGAATGGGAGCCACTTTCATTCAGAACACCACAACAGACATCACTTCCTTTAGAGAGCTTGTAAAGCATTTGGATTTTGCTAGCTCTTTTGGACCCCAACTCCCAGTGTGCAGTAGTATCTGTCAGTCCAGAAATCAATCTCTCTCAATCTCTCTCCCTCTCCCATTCCCTCCCCCACTTCATAATAACCAAAATGAGATCACTGTGATTGGTACCCACAGTGCATTTATTCTCAAATAAACTAGTATTTCCTCTCTCCAGTTCTCTTGATCCATAACAATAATGGACCTTATTCAGTAGCAGTTACACTTTGCTGTCTGTAAGTTAAGATGTCTTGCTTCATGGGAAAACCTCGTTTGTCATTTGTCTTAGGGTTTCTATTACTGTGAAAAGATACCATGACTATGGCAACTCTTATAAATTTAATTTTAAATTAAATTTGGGGCTGTCTTGTAGTTCAGAGGTCAGTCCATTATTGTGGCAGGTAGCATGGCAGACGATAGGCAGACGTAGTGCTGGAGAAGGAGCTAAGAGTTCTAAGTCTCGATCTGAAGGCAGCAGGAAGAAACTAAATAACACTTCCTCCCCACACTTCCTAATGGTGCCACTCCCTATGGACATATGTAGGCCATTTTGTTCAAACCACCACATTCCACCCCCTGACCCTCATATGCTTATAGCCATCTCATAATGCAAAGTGTATTTAGTCCAACTTCAAAAGTCCCCATAGTCTATCATAGTCGCAACAATGAAGTTCCAAGTTCAGAGTCTCTTCTGAGACTCATGCAGTCTCTTAACTGTACTTTCCTATGACAAAATAAAAAAATCAGATCACATATGTCCTGCCTATAATGACATAGGATGTACTGACCATTTCTAAAGGAAGCATAGTAAGGAAATACAGGACTAAAGCAAGACCAAAAACCAGCTGGATAAACTCCAAACTCTGTATCTCCATGTCTGATGTCAAAGTGCTCTTTAGGTCTCCAACTCCTGTCAGTTTTGTTGACTACAACGCACTTCTTTCTCTTGGACCGGGTCCGCTCCCTCTTAGCGGCTTTCCCAGGAGGCATCTCATGTCTCTGGTATCCAACATTTTGAAGTCTTCAAGGCAATCTAGGCTTCACTTTCACAGTTTCACATGTCCTCTCTAGGCTTCCACACAGGGATATCCCTGACACATTCCTGGCCTAAGTAGCTTTCTTAGTCTTGGAGGAAGAGTCCATAACCCTTTTTTTTTCTATCTTTGACTCTAAACTCAGAACCGTGTGTCTGAAAGCTGCCAAGTTCTGCTGCTTGCTGGGGCTGAAACATGGCCCCTTCATTCAATTACAACTTCGTTAGCTTTCTGGTTTTGATGGTTTCCTTTACTACTTAAGCTTCGCTATCTTGGAACTTGCTTTGTAGACCTGGCTTTCCTTGACTCTGAAGTCGGCTTGCCTAGTCTCCTCAGTTCTGGGATTAAAGATGTGGGCCATCATGCTTGGACATGAGCTTTTCATTGGTTCTTTTTCACAAATTGGAAGCTTAACTGGCAGGGGTCGGGATGGGGGGTCTTGCCCTGAGGTCACTGCTCCTTTATTCCATTTAATATCAGGCTTTTCTTTAATCTCTGTATCTTCTTGAACACAGGATTGTAGGCGTAGATTTTTCAAAACCTACTTTAATAAGGGTTCTTAACTGCTTTAACCTCCCTTCTAGCCCACTACCCATCAGAGGGAGTGGAAAGGAAAGGCTAATAGAGCAAAAGAGGATGTGGACCTGTTTAGAAATAGTTCTTTGGGGGTGATTCCAGTCTTCGTTGTCAGGATGTTAGCATTTTTGTCCACACGACTCAGCAGTGGTAGCTAGACTCACTCACAGACACCATTCACAAATCAGCAGTTCAATCCAAAGAAACCACGTAACTCTGCCAATCGGCCTGGGTCCATGGAAGCAGCAACAAACTGCCAGAGTATCACAAGAAGTTCTTTGTGCATTTTTCCTCTACGAAGTCACAACAAATGATGATCAGCAAAGAAGGCAAGGAGAACCAATGCCACAGCATCGTTAGTGAAGACCAGCATCTGCGAAGCCCAGCAAAGAGTAGCAAGGCAACCAATGCACAGAGTTGTCCACTGTCTGTTGGGTTACCCTTGTACACTTTGCAAACATCGTGTGTCCTCTGAAGTGTTTGCTCCAGCAAAACATCACATGCCCCTTTTCCAGGCTGCTTCCAGAAAAACACATGTCTTTTCTCAGCAAAACATTCTTTCATATGACAGTTTCCAGAGAAACCTCACATGACACAACTGAGTTTCCAAAGAAACAAGAAATTTCCACTTCAGAGGATTTAGCTCCATTCTTCTTTCTGGTGTTCCTTTCCTCCTCGAATTGTACATTTTATGTTTTTTCCTTGCCCTGCTTGCTTCTTTTCATTACAGATTTGCATAAGAGCACTAAGAACTCCAGGTTAGAGTCAATACTAGGCTGTTTGAGATTTCCTCTGCCAACCTAATTAATCCATAACTCTTCAGTTTAGCTTCAGGCAGACTTTTTGGACAAGGGCAAAAAGTAGCCACATTCTTTGACAAAATATCACAAGAACAACCTCTAGGTCACATGCTAAAATTCTTCTCCTTTGACCAGGACCCTACAGTTCAAATTGCCCTCAGCACCACTGCCTTCCTTGTTCTTACTAGTATGACCCATTAAGCAATGCTTAAAGCATTCTGTTGTTTTTCTAATCCAAAGTCCACATTTCTCCAAACAAAATAATGGACCAACCTGTCACAGGACTATCCCAGTCCCTAGTACCAACATCTGTCTTCGGATTTCTATTGCTGTGAAGAGACACCGTGACCATGGCAGTTCTTCTAAAGGAAAACATCTAGTTGGGGCTGGCTTACAGTTCAAAGGTTTATGTAGGCAGATACGGTGCTGGAGAAGGAGCTGAGAGTTCCACATTCTTTAATCAGAAGGCAGCAGCAGGAGACTGAATCACACTTCCTCCAACAAGGCTACTCATAATGCCACTCTCTACAGTCTTATGGGTCCATTTTCATTCAGACAGACCACCATATCATTCATTTCTCTTTTTTTCTTTTAGTTTGAAGAGTTGTTCAAAACTCTTTTCTCTGTGTAGTGGTGGTTTCTGATAGTTTCACTTTAGAATCAGCTCATCAGTTTGTGTTTTGTTTAGTCCTTGTGTTATGGAGTACAATTCACCATGTCCTCAAGACGTTACATAGCCCTAGTATTTTGTGTTTTGATTTTTCTTAGTAGAGTTCTATAGTGATCAAAACAGAACTTTTATACAGAGTTTATAAAACTTGTTAATGTGCTTTCCCAATGCTGGTGATAAGACCTAAGTACCACCCCTCCAGCCAAGTGCTTGGTATAACTACTGTTAGAATGTGTGTGTTTTAATCTCCTGTAGTGTTTAGAAACACAGCTGCTCTTTGCATATTGACCTGTCCTGCAGTTTCCCTAGATTCTGGTTTGTAAGTTCTCCAGGCATTTCTCCACACCCCGCTGGCTCACCCGCAATGCTCTATGTGCTCTCTCCGCCAGCGTGTTTCACTGCCTTCCATTCTTTTTCTTGCTCCATTGGCATTAGCTGTGATGGTCAGTGCTTTATAAACTTCATTTTTCTCTCTGCTTTAGTTTGGGTCATTTTTTTTTTTTTTTTCTTTTTTTTCGGAGCTGGGGACCGAACTCAGGGCCTTGCGCTTGCTAGGCAAGCGCTCTACCACTGAGCTAAATCCCCAACCCCTAGTTTGGGTCATTTCTATTGGCTGCTGTTTGTCTTCAGTATTAGACCTTCTAATAAATTCTTCATTGCAGAATTTTTTTGTAGCGTTTCCAGCTCTAGAACAGGTGTCTGTGACAGGTGCTACAGTTGACTGTCCTCTCGAGTTTTTCACATGTACACAGGGTGCTGTCACATATTCCCAGCAGGTATCAGAAGTCCTCTCAGCTGATCCCTCAGCTGGTTTTACTTGTATCTGTTATAACTTTGTGGTACACTAAGTCTCATCTAGAAAGAAAATAGTGGAGACCTAAGTAAGTGACATTTATCCCTACAGCGGTTGTTCTGTGCTGGGATGGTACTGACTGACAGCTTTTGGTACTTCAGGAAACAGCTCTCTTTGATCACCCTCTACCCGTTTTTTTAGGCAGACCCCAGCGTTCGCATTAGGGAGGTTTTCTCCAAGTCTCTCCTGCTCACATTCTCAGCAGCAGCTGTCCTGTACTAGAAGCTGTTCTGTGACCTCTGTCATTCTACTTAGATTCTGCAGAGATCAACTGGCTGGCTGCTCTGCAGAGTCCTCCCTCCTGGCCTGTGACTGGTGTGTCCCTGGGCTCAGCATTCCTTTATAGACTTCCGTTATGTCAGACCCTCCTGACTCACCTTCCCTGTCTTTTGTGGCCTAGTCCTGCAGAGTCACTGGGAGGGCCTTCGGGCTTTGCTGGGCCCTGCCCTCCCTGTTGGTCCTGATGCTCTAGTGGAATCCTCACACTTGCTTTCATCTCCTTTGTGTCTCCCACAAACCTGAGTTTCCTGGGAGGCTGTCCTGGCTACCCTCTTTAAAACTGCCTGTGTCCTACCAACACCTACCAACATGCCTGAGTCTTCTCTTTGCTCATTTCTTGGTGGGTATTAGCTTTCTCTCTTGATGGCTGCAGCAGGAGAGGCTTACGTCCCCGGCATTCTCTTACCAGCAGCCTGTGATGCATGCTCCATCTGTATCCAGCATGCTGCTGGTGTGTGGATGTGTGGAGCTGCCCCCATACTATGCTCTTCAGCCCGTGGCTTCCATGTCAGAGCCAGGCTTGCCTCAGATGACACAGAATGTGGATTTGTGCAATTGGGCCAGGAAGGTGGCAGATACAGTGTACCCTCTCTGCTGCTAGATCCTTTTTTTCTTTCAAGATCTATTTCTTAATTTGTTTGAGGGGGGTGGGGGTATGAATGCAGATGCTCACAGATGCCAGAGGTGTCAGATTCCCCTGATGTTGTAATTAAATGTGGTTCTAAGCTGCTTGACATGAATGTTGGGAATTGAACTTGGTTCCTCTACAAGAACAGCAAGCATTGTCCTCTGAGCCAACTCTTCAAATCCCTGCTGCTGGATTCTAATGTTCACAATGGTCCCAGCATGTACTGATGTGGCCAGAATTGAGATTCCAAGGATGTCTGATAAGTGGACCCACTGATAAGTGGTCCGAGAAGGGGGCTAAGTTGATTGGGTATTGACTCTGTACATTAGTGAGAATAGCTGATCAATGGTAGGGTGCTGGAGGGTGACAGCTAGCATTGTTCCTCCCACACCTTAATTGGAAGCAGATATCTTGGCAGAATGTTTGTGACTGAGATCCCAGAGATCTGGTATAACATTGGCAGACAGGCAAAGTTCTATGTGAGGCCCTTTGAATTATGGCTATGAAGCCAGCCTCAAGCTCTGAGGATGCATGTCTCACTTCATCTTGACTCTGCCAGGTCGTGTGGGCCAGGCGGTGGCACTTCGGGCAAAGGCTTTTGGCTTCAACGTCCTCTTCTATGACCCATACCTATCTGATGGAATCGAGCGGGCCCTGGGGCTGCAGCGTGTGAGCACACTGCAGGACCTGCTCTTCCACAGTGACTGCGTTACCCTGCATTGCGGCCTCAATGAGCACAACCACCACCTCATCAATGACTTTACAGTCAAGCAGGTGCGCTGCAGCTGCCCTACCACCCCCTTCCCCCTCCCACAGGGCAGTGCTGTCCCTTCTTCACAGTGTAGCCCTCTACTCTTCCCTCAGGGTTTATC